>NC_080672.1:308184626-308502626 GCF_030247195.1 Topomyia yanbarensis | reverse complement strand
AGGCAAGTTCTCTCAGTTCACAATCGTGCAGCTGCCAATGATTCTAAGAACCAAACGTTCATCTAAATTACTAAATTTTGTTTGATTGAATCCGAACTGAAAATTTAATTCAGCTTCCAAATTAAGTCTACTAGTTACAACATTAGATAACTAATGTAGCAAGTTAAATCCGCATACAAAATCTTTTCTTATTTTTGCGAACCTGTAATTCCGCGAATCGTAAAATTTACCTCATGAAAGACCGCATGTTTGAATTTAAATTCATTTCTCTTGGCAATGGAGGATCATTAAATCGTTTTCTCTTAACAATGGGTTTTAAACTTAATGCTACGTCGCGCAATTTCTGACCCTACCCTCCCCCTCGTCACACTTCGTCACAAATTTGGTATACCCTCCCTACCCCCCAAAATGCTACGTCATTTATGCATGGCCCCCAAGTGAAAAGGACTTTTTCAATGTGTTAAAGAACACTGTGAAGCAGAGTGATCGTGGATATCCCACACTGATATGCAAGCTAACCTTCATGATGTGATGATTGACTTTCCGTTCCAAAGCATTTAGAAGAAAAGAACTTAAGCTGATATACCTCTATACTGGTTTCTTCATAGCAAGAGCATAGATCTAACATTTATTTCTCGCCATGCTTTCGGGATATACTCGGAAGAAAGACTGGTAAGCATAATCTTTTTCAAGCCATGTTTAAAAATATCAAATCCCTTTTGCAGTGCCACGGGAAAAACTCCAAGTATTCCAGACAATTTGTATGAAGCAAAGCTGTCAACTGCCTACTTGACCGATTTAGTAGTAACCACGAGTCCGTACCACCAGAATGAAGTCTGTGAACATCGTCCAACTTTGGATTTATATAATCTGGAAAGTGCGCATCAAAAAGACAATTAAGAACATTTTTTCGTCCGTCACATGAACGCCATCTCTGGTTTTTGAGGAGTTTATCTGAAAATCTTTCGATTTTAGGAAAATTTTATTTAGCCTGCTAGCCTCGTTCAGCCTAGAGACATTGATGAATTGGTTTTGCCAGTCATCCCGCTCTGCCGATCTAAGACATTTCTTATATGCACTACGAGCTGACCTGAAAGCCCTGGAGTCATCACGCTGATGCCGGTTCCACGCTCTTCTCATATCCTTCTTCATTCTTTCAAACTAATCCCTCCACCAGCGGGTTCCCCCAGTCGATTCAACAGTATGAAGAGGACAAGCTTCTTCGTAGGATGCTACTATGAATGAGTTTGTCGTATCCACGACGTCGTCCAGGCCGTTTAGTTGACTAATATTGTTGGATAGTATCCATGAAATTTAGTCGCCAAATTTTTCCAAGAGGAGGTCCCAGTTTGTAGATTCAGGATTACGATATGCTACCACATTTAAGGTGAAATCAAGATGATCGAAAAATATATATTTATGATCGGATGGAGACGGTTCAGTTTCATTTAGAACTTGCCAATTTACCAGCTGACGCAAAATTCTTTCAGAGCAAAGCGCAATGTCTAACACCTCCTCCCTCCCAAACCTCACAAAAACTGGTCGGTTTCCTATATTCAGAATATGTAGATTTTGAACTAGCTAAGACATGTTCCAAACTTCGTCAAAATTGAATTGAATGGTTAGGAGATTTGGCTTGGGATTGTGATTCCATAACGTTTAATGAAATGATAATAATTTGCTTATGTAAATTTACAAGCTCCCAAATCTCGTTGATTTGCTCATTACCAATAGATAGCTAAATGGTTTTAATCTATCTCCAATACCAATATAAACAAATCGAACAAAAATAGCAAAAACTTACGAAAAAAGCTGCCACATTTCGGGCAAGACAACCGCAACAGGTATTTCCGCAAGAAAATTACATAAACCGTCGAGTCCCGAACCAGACTCTGCCATCCTCCAAGTTCGACTCCAGCAGCGCCCAGCAACGGACCTCACGTAGGAAGGTATTATCGAATGATCACGATGGCGGCGGCGGCGGGCGGCTGTGTGGTGGTGAACATAAAAAATGACACACTGAAAGTTTCACTTTCATTTCGACAAACTCAGTGCGGGGGACGAACGGGGGACCTGCCCAAGCGATTCGGTTGAATTCGATCCCCCCGTCGTCAAACATCCGCCATCCGTCCACACGCACGTTCGCAGTGAGTGTCGCGACCATTCGGCTCTTCCACATATATGGGACAAAACAAACAAAGGTTTGAAAAGTGAAATTTTTTTCGGCGAAGTTTTGATTTGCTTGGGAGTGTTAGTGGGTTTTTTAGCATTGGACCAAAAATTAGTCCACACGTCTGCATTGCTTTACTGTCGCGATCGTGATCATTATTTTTGCGTCTGGTTTTAAAAGCTGCGATGACGCGACGCTCGATGACGACACTTTTCGGGGCTTTCGTCTCCTCCACTAGCGGTAGCTAGGCGTACCATTTTGGGCAAAGCCGAAATTTATAGTCCACCGACACACAGCGATGATGTGTTGTGCGTTCGCGCATGTGAGACCAACGTGCCATTTCGCGTGCGTACTGCTGGAAACCTGATTTACACGACGATACAGGCAGGAGGCACGGGTCAGTCAGTCTGTGTTGGGGGTTATAAAATAAGCTCGGAAAGTGCTCGCTACTACTGCGGGTCTGACCACCCGTCCGACCCCCGCTTGTCCCGCCACCGTACTCGACCGAAGTCGGATGATCGTTTAACATGCATGACGTGGAATCGAATTTGGGCACTCTCGTGCTACCAGCAGTCGCCGATCGGTGTACGTCGTTTTGGAGTGTTATGCAACCCACGGGCGATTGTTGCTGCAGAAGGGTAACTTTTTCACGTCTGTTCCAGTCGGTACAAATGTTACAGTCAGACAAAGGGATCGCCGTGTGGCACAACTACGACTTTGTATGAAATAAGGAAATTTCCTTGCTTCTGTTGGAATCGACTGCCGTTTGATTGATGGTCTTTGCGGGTTAACTTTAAAAATTTCGATACGTGGTAATTAACGATAATTATCTCGTTGGGCAAGCTAATGGAAACTCTTTTTGTAAGATTTCCACGTCGAGCTAATGACATCGATGTAAGGTGATGTAATGCACTTGGAACAGCGTTGAAGTTTGATTAGATAGAGTAGATCTTGAACAAAAAAAAACTGTTCCCAAATTCGTGAATAAAGTGTTATTAATTCTGGAACAATCACATTTTTAAATTACGAAGACAGGATCGTAAACAAAAATCAAATTTTATTCCATAACACCTGCATAACTCTTTTACTTTTCGAGATATCTGTTTTTTGTTAGCTTCAGTTTCTGACCGTGATGTTAACTGTTAACTCGTGATTTTATCCATAAACTAAGGAGCATAGCTTACAGTCCTACTACACGACATGGATCGATTCATGATTTATTACATTTTGATCATGACCCTAGTAACAATTGTGGTTTTATGATAGTTTTATAGCCACTGATAAAACTTAGATTGCACTTGTAGCGTGCTATAAAACTTCAATTGTTACTTGGGTGATCCAGTTATCGTGATTGTGAGTTAGTTAAAAAAACAAAACAGTTTTGATGTTTTCTTACGAACTATTTCGCAAAACTCTAGATATTATTCATGAATACATTCATACCTTGTGAAGTCGTTCACGATTCCTAGTATATTAGTCACGATGCATCATTCCTTCTAAGCATAAGTATCATCATGAGCATGACGGCCTTACAATTCGAGAATTATATACTTTGAAATTCCAATGACGGTGCCGGCCACGTCCTAACACACGGAAAAAAAATTGTTCCCAAAATCGTGAATAATGTGCCATGAATTCTGGAACAATCATGTTTTTACGTTACGAAAACAGGTCCATAAACAAAAATCATGTGTTTTATAATTATGTTCAATTTCCTTTCAGTAACGCCTGCATAACGCTTTCATTAGTGGAAACATTTGTTTTTGTTTTGTGAACTTCAGTCATGGTTTCCGCCATGTCACTACTAAATCGATTTTCTGTATGTGAACTAGTTCACAACTTTATGAATATTATTCATAAAACCAAAGGTTAACTCATGATGTTGTTCATAGATTTAGGAACGTTAGTTCACTAAATCAAAACATTCTGGATATTTTCTCGTGAACTAGTACACGAAACTCGGAATTTTATTCATGAATCCATTCAATCCTCGTGAACTAATTCATGATTCCTAATATATTAGTCACAATCCAATATCCGTGCTCGTGAAATAGTTCACAAAATCATGCAATATTTTTCGTGTATTCGTGAACTGGTTCATGATTCCTAGTATAATAGTCACGACGGACCATGCGTGCCCGTGAAATAAATCACAAAATTATAAAATATTTTTCATGTATACGTGAACCGGTTCGTGAATCCTCATATAATAGTCACGACTTACCATTCATGCTCGTGAAATAGATCACGAGTGTGATGTCTTGACAGAAAACAAAAACTGTGTTGAGCACCACAAATCGAGTTGGTGATATAGTTTACAGAATAAAACTGCTGATATCTTGCATTACGCAACCTGTCAAATTGAAAAGGAAGCTCTATAATAAAATATCAGGATAGCGTGAACGGAAATTACGAAAATCGTGACTAAAATCTTGAAATCATTAACATAAACTACACTATTCGTGACAAAAATGTCAAAAATCGTAACTAAGATCCTGAAATCAAGAACATAAAGAAACATAAATCTCTGCTCGTGACTAAAATATTACGACAACATAAATAGAAATCACGAAAATCATGACAAAGTTCCTGAAATCATGAACATAAATCACATTACTCGTGATTAAAATGTCTAAAATCGCGACTAAGATCCTGAGATCATGAACATGAATCACTCTACTCATAACTAAAATATGACGATAATGTGAATAGAAATGCGCGACTATGATCCTGAAATCATGAACGTATATCCCGCCAGTCTGACAAAAAAATCTGATAGTAAACTCATGAATAAAATAGCACGGTAACGTAATGAGAAATCGCGAATAAACTCCTCAACTCATGAACATCGTTTGACTGTCGGCTGTTTATTCTCAAATTATGAACAAAAATCATAACAAAAACTAAACATGTCTAGAGAACAACAACTGTAACCTAATCAAAAATTCGAATGTAACGCCATGTATATATTCGGGGTGAACTAGTTTTCTAGGCACAAAAATTCATGAATAGGAGTTTTATTATTCGCAATTTCAGGAATTTGGTCACGCTTTTCGTAAATCGTTCAGTTCACGAAATCATGAACTTTTGTTCATGAGTTTATGAACGGATTTTTTTCCGTGCAGTCATCGGGAAAGCAAAGGAATGTTACACGGAAAAAAATCCGTTCATAAATTCATGACAAAAGGTCACTATTTCATAAACTGAACGGTTTACGAGAACCGTGACCAAGTTCCTGAAATTATGAATAATAAACCTCGTATTCATGAAACTATTTGTGTTTTTAAAAAAACTAGTTCGCCCAGAATATATACATGGCGTTACATTAGAATGTTTGGTTGGGTTACTGTTGTTGTTCTTTGAGCATGTTTAGCTTTTGTTGTGATTCTTGTTCATGATTTGGGAATTCAAATTCGACAGTCAAACGTTGTTCATGATTTCAAGAGCTTTCAAGATCTTAGTCGTGATGTTCGTAATTTCTATTCATGTTATCGTGATATTTTGATCATGAGTAGAGTGATTTATGTTCATGATTTCTTTGTCACGATTTTAAATATTTTTGTCACGAGTTGTGTGATTTGTGTTTATGATTTCAGGATCTTAGTTGCGATTTTTGTAAATTCTGTTCATGTTATTGTGATATTTTAGTCATGAATAGAGCAATTCATGTTCATGATTTTAGGATCTTACTCACGATTTTAGATATTTTTGTCATCAGTTGTGTGATTTGTGTTCATGATTTTAGGATATTAGTCACGATTTTCGTAATTTCTGTTCATGATGTCATGATATTTTATTTTAGAGGCTACATTCAAAGAGTAATGTAACTAATGTCCATGATATCAGCAGTTTTATCATGGTATTCGTAAATTCATTTTGCCTTATCGTGATCTATTATTTTTGGTTACTAACGGCTTTTTTACTCGGAATAACTTGACAATATGAGCTGGATCATTAAAATGAGACTCATTCGCGATATCTGGTTGTATGAACTATATCACGCACACTATTTGGGGCTCTCGGTGCAGTATTCGTTTTCTGTCCGGACATCACAATGAACGTTACAAAATGAATTACGATGCTCGAGATCTCAATAGTTTTTTTCATATCTACCTATTACTAGTCGCTAGCAGCTGAGTATTTCATGAAAAAGTACGTGGAACAAAAATGATTCCTCGAATAATACTCCAAATTTTGTGAAAGAGTTCACGTAAACACTTCATTATCATGTTGCATGAAATTGTCGATGATTAGAGATATCTTCTAAATATCACAAGTACGCAAATAGATACTAGATAGATCGTAAATCATGTACTAGGAATCATGAACCAGTTCATGCAACATGAATAATATTTTATGATTTCGTGAACTTTTTTACGAAAACGAATGACAAGTTGTGACTATTATACTAGGTATCATGAACCAGTTCGCGAATAAATGAATAATATTTTATAAATTTGTGAACTATTTCACCAACACGGATATTGGAACGTGACTAACATATTAGGGATCATGAATTAGTTCAGAAGGATTGAATGGACTCATGAATAATATTCCGAATTTCGTGAAATAGTTCACAAAAAAATAGCCTGAATATTTTGATTTTGTGAACTAATGTTTCTATATCTATGAAAAAATCGTAAGTCAACCTTTGGTTTTATGAATAATGTTCATAAAGTTGTGAACTAGTTCGCGTACAGAGAATCGAGTTAGAAATAACTTGGCAGAAACAGCGGCTGAAGTTCATAAAACAAAAACAAATATTTCCACTAATGAAAGCGTTATATGGGGGTTACTGAAGGTAAATTGAACATAATTATAAAAGCCATGATTTTTGTTCATGGTCCTGGCTTCGTAATGTAAAAACGTGATTGTTAAAGAATTCATGGCACTTTATTCACGATTTTGGGAACAATTGTGTTTTACGTGTAGTGTTACAAACGTTGTTATGGAGACCGTGTATGCCACCGTGTATGCAGAGATAGTCACGTTTACCACTGGAAGAATTTTTTGTCAATAGGATTGTGTAAAGAGTTACACAACTCTGAATTTACCTTGATAAATGATATGATCTATGCAACTTTCAAAACTGTTATCATGTGTTTAGGACCAATAATTTATGATAGATTTATCGTTTATTTAACTAATTTGGAAATGCTTGGTTTGTAAAAAACAATTGCAGCTCCGGACAGCCGACAGTCGGGAGTGTTGTTTATGTTTAATTGAATCAAACGGCATGTGGAATCTTTATGTGATTAAATGAATGGCAAAGTTTGTGTCTGGATACTCCGGGAAAAGTTGTGCATTCCTAGTGATGAAAATGTTAGATTTCCTTCCACGACAACATATGCCTTGCCGTATCATCAGATTGTGAACAAATTTATCTGCATCGATATTTACAGTCGCTTTTAGGAATTTGAGAGTAACCAACAACGTTATATTTTCAATGCTTGCGTGTATTTTTTCAAATCTTATATGAATCATCTTTGATAACTCTTGAACAGTTTTATTTATTTTTTTTTTTCAATTATAGAGGTTTTAACCTTAAGGTCATTCGCCTCTTCGGGTTAGAAAAATCTCTTAGGAAAAATTTCTAACCCTATGTGCGGGGTCGGGACTCGAACCCAGGTGTGCTGCGTGCAAGGCAATCGATTTACCAATACGCTACGCCCACTCCCCCATGAACAGTTTTATAGTCAATAAACAATTCGTTAAAACAATTTAAAATGAACGGTAAAATTCTAAATAGAACATGTATTTACTGTTATAGTACATTAACTAAACTAAACTAAATTAAAACAATATTACAGTCAGCTGTTTCTTACTTGGTTGGTGCATAAAAAATGCAATCCATCGACATATCGCAAAGATCTAACCGTGCAAAACCGCCGTCTTTGGTATTAACTTCCCGACTAATAGTGCTAGCTGTTGATTTGAAGATACCGGTCGTAGCTTTTGCTGTTATCATATCATATCACAGCATATGTCTACGGTTTTTGGTTCAGATGATGGTATCACTGACCTTGTGTCGTATTGGATAGCAGTGAAAAGTTGTTATTAGCGGCTTATGTGCAAGGTATATCATAATGTGCAGTCTGATCACCGAACGGGCACGTATTAATTTGTTCTGGATATGTACATCACTGGCTTTGGTTGTGGGAAACAGACCTTGTAGTGGTTTTCTTTTCATCACACACACTAACCCTGCGTGTATATAACCAATCATGCAAAGCGCCTAGAATGTTGCTACTGGTTGCAGCATTAAGTTGCTCGCGAGAATATTGATTGAAAACATAAAATGGAAGCAGATATTGATATATACTTATGGAATTGATTAACCTATATGTGATCGGCATCCGTCCTAAAAAGAAGACAAACTCACGTGGCTGAATCTAAAAAAAAATCCTGTACTACTGACTACGTATTCAATTCTTGCTCAGATAAAAACGTTAAACTTTTATTGAGCACTAGAATAAGCGTTTTATCCATTGTTATTGATCGTGACAACGAATAGTGAACTAATATTGTTTTCGAGAGTTATATTACATAATATCTTTTATTACGTTTTAACATAGAGTGGTTAGAACCTTTTCTTGCGAATCCACTAGACTTAGGTTTGCTTCAAGTTGTTTAGGTTGAGTCCAAAATTTTTCTTATATGTTACGAATGACAGTATTTTTTAACTTGTAAAAAAATCGTGGAGAGGGGGTGGATGATCTTCTAGCTACGTGCCTGTATATATGTCTTGATTACAATGTCATCTAACAAGGACTAGTATCGAATACCAAATCCTTGATCTCTATATCTTCAATGTAAAGGTATTCTGATGAGGAAGCATATCGTAGAATCCACGCGTATCATTCAGCTGCCATTTTATACAATAGTCAAGTCATCTACACAAAAATGTGAAACAGATTACCATTTTGACTCGTTGGTCCACATGCATTGAAAATATCCATAACCACGGTATCTCAAAGTAACACCGATTTTATTTTTCATTTACATCAAAACTATACAGCGGAGACCCGTTTTTATCAGCACCCGATTTTATCAGCCCCTAATTTTATCTACCTTTGATTTTATCAGCTTTTTTACACGATTTTATCAGCTTCATATGAAAATTGATAGTTGGTAGTTGAGCATATATTTCTTATCCTACAGATCCGAAAAAGGCAAAAATATAAATATCTTTTTTATAATTTTGCACTGTCAGACCCCCTTAAGGGGAACTTAAAGTAAATAATCAGAAAAGGTAGCAAGGTTATATGTAAGAAACAAAGAAAAATATTTTAAGAGCTTCGGTTTATTAAATAGACAGAAAAATGTATGTCCCGATTTTATCAATGTCCCTGTTTTATCAGCTTAAAATTCGCCAAGACGCTGATAAAAACGGGTCTTTACTGTATTCAGATTATATACTGAAATCCTAAATGAATTTATCCCACTCTGAAAAGTAGGTCTTAAGAAAATTGCTAAACAAAATATCGTTCAGCTGCCCCACTTTCCTAAAAACATTACGAATCACTCAACCAAAATGTTGTCAATAACAACTCAGACAACAGCCGGTAGGTATTAGGTAACACATTTCACCTTGGCTTCAATTGCTCAAATCTAGCACTACATATACAGTCACCAGTAGCAAGAAAATCTGCCTTGCGCAAATAAAAATTCTGCTTATTTCCATTGCTAACAAAAACAAACTTTTCTTTTCACCACAAAACAATGCCGGTTAAACAAAAAAACATAATCGACCACCGCAGCCCTCCTCGCTACCTGAGAAAACGGCAAACTTCAGCCGGCAGCAACAAGCTAAACACACCGGACACCAAGCCGGAAAAGCAATTTCATTTCACATTTCGCCGGCCTTTCTCTTGTTCGCGCCGCGCCGTAGGTAAGAACTTTTGCTGAGTTTTATTTTTTTTTTCCTCGGTTTGTTTTGCTTTGGTTTGCAACGCGCGAGCGCCATCAACCAAGAAGTTTTGATACACAACCACCGAACCGACTGACCAACCAGCTCGCCGGCAAAAGTTTGTTTTATTTTTTTTTCCTCGTCCGTCCAGGGCTGGTGCGGTGGACGGTGGTAAAGACAAACCCCTGATACAGAGAACGGCCGGCACATAACGGTTTCATGAGTAATGTGCTTTCGTTGTTGCTGCCAACAAAGGCGTCCCGGAACTGAAAAGTTCTACTTTCTGGTATGTATGTAGCAGGAAAATTGTGATTGCAACAAACAACAGCAGCAGTGCACGGCTGAAGCGGTGAAATGGGCGGAACTTTATTTGCACTTTCTTAAGTTTCGTGTTTCTCAAAACTTTCAACGGTTTGGTTTGAAAAATAAAAAACAGAAAAGTGTCACAACTGGGTTGATTCTCGGTGAAATGGTCGGGGTTGTATGCTTAGTCATTCTTTTCCGCATTAATGCATCGGGGAAGTGAAAGTGTTGATGTATGCAATTGAAATGATAATAAATTTGTGAAATGAGGGCAAAGTTGTTGTATTTTGGTAGAAGAAAGCTTCCAAGTGCTACATACATATGTGGGGAAATTCTCGTATTTACGGAAATGGTTTTGCGAGGAATGCGGACCCACTTACAAAACTGTAAACTTGGGATTTTCTGATACCAGAAATTGTCGACAAATTCTTCAACCAAGATAGGTAGCAAATCGGTATTTTGGAAATTTTTTTCAGTGTCCTGCATTATACTGGCACCAGTGGCGTCGCCAAGGGGGCGGTTTTGGGGGTTAAAGCCCCCTCCAAACCAAAATATTGGAATTGAAGAAAAAAAAGTTTGATGCTGACTAGTTTATTTAAATATTCAAATAATAATTTTGGAAGTTTATTATCTGTTCATTACATTGAGAACCTATTGTTTTAAATGTTATGGGGACTTTTTGTAAATAGTGAGAATGAGATCTTGTAACTAATATTTCAGTGAGGATCCAATAGTTGAAAAATCATGTGAATATCAAGCAATATAGTTCAACGAAAATGCCTACATAGAAACTGATGAAAAATGGCGTTTTACGCTTGTCTCTAACAGGTCAGAATCGGTATTCATGTACATTTGATTTTTTTGGATTATCACTTATGTAAAGTGCCACTAGCTAAGATTGGTAATAAAAAATTGAAGATTTGTCACGTTTTTTGCTATTTATGGTGTACATTTGGGTATCGAATTGAATGGCGCCAAGATTCCATAATTTGGAAACCATCAGCTTTTGGAGGTTTAGTATTTATTAGCATAATTTTGTTGATTAATTTTTCCAGTTGGATGCATTACTAATTCCAATTAAAGACTTAGTGTCTTCAGCAAAGTTTTCAAGAATGTTATTGCAAATAGCATGGTTGAAGATATGAATGCAACCCGTATTTGTGCATTATAGGCCATATTGCACTACGAATTCCCTTACTAACGGTTATAGGCGGCAACAAAGAATTTGGGAGAACACCTTGTAGATGACGTTTACTATCCTAGTATGCAAAAGTGACTTCAACGCCACTTTGGTCAAATTTAAGTTTTTCGTATTTTTAAGTTCACTACGAAAATTCGCATTTTTCAGTGCAAACGACTTCAAATAAAAATAAAAAATAACCTGTTCAAATGCGAAAAACAAAGTGGCGAAAGCATGCTTTTACCCGCACCATGCAAGATTTGAAAATTGATTTTCTGAAAAATATACTCGATGGCATTTACGTCCCCTTTGCATACAAGGGCAGTTCAGTAATGTGATTAATCGGTAATTAGTTGCAAAAATCTCGCTTAACGCCATTTTTATAGATGGGACATACTACTTTCTACATCCTATACTTCGGTAAAATCTCCTCCTTCCAGATCTTCAAAAGCACCCAGTGGAGTGCTCTAGCCAATTCCTTACTCTGTGTTTGAGTAGCTCACACGACAGTTGATCATTGCCAGCGGTTCAACCGACCTATTTTTTCATGAATCTTAGGTAGATCCGCAATCTGTCGTCGACTGCACGCGTCTCCAAGCTGATTTTTGCAATACTCTTGTCTTCTACTACTTCGCTATTTAGGTGTTCGTCATAATATATTTATCAAACGTGAGAATTTCTGCACATTATTTATAAGGTGTACAGACTATCCTGTGCGATAACCGGTTTACACAATGCCCCCGGCCTATCAGGATGTTTATGTCACCGATGACGAGCTTAACATTCCGCCATAGGCAGCTATCATAGACATGCTCCAGCTGAGCATAAAATGAATCTTTCTCGGCTTCGTGAGGTCAGAGCACATTGATAATGCTCTAGTCGAAGAAATGGCCTTTGATTAGGGTTCGCAGTACCGACCCTTTTTGGCGAGAACCGGTACTACGGTACTGAAGCCCTCAGTACCGGTAAAGTACCGGTACTCGAATATTTTTTTAAAAAAATCGAAAAGAGCTTCAAACTAAAATTGAATGCTCAAACTGATGATCTTATTCTCAGATGATTGATTTGTGCTGATCAAAAACATGGTTATTGTTTTTAACTGCTTCGGAATGGCAAGACTCATTTCACAGAAGATATTTTTCGTATAGGGCACCTTCTTTTATTTCGAAATCTAGGCCACTTTGAAATCAATAACTGCTAAGTAATACGACTTTCGTCGACTTGAACATATGGTAAATATATGAAACCCTATTAACAACAGTAAATCAAAGCGAGAATGGCAGTAAATCCGAGCAGGTTAATCCTCTCTTGCTTTTCTGCAAATTGGTTCCGACCTTTATGTCGTTTGCCTACTATTCTCTAATGCATATGAAGGCTCCTTGCTTTCCTGTAAACTATGGAGTTTTGCTGAATTTTCCGATCACGAATAATTACAAATCGCCCCATTTGAAGCAGTTCACCAAATCTAAAACTGTTAGCTACTGAATCGCTGTTCGTTCTTTTATAGATAAATGTTTCAGAGCAAACCAAATACAGACATGACTTAGACCATAGTCTTATTACGCGCCACCCAGTGAATAATGGAAACCAATCAGGATGTCGCTAATAAAACTTTAACTTCTAGAATTATTATTATGATGGCCCCACCTCATTCCCACACAAAGGTGTTATCTCAACAATTTATCTAGAAGGCAAATTAATATAATTAAACGTTATCTTGCAGACCGATATTTTGAAACAGATCTCCCTGCAGAGTTAACATATTTGTCATAAAAATTGTATAGTACCGTAATACCGGTAGTGGCTTTTGTTCAGTACCGGTAATACGGTACCAAAAATGGGTATTCCCCGGATTTTCGGTACCGGTATTACCGGTACCACAACCCTACCTTTGATTCACACTACACACATCCTTTCGCTGATCGCCTGCCACTTGATCACGCGTTGGCCCATTTTGCCCAGCTCTTGTGCCGTCGCTCGATCCCCGCATTTACACCTTTTACCACGTCTAGCAAAGCTCCTCTAATGCTACGGTTTCGAAGTTGCGAGTTTTCTGCTCATCCTTGTCTCCTTGATTGTTAGTAAAGTGATGTTTTTGGGCCACTCGTTGAACTTGACCTAACCTGTCTCGTAGTCCGCCACCCAACATAACTGACACCTGCGACAAGTATTTAGTTCTGCCTACGGTAGGGTTATAGCGCCCATGCCCGCTCACACCATCCCATTTCTCTATTACTGCAGAACACGGTAGTACCCAGTCGATCGCGGCCTACAGATTAAATGTCATTAATAAACTCGCCAACATTTTTGAAAAATCTATGATTTTCGTCAAAACCCCCTCCAAACCAAATTTCTGGCTACGCCACTGACTGGCACAGTTTGTTGCCATAAAGGAACTTATTTATACTTTGAGCATTTATCATCATTTGAAATCTTAACAGAAACATGACCGCCCATACTTTATTTACTCAGAAATCATTACAGTAATGATCCATCTTTATCAACCAACCGGAATATTTTGTTTAAAAAAATGTGAAAGTTGATAAAATCAGGAAAAAAAAAATCTTTAATTTTCCATCCAACATAATTTGAACCAACCTGAGAACTTTCTCAAGTTTTCTCGTTGCATAAAAAATAAAACCAGCCATATATCAGTGAAAAAATCTTATTTGACCTCACTATTTCTCAGCAGGAGATCGATCTGAAATTTTGTTGATATACTCGTTATGGATGACAATGCTTTCTGTCAACGAAATTTTACAGTTATCCGTTCTGAAAGCACAATGTATTCTTTTACTAAGCAGACATAAATCACACACAAGCTCGCACAACAGCTTTTTTTCTCTTAAACTCTGTTTACGGTTCGGTGTTGTAGTGTACATAATAAAATGCATAATATTTAAAGTTATTCAAATTTGAAATTGAAAATAACCTTTAAATGGACATCTTCGTCCAAACCATGTTTTTCAAAATTGTTTTTTTGCAGTTTTTTTAAATTTGTTGCCGAAATTGATGACGTAACTAAACAATTTATATATTTTTAGAAAGCTTTTATGAATACCTTTCGAATAAGCTATAGATTGTTGAAACCGGGCTATTATCAAAAGATTAACATTAAATACGGACGAAAGATTTTTATCATTTCTCATAGCCAGAAATAAGACCAAAAACCAGTCTTCGAACACCATGTTCGCACTAGTTCTGTGCTCATCCTACATCATCATTTCGTGCGCAAACTCGAACGCGCTAATGCGTACCAAAACACCAGCACATGTTCGTCTGCACAACCGAACCTCATGTACGTACGCGGTGTTCGTACACACAGGTTCTTGATACTAGTTTTCTCTTTCTCTCATCCATCACCACTAGCATTGACTCATTCTGTTTTGTATGCCTTTCTTATGTACGCACACGGTGTACGTACACGGTGTTTAAACCTAAGTTTGCAATCGTTTGCTTGGGTTCGGTGTTCGATGCGAACCTGTACACAAAGGCAAAGCATGTTTAAGGTTGAACGCGTGCACGACATTTTGTACACGGGTGCAAACTTGACGATTGTCATGAGAAGACTGCCAAAAACATTCAATATATTATTAGCGCCAAAACGAATAATTTTAGGTCAATAGTATCTTCTGACAATTTTAAACTTACAATATGCCCATTCTTTTGGTATTGTGATTTTACTGATAAATTTTCTTGGAAGTGATTGTATTGAAATAATGCCTTCAGCAAATTTGTAGGTCTTACTTTTGCGAATAACTTTACTAAAGACATCAACTGCCTATAATCGGAAGTCAGTCCCATGTAGATAGGGAAAACCATTGAATATGGGACTGACTTGCGATTATGGGCAGTCAAGTACATATTTCAAATACTTTAAAAGTTATGGCTTGTTGTTTGTGGATTACCCTTTGTCGACTATTTATTGTTCAATATAGTAATAATCCATTTAAATGAGCCAAATTTGATTTCGATAAAACGAATTTCGTATTTCATTTTTCTATCTACAACCGCTAGAATAACCACCGAACAATTCCAAGTTGTCTAGATGGAACTTGTTCACTTATCGGTGCAAAAATTTTCATTTGCGCGAACCTTCTGACCTATAACCGTCGGATCGATCTGAAACATATCTCGGAAAAGGAAAAGCGAAAACTCCAAGCAGTGGTGTAGCCAAGAAGATGCTTTGTGGTTTAACCACACCTTCCCTCCGCTCAAAAAAAATGGATTGAAGTTAAAAATTTATTGATGATGACTGATTCAATTCAATATTACAATGATAATTACCTGATCAGTACATTGATAACCTATTGTTTGAAACATCATGAGGATCTTTGAAAAATTGTGGGAATGCGATCCTGATCTGTAACTGTTCTATTGGTCTTGATCTCACAGTTGTCTAATAACATCAGTATCAAATACTTGCCTAAACACATTACAACAGAAACTCATTCCAGAGTTCTGAAATCAATCATAATCATAATCATAATATCCTATCATATTGAGGCCAGTTTTGAAGGGGTGTACTGTAATATGGATTAGGGTCTTTTTTAAACAGGAAGCGAAACTGGAATTGCTTTAATGTCAATGAAACTTAGAACTGCTCACCGAAAAATGGCATATCTTCCAACATTTGCTAAAAATGTTTTTATTTTGGGAATGCGTTAAGTTGAGACGGAAACGTTATAGAATTAATAACGAGAAAACCACCTTCCAAAAGTAGGGGAATTTACGAAAAATGGCGTTTTCCGTTCCGCCAATTTCGCAGGTTTAGATCTTCGATGAATTTGGCAAACGTTTAACAGCACATCATTTGGTAAAATAATTTTCGCGTTACAATGGGGACCCGATTTTATCAGCACCCGATTTAATCAGCCCCCCATTTTATAAGCTTCATTTGAAAATTGATAGTTGGTAGTTTGATGGGCTCTAGTAGACGAACCAAGTTGAATTCGAGTAAATCCTTTCTTGGATATGTATTTCTTATCTTAGAGATCCGAAAAATGCAAAAACAAAATTATTTTTTTTTAAATTTTACACTGTCAGACCCCCTTAAGTGGAACTTAAAGTAAATAATCAGAAAAGGTTGCAAGGCTGTATCTAAGGAACAAAGAAGAATACTTTAAGAGCTTCGGTTTAATAAAAAGACAGAAAAATATATGGCCCGATTTCATCAACGTTCCTGTTTTATCAGCTTTAAGCTGATAAAAACGGGTATTTTCTGTATATACTGCAAGAAGTATTTATGGCGAAACTTCTTCAAACAAATTTAGTTCCAGACTTAATGTCTTCGGCAAAATTTTGGGGAGTGCTATTACAAACCACTTTATTGAAGACATGAAGGTTCCAGGTATTCAAGGTATTAACTATCATGATTTTACTGTTTATGACAAATCTCTTTTATTGTTTATAAACGATAAAATTAACATTTTACCCAAAGGTTGAGTTTGTGAAGCTCACAATAGAAGTTATTTTAGAAAAAAAAACAAGATTAAGGAACACTTCGTAAATATTATTTTATAACTCGATATACTCCATATACGTAGTATTCATGCCTACAATAAAGTTGCTTTAAATGAAAGTCTCAACAAATTCGCTAAAAACAGGAACTCCGTTACATTTTTTTTGAAAAACTGATAATTTTAAAACTTCAAAAATGGCGGTTTCGTAATTATGCCATTTGGACAGTATATTAGATTTTCACCAAATCCCCACCAAACCGAATTTCTGACTACGCCGCTGACTCCAAGTAAGTAGAAACAAAGTCGTTCTACACTCGTCCACCAGAACCTTCTTCGAATACTGCCTATCTATCTATCTATCTATCTATATATCTATATATATATATATATATATATATATATATATATATATATATATATATATATATATATATATATATATATATATATATATATATATATATATATATATATATATATATATATATATATATATATATATATATATATATATATATATATATATATATATATATATATATATATATATATATATATATATATATATATATATATATATATAAAAGTCAATATTTGTATGTATATGTTTTATAGACTCCCAAACGGCTTAACCGATTTCCGTAAAAATTTGCACACAGTAGGTATTTGGTATGGGGCGCGTTTGTGTGCTATTAGTTGGAGATTATCTGCCCGCCAGATGGCGCTTTGGAACAAATTGTGTTTTACTCCTATTTCGCAGAGTGTCGCAGCAACGCGCGATGGGTATTAGCTAGTCTATTATAATACATTGAAGACCCGATTTGGTCAGCCCCCCATTTTATCAGCCTCGTATGAAAATCTGTTTGGTGGGCTCAATCAGACAAACAAGGCTGAATTTGAGTTAATCCTTTCTTGACCATGTTTTTCTTATCTTAAAGTTGCAAATCATTTTTTTTTTAATTTTTGCACTAGAAGACTATATTAAATAATCAGAAATAGTTATTGGACTACATCAATGGAAGGGAAGAATATTTTAGCAGCTTCAGTTTATCATGAAGAAAAAAAATATGTCCCGATTTAGTCAATGTCCCCATTTTGTCAACCTGAAATACACCATGGAGATGATAAGAACGGGTCTTTACTTTATTTACTATTCACAGAAATAGGTACATACCGTTTTCTGAGGATATTTTCTTTCAATTGCATCGAACTACACCAATTTTTTAGGCAGTTTTCAAGCGGTTATTTTGTCCTATGCTAATTTGAGAGATTGTTTGAGTCGTGCCACTATCCCATGTAGTATGTGCTATCAAAAACATCGCGAAGCATCAAGTTCTAAATTTTCTCAATCGATATAATACCCGAAGAAAGCGATAAGAGCTATAAGAAATGTATCATCACACTGTTAGGTGGATTAAAAGCGTTTTTTGTTAGGATTCGTCTATCTAACATCGTTTTCAATAAATCGATTATTGCAGCGGCAGTATGGTTTGTGGAAGCAATCAGTGCTCAACCATATCTCGATATTTTGCTCACCAGTAATGTTGACGTTGGCTTCAGAATCATTTTTGAAGGAAATTTGGTCCAGGATATGCGCTTACATTTCCCGTTAGTTTTCAGCTTCCCGGGATTCTGGAAAAAAATTTCCGAGAGATTTTTTGAGTTGAAGATTTTTCCAACCGGGAAAAGAGGCGAATGGCCCTAAGGTCAAAACCTCTGTAATCGAAATAAAAAATAGTCAAGACATTTTTTATAAAAAAAAACGAATGATTGCACGTATAGCTACCCTAAATAGGGGTTTAAGAGGACGTTAGAATACAGATTTTTAAATCATTTAAAAACTTGTCCCTCAGTGTATACAACATACATTGTTGTTGTTATTTGATATATATCCTAAATTACGGTAATCTCGATTGCGATTGTGAAACTCGTGACAGAGTATGTCGATGTTATTTGGACAATTGAATGCAGTTATTTCCTACTAAGTATAAGAGTAATGTATAAACCAAATGGAAACCAATATAAAGAATCCGAATCCGTCAGCACCGTGGAATCTGCACCTCTTCGAATGAAGATTGATTCAAAATTGAACAGATGGTGCATGAATTGTGCAAACAAAAGTCTACCATTGATTTCCTGTTCATATTCGGGAGAATACCTGCATATATCAAACTCGAAAGCGACAGTAAAATAGCTTAGAAGCTCAGAGTCAGAGAAGAAAAAAATGTTGTATTCTTATATTAAGTCATTGGACATTTGTTAAAGCTTCCATCTCCAGGATAAATTTTGTTTGTGTGTTCGTATGGAATTAATACATATATAAAAAGATGCAGGAAAATTGCTTCCATCAAAATACTGACGGTCGGTATAGGATGTATAAACGCATATACATACACTAGTGAAGCTTTTAACGTCAAAGTTCCTTTAACAATTTTAACTGCTATTTCACAAAAGCTCACACATATTCAGCAGGCAAATATAATGTTTACTTAGCTTCGGCGCAATTAAGTTCTTATTACTGAAGTATTGTTTCCCACGTAAGTGGTTGCAATTACGCTTTGTTACAGAATCAATTTCAAATATTGAGAGGCTGGTAAGATTCAATGGTTTTTCGTGTTCTTTAAAAGTATATTTATGAAGTCTCTGTTCTTATTTTATAGCGCTGGCATTGAAATTGTTGTGACCCGTTTGAGAAATTTTGACTCAGTTAATAGAAGTGAAATTATGAACAAGATAAAAAACTAAACATGTTCAAAGCAACCCAACTAAGCATTCTGGTGTAACGTCACATATATTTTTGGCACGAATTAGTTTTTTGGACACTCAAAAGATTTCATGAATGGGAGGTTTATAATTCAGGTAGTCAACAAGCATTAGTACATGGAGTAAAATGGCATATAATTTGCATTTGAGATGCTGCAAATATACTGCATATTAGCATTTTTATGCAGAACCGTTGTTAATCAGTATTCAAAAACCGATGTAATCCACCTATCAGTGAGATGAGACATTTCTTACACATATCACTGTTGTATTATTCATTAGTTTGCCGAACACGCGCAAAGTTGGCAAGCAACTAGATGTGAGATAAGCACTGGTTCGAGTAACACCTCGAATAAACTGAATAAATTGAAGAAAAAACACTTCGAATAAGCTGAATAAATTGAAGAAAAATAATAAAACAAATACAAATTTAAACTAATTATGAAGCAAAAAAAGTTATTCATAAAATGGATAGAATGATTAATATAAATTACCTTGATATGAATAAGATTTATGAGATAAAAAATTGATTGGAATGCATACAAAGAAAATGAATACAATAGATAAAATGAGGTCGAATAAACAAATTAAATCAAAAGAATGCTACATGCAAAAAATCGTTAAAATTAAATGACTAAAATAAGGCAAATATTTAAAATGAAAAAAAAATAAAAAAAATCGAATATAATCCAGGAAATGAAAAAATGAGTAAATCAGAAATTTGTCTGGGAATTAAAAAATGTCTTTTTGAACACAGATATCTGAAAAATGATTTTTGTACAGAATAGAATTTTCAGGTCCGGTATTTTAACGCGTAATTGGAAATAGTAAACTGAGATAAGGCCACCTGTAAATAGTGTTCTTTAGCATTAAAGTATATAGAAAAAAGTGTCTAGTGTCTAGGTTATGTTGGCAACTATGTATATTATTGTCGATGGCACAGAAGTCGTACATTCAGTCGATTACAATGCAGTCTCTTTCCATCCATCTTTATTACTTGCGAATTTTTTCGTCCGGAATTCTCATTCTGGAGATATGGGTGTATGAGTCCTACACAAAACAATAACATGACAAAAGAATGGTTCAAACTACCAGAATAAATATTTACATTTATCTAAAAGCCAGTGCACGATTTAATTTTTTTTAGGAATATCACCTTAGCCATTTTTTTTTATAAACATGACTGAAAGTATTTTCTTTGAAATGCAAGAAGAATTTTTTTTGCCCTCCCTAAATTTGGATATAAATATTTAAAGGACACATATTTTATTTAATATTGCTCAAAACTTTGGTTCTGGAAGTGATATCTGAATTCTTCTATTATAAAAAATTGTTTCAATGAGCATTAAAACTTGTCTGAAGACACCGTTTACGAGAAATAAAAAATGAAAACGTTACAGAAAAAAAACAATTTTTGTTAGGAACACCCTAAGTTGCTGAATTAAAATAGCTCTAAAATGAAAACCTTTTGAGTTACAACTATCACGACTTCGGCAAAGCTGCTTGGTATAAGTTTCTCTACAATATTGCTGAAGACTGTAATATTCTATCTCCTCCCATCCAGAAAATAATTTTTGAAACACCCTAACAATAAGAGCCACCCTAACACCATCTACATCCGGAGATGGTCTATTTGATACTGATTATTTGTCATGAAGACATCGTAGCTCTAAAATATAAGGTTTAGCTACAAATATTTTTGTCTTGCTAAAGTGGGGATTCGGACCACTGTGCAGTGGCCATTGAAAGTGTCCCTGAACTGTTTTTGATACCCGAACATTCTTGAAATTACAAGTCGCATTAAATATGTTTTTAGTCACATTGATCATGAAAAATGTATTTTAGGGTTTTCTGTACAACTCAGTATCAGTTGTAGTTACACTGTAATATGTATGACATAAATTCAGTGAGATCAACTATCTGTCCAATGCATAAACTGTGGTTGTAATTCTCGCTAATTTACGTGTAGAATACGGAGTACTCAAACGAAACGTCTATTGAATTGTCCAATTCTAGACTAATTCTGGGATTCTGGAGCATAAGGCAAATTCGGGCAATTGAAACCATCGCTATAAGTTAAAAGCATCCTTTTACCAGGATGCAAGTATAGTTCGACAGTTTAGAGGTCTTTGTTCGCCTGTTTTTCCGGATCTAATTTGTGGATATTTTTGGAAATTGATCCATTATTTTTCATAAAGGTGCATTCCAGTACAATGAATTTGCATTTTCAATAATATCAACCCCAAAACAGGTGTTCTTAATTTTCAAATGACGCATTTCAGCATATGTTTCATTCGAAATTTCGAAGAGGTACGAAAAGTTTCAACATTTTTGTCTTTTCAACATTTTTGTCTTCAAACAACCACATTTTCCAATTTGAAATACACAAGGATTTCCATAATTATAGTATATACAAACGCTCATATGACTCTCCTTAGTGCAACGTTTCCAAGAAAACAGGGTTTGAACATAAATTAGTTATAGTTTTCTCATAATACAAATATTTTGCAAGTTTTGCCATAACCACAAATATTTTCTTTTTCAAGTAGAACGTAATATTTAGCTTGTTTCCGCAAGTGGCTCTGTTCTACACTAAAATGGAAAATTATTTATAGGGAAACACAGGACAAATATAGGTTTGTTTTTTTTGAACTTGAACAAATACATCGCAAGATTAAATTAGCTTCCATACTAACAAATATTTCAGATTAGTTGAAGATCTTATGACACATCTTAGAAATGGATTTGGAAATATAAGGATAGATCTGAGTCATGACAGTTGCCACGAACACGATTGGGAGAGATCGGGGGTGGGGAGAGGCGACAAATGAGAAATGGTAAATGATGGTTTGGGCTGTGACATTATTTTTGTATATAGGGCAAAATTTTGATTCCTTACATCGTTATTTTACATAAAGCAACTGATATTTTTGACGCCATAATTGGCATAACATAAATCTTGCAAAAGAACATAAATTTTCACTAGAATTTTGTTATTAAAATACAGTTGCTCTCGGTGATGCTACGAGCATAATATGAATATGAATTATATTAGAAATCTATTTTCTCACTACTAGGTAGACTACTTGGTGATCTGTGTATTCATATACCATCCTACGTCTATCTCACGACTGACTGAACGTAATGCTTAATACAACGGATAAATACATCAACTCTGGGCAAATTTTCGCTTTGAAATGAATTTACGACGGTTTTGTCTTTGAAGTAAGCTTGCCTATTAATTTTAAGAAATAGTTAATTAATTGTTAAGTAGATTCACAAAATGTTTTCTGAATCGAATTCCTTGAATCACGCAGATGTGTTTTATACCCCGATATTCAAAATCGGTTTAGTTTTGCCCTAAAACACTCGTAAAGCAGTACTCTGTATATAACGATCTCATTTTAGTTAGTGGAAATTGGTAAGCGACGAAGGTATTTTTATAAGCTTTCTAATTATGTGCATATACCACGACTACATTACTTTGTTCGAAAGTTATTTGCTTTAAACCCTTTGTGTTTTGACAATATCATTCATATCTCAGAAAGTAAACAAGATATCGAAAAACAAAAATAATAGTATCGAAAGGGAACGTTAGGCCTTTCATTTGAAACTAATTTCGTTAAGATCGGTTCAGTTCGGTTGCAGAGATAATTACATGACATTAATGCACATACATACATACCCCCCACACACACACATACAGATAATGTCCCAATTTGTCGAGCTGAGTCGATTGGTATATAAGACTCGGCCTTCTGGGCCTCGGAAAAAGTTTTCAAAGTTTGAGTGAATTCTATACATTTCTTTTGTAAGAAATGTAAAAACTGTTTAAAAATTCCTTGCCAGTAAGCAGCATTCTGAATGCACAATAGCAGTAAAAAAGCATTTAAAACTACTGAAATGCTTATCAGGTTGCCGTTAAGACGTATTTTGCATGCTTATTAGTTACCTGGGTATTCATGATTTCAGAGACATGGTCACGAATTTCGTAAACAGTTCAGTGCTTTTTCGTGAACTTTAGAACAAATTTTATCTTGACTATCTAATGTACAGTCATATCCTATGTGTACATAGTCCTGGATACTGATTGTGTGTTTTTATTTATTACAAAACTGGAGTTTCAGTTGTTGTCGTATCACGACACGTTGCAAGAAGTGTTTTTATCGGTTAATAATTTTCACATTGTTCGAATGAGCGAACATCGAAGTCAAGGTTCCATTTTGTATGCTAATGAACAAAGCAACGAATTCAAAATTTGGTTCAATTCATCAATTTCCATAGAAGTCCACTTATAGCAAGTACTGAAACACTGCTAGTTGTGTTATCAACAAAGGATTGTTTGAAATTCACCAGCTCCCAAAAGCCAACAAAACATTACCACACGAAACACAGTGATCGAGAAGGTCATATACATACATACTGTTGTTGTTTCGATTGGCGCACCACTCAAAACACCATGTCTAAACCCAGTCACAAGTGTTTTTTGTGCTTCTCTTCGGCAAAGAGTCAGTACAAATCTTTGGATTATTATTGAGTAACATCTCCTTCTCAACTTGCACCGGTTGTTTTGATTCATTGGACAAGAATTACCACATACCATTAAATGTCTGCTGGTTGCAATAGCAAAAATGGTTTAAGCCATTATTTGCACATACACATGTTTCATTCGAAGTATATTAATGAAGTGCTAGATTTTTGAAAGTAATTGAAACTAAACCATTTTTCATAGTCAAGATGCCTTTTGCTCGGGGAAACATTTTTTTAGCCACCGAATCGATTTTCGGGTGAAATTTGCTTTTTGCTCCAAAGCCCGTCATATTTTGCAATCCTTGCCTAGGGGTTCGATGCAGTGTAGCTCGAAAGACCGAACCGCATCAGCTACAGCTCTACGGCAACCCATTCACGATAGGTAGGTAATAACTCGCGGACAGCTTCGTTCAGTTTCGTTGGTTGCAAAAATCAGCACGTATTTTCTTTCTTTGGAGCTGGTGGTCGCCGGTCCAAGGTCTTCCGATTCTCGAGCCGCGGTTGGACTTGATCGGGAGGGGGTGGTCAAGTTGCAGCAGAAAGAAAAAGGTTTCTCTTTCCGAGCAACCGGTTTCACAACGCCTCAAAATGGATTTTGCTTCACTTTCACTTCGTCCTTCCAGCTGAGGAGCTGTGATTTTGTCGGTTTTTCTTCAAACAAGGTTAGAAAAATATTGAATTTCATAATGCCCGCTGTACCCCGGCAACGAACGATTCGTTGGAGGTCTCGCCGTAAGTGGGTCACCCGTTTGCAAATCGCTCCAGTCGTATCTCCTCGCCAGACCACTACAGAGAGCCGTCAAGATCAAACGCATTTAAGTATGGCCGGAGCGAGAACATATAACAAGCGATAGTAAAGTATTAGAAAAAACAAACAACAGAGAGTTGACAACATTGACCTGAAAACACAGTGCACTTGAGTTAGTTATTTTTTCCACCCTCTGCGCCGCCGTAGCGCAATTGCACCCACCCCCTGGCGGGGTGCCGGGTATACATTTCACTACCATTTTTCCGCTCCCCGTCGATGGTTGCTGAAATCGATGACTGGGGAAGGGTGATTTGAACACAGAAGATAGAATGAAAAAAAAACTCGTTTCTCTTGGGGTATGTGATGTCCCGTGATTTTTATCGCTGGTTTCGTTATGAGAAGAAATTATTTTTTTAAATTTTTATACAGAAAATTATACTATAGGATAAGATTATTAAATATTGTTCGTTCATCTACAAGAGATCTTGAAAACAATTGCTTAAAAAGCAAGTCAAACGAAGCTAATTTTAGACACAACCTATTTGTAATTGCAAAACGCAGTGTTAATCTGTCTACAATCTCCATGTCCCAACGTTCCAAACTTCAACCAAACACTTGGTAACTTTCCGTTCGCCTCATCACCATCAGCATTAATTTAAAGCCACCCATTTTACTGCCTCTAAAAACGCCCCGCTGTCGAAATAATTGCATTGCGAGATCACCTCCCCCCAACAACAAAAAAAAACTTCACCCGAAAAAACAACAACCACAAATTATGAAGCTACCCGCAACCGAAAATTAGCAGTTGAACAACACCGTCGTCGTGCCGAAAAAGCCAGCAACGAGATGCACGAGGGCGTCCGAGGCAGCAGGGATTCAAGCTTTTTTCTACACTGTAAAGTGTGCATTGTATACAAAATGTTTCAAGCTTGCTATTTGTGTCAAGGACATCCGAACCGACTATGGCACGGAGCGAGAGCTTTGGTTTCAAACAACTGCAACAACTCCACGGGTATTATAGACTACATCAGCAGCAACAGCAGTTCGCTAGCTTCTCAGAACTAGAAACACTTATGAGGCGCGTTACTGCACCGAATGGTCAATCTAGGCGGAAAATGGCATTTTCTCTTGCAACTCTTGCCGGCGGCAGCAGCAGCGTTAAGTGCTGTCATTTCGCAGAGTGCTCCCCGCGAAAAACACCACCGAAGAGATTTGCAATTATCTTTAACGATCAATCTATCTTTCGCAGTGCAGTGGCTGAAGGTAAAAGCGCTGGCGAAATTCACCAGCTGCTGTGCGTCTCCATGTAGCGAGACTACATAGGGGTATGTACCGACAGAAAAACGTGTTTGAGAATAAGGCTTGTAGACACAAACGGACGGTTCCTACACTGCTGCAGTTGCTAATAAGTAACCGCTGCTCGTCACGAGCACGACTCGGCCAAACTCACGTACATACCTCTACCGGTTATCGCTTGCCGATGCCGTTTAGCCGACGTAAATCGGTCTGCATTCAGGCGCAAAATCTAGGCCAAGGACACTCACTCTGGCAGGCACAACACACGAGCGCACCATATAGGCAAAGCATTTTAATCTAGTCTGTTTGATTACTCACTGGTTTTTGATTTGTTTGCATCGTTCAAGTCTGATTCTGCTCGTTGGCCTTTCCGTGTCTATTCCATACGCAAGAACCTAAAGGACTTTAATGTTGAATAGGGCCGCTAGGTATGATCCGTATAGAAATTAAACAGATACATATGTGGTTTGTCTGCATTCCATCAATTTATTATTATAGCTGTTACCGATCTGGTTCAGAGTAGGTCAGGCACAAATTATTCTTGTTGTCAATAGGATTCTGAATGTCGAACTAGTTTCGATCTGGGACAGGACATGGCTTTTAAGTCGATCGATTTAGGGTTCGCGACGTTAGGCATAAATGCGTTAGGCATAATAAACGTTAGGCATAATATATGATTGGTATAATATACGTTAGCAGGATGTCGAATCCTGGAGAAAATCAGGGAATTTCAGGGAATTCTATTTAACCTGGAAAACCTGGAATTTTCAGGGAATTTGCATTCAAATCAGGGAAAAATTTCGACTCGATGTTAATATTTTTGCCTTTCTCCTATAGAAAGGATATGCAATCACTCTGAAAACCGACTTTTTAACCGAGGTCCGGAGGGCTGAGTCTCTTATACCATTCGACTCAGTTCATCGAGTTAGGCAAATGTCTGTGTGTGTGCGTGTGTATGTATGTATGTGACCAAAAATAAGCACATCGGTTACTCAGGACTGGCTGAACCGATTTTTTAAAAATTAGTCTAATGAAAGGTACACCGTTCCCAAAGGCTGCTATTGAATTTCATTTAATTCTGACTTCCGGTTCCGGAGGTTGAAGAGTGGGGTCGCGCATGAAATTCCCATATAGCTCGGAATCAGCATGGTATCTAAAAGATGCAAAACTTCATAAAACGTGTTCGAAAATGTTTGGATTTATAGTTACAGCTCACGGATGCCCAATCAAATCCATGTTGACCCTAATTGGACAACTTCGGCGAAACCGGAAGCTTCGGGAACGTGGTTATTTTCACTCACATCTGCTTCTCAGAAATGTCTGACTCGATTTCCACAAAATCAGTTTCAAATGAAAGCTAGAATAATCCTATTGAATGTTATTAAATTTCCTTTGAATCGGAGTTCTGGTTCCCGTGTTACGGGTTGAAGTAAGCGACCACATGCGAAATTTTCATATAATCCGGTAAATAATATATGTATAAATGATGCAAAAATAATTAAAATGAGTAACAAATTGCTTGAAATTGTTGGCCGACACTCTTATACCATTCGACTCACTTCGTTGTGTTCGGAAAACGTGTGTTATCGTATGTGTGTGACCATCGTGTGCGCATCGGTTACTCGGAGATGACTGCACCGATTTTCTCAAAACAAATCTCAAATGAAAGATATAATATGCAGTTTGGTGTAGTATCGCCCTCCACTTACCCTAACACCTCCACCTGTCATCAACTAACCCCCCCCCCCTTGGCCACCATCGCACCCGCATTAGGGCATTGCAAAAAACACTCATTTTTGAAATCTCAAAGACCTCCTATTGTGTCAAATAGCAAAGTAAACTCAGATGCCACATTTCATATCATTTGGACAATTTTAGATCTCCGCCCACTTTGCCTGAAGTTTTTGACATTGGTTCCATGGGAAAATTCAGTGTGTCCCATATTTATACGTTCGCCTTTTGAAATTGGTGCTATGGGAAAATATGGAGGAAAAATATATTAAATGCTATAACTTTTTAAGTAGCAATCAGAAAATTACAATTTATGCCTGTTTTTAAAGAAAATAACCTTAGTATTTCAATGGAGATATTTTTGTTTCTAGAAAAATACGGAAAGGTGGGGTACCGGGTCATTTTGGCCCCAAAATCCACTATCTTTAATATTTTTTCAGCTCCGTGCTGCAAATTATTTTTGCAGTTTTTCAAATGTGAAAAAATCTCTGAAATCGAACGAAACCTTTTCGCCCGTTGTAAGAAAACGAGAAGTTGGGGTTATAGGGCCTTTAGTCTTTCATATTAAATTTTATCATTTTCTATTATTCTTCAATCAATTTTCATAAAACGTAACTTGTTGAGCGTGGAAAATTCTTAGGAATGCCACAAAAATAGATTGGTTAGCTGTAAAAATCAGAAACATCAAATATTTTGACATTATCTCTACAAATCACATTTTTCATAAAATGTCTTAATTCCTCAACTTCCCCTATTTTTCCAGGATGGAAACTTTTCCCATGTACTCTCCAAACGTATTTTGCGCTAAAAGTAGTAAATTGAATAAGAATTTTGTTGTTAAATGGAGTTAATATGTGCGATTCTACGATAAAAATGTGAAATCGAGACTATATGTCGGATAATTTGATGTTTCTGAATTTTACCGCTAACGAATCTATTTTGATTTTGTTCCTAAGGATTTTCCACGTTCAACATGGTACAATTTATTAAGATTAAAGAATAATAGAGATATATGCACGAGAAAATGATAAAATTTAATATGAATGACTAAAGGCCCTATAACCCCAACTTCTCGTATTCGGACAAAGATCAAAAAGGTTTCGATCTTTTTCTGAGATTTTTTCATATTCGAAAAACTGCAAAATATGTATGATTTGCATCACGGAGCAGAAACATTATTAAAAATAGGGGATTTGGGGGCCAAAATGTCCAAGTACCCCACTTTCCCGTATTTTTCTAAAAACAGAAATATCTCCATTAAAATACTAAGGTTATTTTCTTTAAAAAGAGGTATAAATTGTAATTTTCTGATTGCTACTTCATATACTGCATTTAATATATTTTTCCTCTATATTTTCCCTTAGTACCAATTTCAAAAAATTCATGCGAAGTGGGCGGGAGTCTAGAATTGTCCAAATTATGTTAAATTTGGCATCTGAGCTTACTTTGACACAATATGAGAAGGGGGCCTTTGAGAATTCAAAAAAAATTTTGTACAATGCCCTATTATGCAATCACTCTGAACATCATCAACCTAATCCCGGTCTATCCCCCATCACACACAATCCTTCCCTCATCAATTCAACATCTCTCCCCCAAGGAAAATTTCCTAGTTCCTCCAAAATAAACTTCCCTAGCAGCTCTGTAAAACTAGTGAAAAATTTGGTTTGAAATGATTTTGAATTTGAAACTAATTTAAAATTTGTTAACATGTTGTAACTTTTTGGCGGGGTCCGTACCCCCGAACTCTCCTCCTGGATCCGCTGCTGGGTTCAAGTGTTTCAGCTTCGACACATAGCTTCTCAAGTTCGTGACTGTCGATCCATTGTAAGGATGTGCAAATCGTACTGAATATATAATGGACATTTCTACCATTATATTGAACATAACTAGCCATGGAATCTTACACGTGAAAAACCAGTCATAAATTCATGAACAAAAGGTAACGATTTCGTGATCTGAACAATTTACGAAACCACGAAATTATGGATAATAAATCTCGAATTCATGAAACTATTTGTGTTTTCAAAAAACTAGTTCGCCCCGAATATACACATGGCGTTACATTAGAATGTTTGGTTAGGGTACTGTTGTTCCCTGGACACGTTAGTTTCTGTTGTGATTCTAGTTGATGATTTGAGAGTACATAGCCGACAGTCCAATGATGTTCATGATTTCAAGAGCTTATTCGCGATTCTTGTAATTTCCCATCAAGTTATTGTACTATCTTATTGATGAGTTTACTATCGCATTTTTCTATCATACTAGCGGGTTTATAATTCATGATTTCAGGATCTTAGTCGCAATTTTTGTAATTTCTTTTCACGTTATCGTGATATTTCAGATATGAGTAGAGTGATTCATGTTCATGATTTCAGCATCGTAGTCACGATTTTAGATATTTTTGTTCAGAGTTGTGTGATTAATGTTCATGATTTCAGGATCTAAGTCGCGATTTTCGTAACTGCTGTTCATATTATCGTGATATTTTAGTCATACATTGTCATTCATGTTCATAATATCAGGATTTTAGTTATGATTTTCGTAATTTCTGTTCATGTTATCGTAATGCTTTATTTTAGAACTTAGTTCCAAATTTGACACGGAGAGTAATATGACTAATGTTCATGATATCAGCAGTTTTACCATGGTTATTATCGGTTTTTGATTCGGAATAACGTGACAATATGAACTGGATCATAAAAATGTGACTGATTCGCCATATCTTGTTCTGTGAATTATATCACGCGCACTATTTGTGATTCTCAGCACAGTTTTCATTTTCTATGCAGACATCACCATTAACCTTATCAAACGAATAACGATGTTCGAGGTCTTAATAGTTTCTTTATATCTAACGTTCGTGTCTATTACTATGGTCGCTAGCAGCTGGACATTTCTTAAAACAGTGCATGGAATAAAAATGATTCCACGAATAATTCTCCAAATTTTTTGAACGAATTCACGGGAAAATTTCATTATCATGTTGCATGAAATTGTAAATGATTAGCGATATCTTCTAAATATTACCAACACGCAAAATATATTGTAAATCATGTACTAGGCATCATGAACCAGTTATCGAATACATGAATTATATTTAATGAATTCGTGACCTTTTTCATAAAAATTAACGTGAGTTGTACTAGATATCATGAACCAGTTCACGAATTCATGAATTATATTTAATGATTTCGTGAACTATTTCACGAGCACGGTTACTGGACCGTGACATATATTAGGAATCATGAACCAGTTCACGCATACATGAATAATATTTGATGAAATTGTTAACTATTTCACGAGCACGGATATTGGATCGTACCTAATATATCAGAGATCATGAATTAGTTCACGAAAATTAAATGGATTCATGAATACAATTTTGAATTTAGCGAAATAGTTCACGAGAACATATCCAGAATATTATGATTTTGTCAGCTAAGGCTTCTATATCTATGAATATTTTCCTAACAAATACCGCTCTGAATGTATTTCGCCTTTTTGCCAGAGTTTCCATATCGAGCAGATGACAGCGCTCAATGTATGGTGGTAGCTCTCGTACCAAATGGCTGCGGAAGCTTCCAGGACAGACCGAACAAGTGAAAAATGCAATGCCCGCAGACAATATGAATCAGTAAACTCGTTGGCTATTCTTATTATGAAGCCAAGTTTTCTATTTCCCTGTGCTATTACGTAAGAGTAATGGTTTCTGAATGTCAGTTGCGAGTCCAGGAGTACACCAAGGTCTCTGATAACTGACGCTCTCTCTAGTAATTGGCCGGCGATGTTGTAGCTCCACAGAATTGGATTTTTTCTGCGCGTGAAAGATATTATAGAGCATTTGGACACACTGAGAGCCAACAAGTTGCGATTACACCAGTTACAGAAAGCATCTAGATGTCGCTGAAGTTCGATGCAGTCCTTTATTGACCGCACAATGAGAAAGAGTTTGAGATCATCAGCGCATATGAGTTTGAACCCTGTGGGTATAACATACCAAACGTCGTTGAAGAATAAGGAAAAAAGCAACGATCCGAGATTGCTCCCTTGAGGTACACCCGACAAGTTGATGAAGCTATATGATACGTTACTTCCTAATGTCACAGAAAGAGAACGATCTACGAGATATGATTTAAGCCACCCTGTAAAATTTTATGGAGCACCCAGCCGCTCGATCTTTGCCAGAAGAAGAGAGTGATCTACACGATCAAAGGCAGCTTTAAGATCAGTGTATATAGTGTCTACTTGTGATCCATCTTCGATGTTTTTAATACAGTACGATGTAAATTGGGCTAGATTGGTGGTTGTTGACCTGCAAAAAAGCCATGTTGGTTCTTCGATATGTATGCTTTGGTCTCACGAAAGAGTATATTTCCCACTAGGATCTCAAACAACTTTGATCCAGCGCAGAGCGAGGTTATGCCATGATAGTTCGCAACATTTTGCTAATCACCTTTTTTGAAAACGGGAAACATTACTGATTTTTTCCAACACACGGGAAACACTGATTGCGACAGTGATTGGTTGAAGATTAGTCGTAAAGGTGTACACAATGCGCTTGCGCATTTTTTCAGTATAATGGAAGGAATCCCATCTGGCCCCACCGATGTAGAGGAGTTTAACTTGCTTATGGCAACTAGAATGTTTTCGTCATTAAATTGAATGTTTCCAAAATTGATTACATCGCGAGGGACATCTTGAAGGCCACAGTCCACCTAAGTTGAGCAAGCCGATTCATTTTTAAACACACTCGAGAAATGTTTTGCAAACAAGCTACAGATACCGCTGGGAGTATTAGACGTTTCATTTGCGAGGAACATACTGGAAGGAAGCCCATTTTCTTTACGTTTCCCATTTACAAAGGACCAAAACTGTTTTGGTTGGATTGGGTTTGTGCTACGTGTCTTGAGTAGAGAAAGCGATTATATGTTTTGTAGCTGTTACTGGCTATAGTGAACTCCCTTTTTGTGATCGGCTTTCGTCGACTAGTGTAATGTCGCTCGCAATCTTTTCAGTTTACGTAGCCGGTTGTTGGACCATGCTGGTTTTGTTCGGGGACGAGCTGCAGGAACATGTATACTGAAAAGCTGTTTTAACACCAGTGAGAGTTTTTCTACGGCAGCATCTACATCGATCGCGAAATTCAAGAAAGTCTCGCAATCGATTGTTTGTAGTGAGTTATGAAGTCTAGAGAAGTCAGTCTTCGAAAATTTGAACTCCTTAACATCCTCTATTTCATCATAGAGAACCAGCTGCGACAAATCGTTATTAGAAGTGGAGGATGATGTGCGTCTGCAGCAACTAAAGGCTCAAGTGCTCTCTAATACGGTACAGTTCATTGAAGCTTCTTCATTTATAAACAGGAGATCCAGGATTCGATTTCGCCTATTATTCACTGTAGACAATTGTCGCATGTTCAGTACAGACATTCCGTCCAGTGAGACCGTACTCGCCCTCGAAAAGGTTGATTCAGAAGGGTCTGGGAAAGCATACCCGGAGGGAGTGCTCTTCCAAAGAATCATGTAATCACCAAATAGTAGATGTGCCGTGTTGGGTTCAATGGAAGTTGCGATCTCAAGTGCGGAGTCTATGTGTTTCTGAATAATTTCTACATCAATTGCGGAATCGGGGGGAATATATACAACAGCCACACAGAGATTAGTATAGGGGCCACGAATATTTACCCAGAGTTGTTCGAGAGTGTGAGTGTCATTTTTGTGTTTGGATGGGAGTCGGTTGGAAACTGCAATAAGCACACCACCACCACGTTTCTTCCCTGCACTATTAGGATCGCGATCGTTACGATATACCGAGTACCTTGAGCCAAATAATTGGAGCGAGTTGATTTGATCATTCATCCACGTTTCGGTCAGAACAATAACATTGTGATCAACACTCGAAGCAGCGACGAACAACTCATCAATTTTTGTGCGTAGTCCTCTCACGTTCTGATAGTAGATTGTCCCTGCGAGTTTCCTCCTGAAGGTTGAACGGTGGTAGATCGAGTGGTGGTGGAAGCAAACGCCTGTAATTTGGGTGAGCTTTCAACGGGGGCAGCATCTGTATGTCCTATTTCGGAAGGACATATACATTCATTGTATTTACCTGAGAAATCAGATACATGAATTCCATGTCCTTCGAGTTGGTCTGCTCTTTTGAGTGAACCACGATATAACATCAGTTGAAATAGAGAAATCGGGAATCAGCGGCAGTTTCTGGAAATAATTCGATCCTAGCTCACAAACCGAGAGACAATGCTAGTCATTGGAAATTTCCAGGCACACACATTTATTGTCTGGAATAGCCCGGGAAAGCGAATCGTGCAGGGGCGGCGAAACACTTTACGCCCGAATGGGTAGAAAGCATAGGGTGAGGGGTCCATTAGTAAGGATTTTTTCCCTTTTCGCAATGCACACGCTTACATTACATTCACATTAAATCACGTTCGTTTATGCAAATGGAATTGTGGTTCGTCGATGTTTTCAAATGTGTGTAGTGTGAGATACATGCGTTGCACATCTAAATTTTTTGAAATCGTTCAAAATTTCAAGTGGGTAATTACCCACTCGGTTATTTTCGAGTGGGTAGTACTACCCATACTACCCACGCTTTCCGCCGGCCCTGATATTTCAGCTTTTATTCAATGACGTCTATTAACCCCTTTATGCCCATGTTGTTTGTAGACAACAACGTTTTTAAACAGCTATAACTTTTGATTGAGGCAAGATTTGCTCGCATAAACAAGTAAGGCTAATAAATGTAACTATTACCTTTCATTTGAGTATTAACAGTTACAAGGAGCAGCTCTAGAACTGAAGTTATTGCAATTAGTCTGATTGGATTCCAATGGAGCAGTGCTGCCAGGAACAGTTTACGTTGACGACGGAAAATGAATATTTGATATATCTTCGTTCTGTTGCAATCTTATCAAAAACTGATAAAATATATCAATTTAGACTGTCTTTGACTACGTTTTTCACGAAATTGGACTATTATAAATATTCTAGGAGAATTGTATTGAGCATTGGAAGGTAAAAATCGAGCAGCTTCTAACACTACGAGGGAAGGACTTATCTTTATGAAAAAAGACTTTTCTTGTGTCTTGACCCTACCATTTTCAAAGAAAAATAGTTTTAAAATCCTACATGCACTAGAAAAAAGTTTGGCATGAAAGGGTTAAGTGCTGAAGACCCCCCACAGTCCTTTTAAAAAATGTTTTGTCCGCTCAATTGTGAATTTCATATTTTTTTAACAACATTTTGAGGCCTTCGCTGACTGACTGTGGTGTAGTAAGATCCGCGTGTGTGTGTAAATTCGAAGATGTGCTCTCACGAAAGATGTTCTGACAAAGCTCTACCTGGCATGACCTAATTTCGCTCGACTGTCAAAAACGTATGTGGAGGAGGGTCCGCTTTCATCTGTCATGGGTTTTCTACTCGCCTGATATGGACACCCACCGGTCAGTGCTGTGACTAGAGCAGTGCAATTGTGCTTGGAAAAATGCAACAAATTTTCAGACTCACATCCGACAGAAAAGTTTTTGATTGAATGCAAGTTTGCAAGCTACGCCTATGGTTAGCATGCTAACCATAGGCGTAGCCCAAAAGCGAATCTTGTGCTTCATCCAACTTATCGAAATTCTATGAGCAAATGCAAAATAATTAGAACTATCTGAAAAGAATTTAGTGAAACTCATCGGCGATGGCTCCATACAGCCTTGGAAGTGTGTGTGTGCGTGTGTCAAAAAGGCAGTTGAGTACTACATCTTTGTCAGACGAGTGTTCACCATCATGGCAGTTCTAATCTGCCATGAAAGTTGATGATTTCGAATGTAACCTATTATTCTATTAGTCTCGTTGCAACTTGAGAAAAGGCTTATGCAACCACTTCGCTCAGAGGATCGAAGAGCATTTCTGGATGCCTTGCAAGCCAACTTAAATGTCTCCGAAACTTGGTCACCAGCTCGTAGATTTGGGATTACGTTTTGTGACGATACTAGCGAGACGTTTAAATGATTAAAGATATGGTGAATTTATAATCAGATAAGGACGGTTCGAGCTCGTTCGGTACGACCCAGTTTGTCAACTCATGTGTAATACTGTCGGTACAGAGGGTTACATCTAATACCTCTTTCCTGCTCTATTGTGCAAATGTTGGGGTTCAGTATACTCGGAGTTTCGTAGAATGGAAAATTGAACGTCTGGATATTCTTGTCGCTTTCCATTGTTTGGCGTATCATTTTAAGACAATAACATATATAAATCGGTTATTAGTGGTGTAACCCCTTTAACAAGAGAACTCACCTAAATATATTCAACCCACACATCGAGCGGTCTCAAATACAAGAAATTTAAAAAAATTCGTCTCGTAGGAGGATCATCATTTGGGATATTTTTATTTTACGTTACCCCACGTAACTGAGACCTATGGCCAGTAATTTGTTCTGCCATACGGAAGGGTTATAGAGCCCATAATCAATTGCACCCTCACGTTCCGCTACTATGACAGAAAATGACTGCACTCAACCGGCACCGGTCTACCAGCTTAATGGCGTCGTGGTGGGTAGCATGAGATAGGAACTTGTGAGGTCTACGTTGTCTCGCCGTTCAACGACCAATTTCATCTACAGACTTCACGAGTTATTTAGTTTGTTCCTTATTGACCGCAGAACCGAAGTCCTGTAGTACCATCCGAACGTCTTGCAACTTTTGCACAATTTTTTTCATAACTTACAGGTTACACATCAAGTAGCATTAGCGGTATTCTAGATAAAATTCAAACTTTCAAATTCAAATTAGTTCTAAAAGCAGAATCTGCTCTATTTGGTTTCAACATTTGAGTTTTTCGGGAAAACCAAACACATCCAAAAAATCTTACAATCTTGCAAAATCTTACAAATATTGCAATTAACAATTTACATTTAAAAACAACATGCATTTCGGTCATATTTTTTTTTTATTATTCGGTTGAGTTTTGCATACAAATAGCCACAATATTTTATTTAATGTGTTGGAACATGTAAAATCCTATTATCAGAGTGAAAAATATGTGAAGACGTTGTATGTAGTATTCATTTTTATAAGTGTGTACTATAAGGGTGGAGAATTAAGATGAATAATTTTTTTCTTTCTATTCCTCAGAATACACCATACGCACACCTTTCAAAATTATATATTTCTAATAAAGACTCAAAATGACAAGAAGATTTAGTCTAGGAACCTAATAACCAGTCATTAAGTGAGGAGCAACTTTAATTACGCTGCCATAATTTCCACCTTTGAAATGATTTCGTGTTGGCAAGTGACGAACCGGATTGATTGGTAAAGGTCAATCATGTCGACCCTTCAAATGCCAATAATTCCACACCAAGCCAGTTTCTAAACTTCACCGTTGATGGTTATACGTGAAAATTCATCTCCTGATGGTTGAGCAAATCTCGTTCACAAAGCCAACGAATGTCGAAAGCACTCCAATTTACAAAAAAAACAACCTGCTAATGAATGCACACCACAAATCGTGTGTACTTTATTTCTCAGCTCAACAATTGGTCAACTGCGTAGAGGGGTCGTTCATAAACTGCGTAGAGCTGAATATCGGAACAAATTCGTATGCTTTAATATTTTTTTAAACTCGTCCTATTCTTCGGGGCCATCTGTCACATTTGTTCCTTGAAGTAAAAAATTAGTGAACGACCCCCTATCGATCAGTGTAGACTAATTGGGCGAATTTCGCTGTCAAATCTATCAATCCAAAACCGCACTGAACCGGTCGGGGAGTGATGGCTGTTCGGCATCGATGTCTTCAACAAAACCATTATCGCTCAGCCAATCAGTAACAGTGATTTTGGCAATAGTCTTTTGGACAGTTGCGATTACAAAAAACTACAACAACAACAAAATCAAAGTGCTGCCTTGCTTTTTTGGCACTTGTAGAGGGTCAGATTGATTACCAATAGTCGATTGTAGTAGCTTGAGTCGCGCAGTAAATATGCCCACCACCAGCCACCAAACCGCGGTAGTGTGCGTGAGTCGCGAGATGAGAAGTGGTGACTGCGCGAAACAGACGATTTGAAACAACACAGCAACAACAATGGCGCACGGAGCGGTGCGGTGATCACCGAAGAGGCAGAAAACTACAAACAGAGATTATGTATATGATGGGTAACTCTGGGGGTGGCGAAGGCGTCGGCAGAGGGTAGCAGCAGCAGCAGCAGACGGTGTTGCATAATTTAGAAATACTTAATGTTTTAATTGAGCTTGACCTCAATTTTTTGCGCACTCCGCTGGTTGGCGCAGGCTACCGTGAATCGGTTTTTGTCTCCTCCACTCATGCCCTGCCAACTGTTCCACTATACTGCACGAAAGGTTTGGGTGTGAGTGTGTGTGCAAGCGTGTGGTTTGTGCTTTTTACGCTCGTTTGGGTTGTGCATTTAATGAATTTAATGGAAATGAAGTTCGAGACTTTTATGTGCCCACCACACCGCCGTTGACCGCCCGGTTCGGCACGGGTACCCGCGCGATCCGTACCTACTCGTTACTTATTGCACTGTATTACCCATTCGTTACACCATGGGTTTGATTGATGAAAAGAAATTATTTTTGTCTGGTCTTTTTTTCGAAATTAGGCTACGCAATGAGATATTTTGCTTTCGGCATGTCGAAAATTTGGTAGGCATTGAAGAAGCATTTTAGAACTGAGCTGAAATTTGTTACACAGTAACCGGTGCAATTGATGTGCAATTTGTGTATCGAAAATGATGAATAGACATTAAATAACTTAAGTTGAAGAAGAGTTGAATCTGTCAACAATCACTGTTCAAAAAGGCTCGATAGACTCACTTCAAAATGCCCACATTAGACGCCTTGAACCTTCGTTCGATCCGGTCACAAATCTTAATAGTTTCACCTAAAGTTTTTCAATAGCAACTGTAAATAGAACTGAAAAAAATTAGTTCCGATATTTTCGGTACCATGCACACCTTTTGATAAATTATTTTCTAAAACTTGACGAGAATCAAAATTCCATTGCCTCCAAAAACATCCGGTAATAACGGGAGTCAAATGACACACTCAAGAGTAGAGCTTGAGCTTGTGCGACCACCCCTGGCTTCGACTCCGTTATCGATCTGGACTAGCTGAAGTTGCACAGAGAATCAAGTAGATAATTATGCTTGGGAGTAGCGAAACCATCTTTCAATGTTCAACTCCTGGTAATCCTAAAGTGTTTGATTGATCAATACCGGCGCCGAACGTAGATCGCGGAAGGAAAGGGAAGGGAATGGTTAGTCCGATACTTGCTTTTGCTAGAGGCCGTATACACTACTGCGCACTCCACAAGTATCACGGGAGGAGGAGATATTTGTTAGTAGAGAAGTTGGATTCTACTTCTTCTTTACCGACGCCAGAGAGGTGACTCTACTATCTGGACTAGAATATCGATCCTTCAACTCATGGACCAGGGATCAACGGATTTACTTCCCTTCCGAAGAAAGACGTGACCACAGATTTTTTCACCTTAGAAAAATCTCAATGACCTCGGCTGGCATTGAATCCAGGCCAACTGGAATGAGTGGCGGTCACGCCTACCACTCAACCACCGGTGCCGTCACAAATGACACACTCAAGATTAGAAACCAGAAATTCACGCGGTTTCGTTCGACCTTTTCCTTCTCTCTTTGGAACAATTGTGAACAGCTGGAGGTAGCGGATCGTTTGCTGTAATGTTGTACCAGTTCTTCATCTACTTTTTCAGCCTTATCCGTGTAGCCACTGGACCGCTTACTGACTGTTGGTCGATGCTGACGTTTCCCTCTAAACCTGTTCACTGTCTGCCACATCTCTGCCGTAGTGGAACTTGGAGATGTCTTCACGACGAATTCCTCCCACGAATGTTGCTTGGCGTCATGGATCAACTTTCCTGCAGCTGCCCGCGCCTGTTGCAAGCATTTTAGTGCACCGGCTTTCCGTGGGTCTTCTACCTGAATACGTCTTAGTGCTCTCCGTGCTTTTCTTCTCGTTTTGACGGCCGCTTCAACTTCCGGACACCACCGCGGAACCGCTTTTGGACCGACTCTGCCGGTTGTACGGGGTATCGAGGTGTTTCCTGCTTTATTCGAACAGTCAACGAAACCGTCGATTGATATTTCGACACCCGGTCGAATAGCGATGGCAGTCAGACGTTCGTAAGTTGTATAATCCGCTTGGTCGTAGATCCATTTCTGTCTTTTCGTTGGAGTATGTGACAGTCCGGGAGTGGAGACGGTTCACTGTTATAAGTGTCCGGGAGAGTTCGCCAAATAAATTTCCAGGCTACAGTTTCATAGCAGATCGAGAGGTCAATAGCTGAAGTGACACCGGTAGCTGGATCAATCCGTCGTTGAGAATGACTAGTCTTTCCGACAACGTTTTCTCAGCGACAAAGTAGCCTAGTGCGGTAGATTTCTTGGAACCCCAGCAGATATGGTGCGCGTTGAAGCCGCCTGGTACAAGCACCGGACGTGGGAGCTGCTCTTAGCTGCTCTTGACATTGTCGAGTACTGGGAGGGACGTAGATCGACACCACCGTCATTTGATGTGGCAGTTGTATCCGAACAGCGATTACTTGAATACTGCAACCGACCTCAAGTCTCTCGACCTCTTGTTGCCAGTATTGGCACCTCCCAGTCTCGAGTAGTAAGGTGAAGTTGTTACCGACGAAATCTGCTGAAATCACTCGGTTGTCCAGCTTTGTTTATTGTAGCGCTATTAAGCTCGGTTCGTATTGGGCGATCAGCTGCTTAAGGTCACTGTTATTGGAACGCAGGCCTGGAATGTTCCACTGCAGTGCGAAACTTGCTATAACGACTAGTGATTGTCGCTGACGAAGACGATGTTGATGATGAACGTCTACGAGTTCGTGTTGAATCGCTGACAAGGTTTCTCGACGTAGTTGGGTGATCTGTACTCTGGAACTGCTGTTGCAATGTGCCTTCACCGGCGGAAAGTCAGTAGGAGAATTGTGAGGGCTGTATATTCGGGAGGTAGGGACAGTCCTCTTCCCTCCGGTCGATCCCCACATGATGAAGTGGGGAAGCTACTTTCTTCTCTTCTTCCCCAAACTGGTTGCTCGTACGATGCGTGCTGGTCACATCTGTAAAGGGATAAACAGCAACAGAATCCGTTCGTAAGCGAAATAGAATAGGATCGACCTGTGGGACGTCCAGCCCCACAGTGCCATCCGCTGTCGAGACTACTGCACGATTACTTCTAGAACTGCCGACAGTCACCGGCACTGGGGAAAGACTTTGTGTAGTTCTCGTTGTTTATTGTTTCTTAGCTGCAGTTGTGGTGGTCATTGTACCGCTTCGATATGGGTCTCTCAATGGACCTTCTCCGGGTGAAGTCAGCAGAGGAGGCGAAGCATGGATTTATTCTTTGTTACCAGTCAAACCTGTAAAACTGTTAAGGACAACAGTATCTGCGAGATGATTGACGCTTTTAGAACAGACCTGAGGCAGGTCCAGCCCCACAGTGCCAACCGCTGTCGCACAAACTGCACTACCATGTTCAAAAACACCGACTGCGATCGGCACTAGGGATAGACTTTGTGTAGTGCTGCTGATCTCCTTCTGTTGTTTGATGTACGCCATCATTTGCTCGAATTTCTCGTGATTGCGCTGCAGTCTGGGCATAACTTTCTTGATTTTGCTCTTCAGCTCGTTTGCGCGCTTCCGGGAATGTCAAATTGTCGCGGATTTCAATTTTGATGACCTCTACTTCCTTTTTGTAATTTGGACATTGGCGGCTTGTTGGTTGTTGATCACCTTCACTATTTAGGCAAAACTGGGCTGCTCGACATACTCCTCCCCCTTGATGTTCTCCAAAGCAGTTAAAACAAGGTTGCGGGCCAGGACAGCGAACATGCGTATGGCCGTATTTAAAGCAACTATAACAGAGCATCGGGTTTAGGTAATACGGGTGAGTAGAGACGCGAAGCAACCCGTTCTTCATGTATTCCGAGTATGTGGTCTTGCAGAAGGTCAAGATTAGCGCTGGCGTATTCACTCTTTTCTCAGCTTCATTTCGTATTATTTGCTGTACACGAATCACTCCCTGGCTTAGAATTTATTGTAAGACGTCCTTCTCTTCCAAGTGAATCAGATCGTAGCAGGAAATCTGCTTACGTTCAGATTCGGATGGGATTCAACCACAACATCGCCATCTTGGATTGCACCACCAGACGTTCGAAACTACTACGGTCACCCGTTACCACCCCCCCCCCCCCCCCCAAATGGACAAAAAGGCAAAAAAAAGAAAGATCCTACCTTAATTGTCCCTTCAACGTCGACGGTTCACAAGTGTTCCCACAATTTTGGGACACACTGTAGGTGCGCAGCAGTGATGGATCTGCTCGTTTACTAGCTTCTAAGTAGCCGCTGCTTCCATAAAATCATTTTTTCCGTTCTTTGTAGTAATTTTTTTGATTCGTGTATTTGACGCGGCTCATGGTGGTATCTTAACGGAGCCGTGGATCTTTAATATATTTACAATATGTAAAATCTGTAAATAAAAACAACGGTTATTGATTATCCTTTGGAAGCGTGCATGCAATTTTCTATTGCGCGCGAAGACTTTCTTTTGCGGCGGTGAAACGCTCGTCTGCTCGCCTACTTCGTCATGGGTCATCATCGTTAAAGCTGTCTTGGTACCCGCCATCAGATGTTCTTCCCTGCTTCTTATTATTAACTTACTCGCCAATACTGCTATCAGTTAGTTTTAGGGAAGTAGACATCTTTCACAAATTTGACCACCGTTTGCGGTTCTGGTATTGGTATTGAAAACTCCGTTTTGAACTAGTTTTCCTTTGATGACTTGGCACTCTTCTCTGCATCTTCCGCGCATGGTTATCCATGGTACGCTGTATGACTACAATACTTGCACGTAGGAGTTTGCGGACCATGGATGCTTAGCGTAGTTTGATAAATAGTAGTTCCATGAGTTCTGAGAACACCGTTAGGAATATCCGGGATAAAGTTTCTCCCAGTGTAATAGATTCTAATACTCCGTAATGCGTCAAACATTTCAGCAAACATTAGCTCAGGAAGAGTATTTATTTTATTTATTTATTTAAAGGCTTTAACCTACTGGGTCATTCGCCTTTGAAATTTCAATACTTTACATCGCATTGTAATGTTGTTACTGATTTGTAGTACAGGTTTAGAATCCGTGACACCTTTACAGCTGGTCGAGTAATCACGCGTTCTTCAGAAAGGCCAGTAACACTTCTTCTCGGGCGGGGTCGTTTGCAAGGATCTCTCTAATGGAGAACGGTGACTAGAAAGTGTTCCAGAGTGGTTCGGGTACCACATGTTGGGGGGGGGGGGGACACGCGATACGGCGTGAGCATGAGAGATCTTCGTATGCCCTACTCTTAGCCGCGATAGTACTCGTTGTTCCCTCCTATCAGTTCAGTTTGCCCAGCGGTCGGGCGAGCCTTTGATTCGCTGAAGGTGTCCGCTGCTGCCGCGCCAGTGGCGTACGAAGACTTCGGTAATCCCTGACTTCAGCTAGCCCAAAATATCTGCGACCGGGACGAGTCGAGTGATACGTCGGCTAGTGTGTCTTACCCTGGCCGCCGGGTGATCAGGCTTTTCATTACCTAGATGCTGCAGTGACTGGGGACCCAACAAATTGTGGTGAGTGGGTCACACTCAGCCTCGGTGGCCTGGATAAAGGGGTGGCGGGATTTCCTCGACTCGAGGGCGGATATGGCCGCCAGAGAGTCGGACAGTACAACGACGGGTCTATCTTCCGGTTTCTGAACCAAAGCAAGTGCGATAGCTGACGCTTCGGCAGAAAACACCGAGCATGGTGCCGGTAGGCGGAAGGAGAGTCCTTCCCCTATTCCGCTCACTCCTATTCCGACCTCATCACCGCTCTTGGAACCATCGGTTAATTTCCGCACGTATTTTATACTTTGTAGCCATCAGTCGATTATATTTGGCCTTGACCTCACTAAGGGCAGCGCCTGCTCTCAGTTCTTGTGTCAAGATTGGGTCCGCGATCGTACCAGGTCCGTAACAGAAAGCAGTCCTCTCCGGCTGTTCGCTCCAAAAATCCCAGAGTTCTTCTGGCAATGGTGAGTGCAACCGCCGAACGAAGGAGTAGGATCGCGGCCTTCACGCAGGCCGCTTCAGCAGGCGTGCCGGGAAGCAGGCCAGAAGCAGCGCGTATTGTCCCGTGATATAGGGGGCTTAAAATGTTGATAAAGCCTTCCAAATTACAGGACGTCAGCTCAACCCCGTAAAATATCTTGCTGTGGATAAGTGCCTGGCTAATATTCATCGCGGTGTGACGATTGCAGCGCTTGTGCCGGGAACTGATTGTTTTAATTAGCCACAGCCGGCTCCTTTACTCGGCTGAAAGTGTTGCAGGAAGGTAAGACGACGGTCTATGGTTATCTCCAGAATCTTTGGCTTTTTTTGCGGTAGGGGACAATCACCCCGTCCAGCAGGATCGACCTCCCCGTTGCGATATGGTTTGTGTTACAGCAGCGCGTAATCATGCTTTTAGTAGAAGACATGTTAAAGCCAACTGATGCAGCCCTTCGGCTCACCGCACGTACGGCGGCCTGAAGTTTACGACGGGTTCGTCTGGTGGTACTTCCCATCGCGACCAGCACGATGTCATCGGTTTACACGACAACGTAGATCCCCGGCGGCAGGCTCGCGAGTTCATGGATTCCAGAAGTTCATGGATACCAGAAACAGTGTGACGGCGATGACTGATCCCGGGGGGACTTCGTTGTCCTCCGAAAAGGTGTCGGATTGGGCACTTCCGATTCCAACCCGAAAGGTGTGGTTAGATAGGTAATTGCTCAAGAAATGGCCCATGTTTCCGGTGATACTCCAGTTGGCCAGTTGTTGCAGTACTCCGTGACGCTACACGGTATTATAAGCCTTCGCCACGTCGAGTATGGCGATATTGGCGTGCAGACCATCAGTTACAGATTGACGCACCACCTCTCCAAAGCTAGCTGTTCCAGCTCCACGTCGGAACGCAAACTATCGTTCATCCAAGAGTTTACGCTCCTCCAGTAGGTCCATCAACCGTCTATTGACCATTCGTTCCATCGTCTTAGCGAGGCAGGGGAGCAGGCTGATTGGGCGGAAGTCATCCGGCGTTCTGTTCCCCTGGCATCGCTTTGGGATAGGAATTACTAGAGCTTCCTTTTCTTGAGGCGGGCATCGGTTCACCACTCCAAATGCGGTTAATGCTATCCAATATCACCCGCTTGACTACCGACGGGGAATGTTGCGTCGTCCAGTCCGGCAGACTTTCCGTGTACCGCTTCCAATGCCGCACAAAGTTCACTTGCTGGTGAAAGGCCGGTTGTACACTTACCCTGAATCGCATTCGTAGCTAACTGGCTTCCCGAGCAAATTCTCATGGGTTCAAATACCATACAACCCCATTAAAATACCATGGACATGGTCCGCGCCAAGTTTTACAACCATCAAAACACCATGAAATGGTCTCAAAAACCCATAAAAACACCAAAGTATGGTTTTTAAGTGGGATCTCCCGGACCATGGTGATGGTGTTCTCATGGGTTGAACCCGTTACAATCACTATTAAAACACCATGCAGAGCGGGTGAATATGGACCATGATCATGGGGCATTATGGGCTTTTCGTTTGCTCGGGTTACTCTTAGCCCTTTGCTTAATGCGTAGGAACGCAGGTGGGACGGCGACGGCTGCAGACAGGGAAGCGAAGTGTCTGCCTAGCTCGTTACCGATAGTCGTGGGATCGAGCGTCGTCCACCAATTTACGGTAATAGCGTAGCCACTGTGACGCCGGTTTCCGTTTAGGGCGTTAACTCCCCGCCAGAGCTCTGATGTCGAGGAATCTGGGGAAATCTCTTCCAAGAATCTGGTCCAGCTCATGTTTTTTGCCTCTTCTATGGCTTTCCTGGTTTTTCTGAAGTCATCCGCCCGCTGGCTTCGGCGCGGGTCGTCCGCAGTGGTCTTCTTCAGTAACGCAGTTCGACAAACCCGGATGGCAATCCGGATCTCTAGGCACCACCGGTACACCGCCTGTCGCAGAAAGTTCCCACTTGTCCTGAGATGCTGGTGAGTTCGTCCGGGGTGTATGATTCCTTCTGATCTATTAGATCGTCAACGGTTTCCTCGTAGCGGGTTCAGTCTGCCCGAACGTAAAACCACCGTCTTCGGCGGGTTGTTGAAGGTGGCGCCTGATAGTATGCAACCAGGATTGGGAAGTGGTTGATGTTGCATGGTTCGGCAAGGACAGTCCACCCACAAGATCCTGCTAGCGCCTCCGAGCAGATAGAGACGTCGATGGCGGATTCCGTCTGTCCGCGGAGCAAAGTCGAACTGCCACCGTTGAGAACCGTAATTCGACGAATCCCACATGGTGTGGTACCCGTTCACATCTCCCATGATGATGAATGGCATCTCAACTGGCCCAATGAGCCGCTGAAGTTTATTACCCACATTCCGAGTACTGCCGGGGATATACAGAGATATAACAGTGCACTGAACTGGATATTCGATCCTCCTGGCGACGGCTGTCAGTTCGGTATGCAGAGATATCGGTCGGGATGGCACATCGACCCAGATAGCCGGACCTACCGTCTGGTAGAGGTTATCTCCACTGGCGGCGTCCCACGAATACTGATGTCCAAACCATGATGCCGAGAAGCTCAGGAAGTGTACGCGGTGATCGCTCATGCAGCCTTACTTTTATTTCTTCATTTTCTATGTTGTATACGGGAATCTCAATTCCAACGTTCTCACTTTCAACCACGTGTTTCAAGTTTCATTGCAAAACGCTTGCGCTAACGTGTTGAACGATATTAATACGGCATTGCGGAGATGATGATACTGAAGGTACGTGACTTCCGCAAGCCTAAGCTGCCTTTTCATCTTGCACTTCACGAAAACTCAGTGGTATTGAACAAAATTCAAAGTCTACGACTGCGACGTTGGGTCGAAACAGAGCTTTTTCGTTGACTTTACTTATGATTGCAAGAAGAAATACAATTTTACTCTCGAGATTATGCACACTAGATCGAAAGGCTGCTAGTTGTCATTCACTAGGATGGATTATAGGTCTGACTCCGGCAAAGGTAGAAAGTAGAAAGGATTTACTGTAATTGTAATTCTACGGATAATGCTAACCAGGCACGTAGCTAGAGGGGGGCTAAAGCGCCCTCCGAAATGTTTTGAAAATAAATTTCAAAAACATTACTATCAGCGACTTTAGCTTGTAGCTCGTTTGGTTTGAGATAAAGTAAGAAGATTGCTGTTTCCAACAACCAAAATCAATGGTCACGAAATTCAGTGTGGTTTATGCTTTCGTCTCAGCCGGTGTGAAGCGAACGACAAATAAAGTCACTTTTATATTGTGTTCCTTGTCTGAAAAACAAAGGAAACTTCTACTGTACTATGCCCTAGTAATCTGTCGAGATGAGTGAGTCGCAGAAGCAAGAAGTGGTGCACTGGTCAAATACTGTGATTGGTGGTGATTCGCATAAGACCGAGTATTTGTGATGAGGAACATTTTCTGAAGGTGAAAATGGAGGCTATACTTACGATAGCCACCTTTATTGAGTTCTACCACCTCAGGTATTCTGCGCTCATAGCGTTCAACAAATTGGATCAGGCGAAATCATTGATCTTCAATGATTTAAATCCATTAAATTTTAATGGTTGTGTGTGACAATGCTGTAATTAAGATCTTCATATAAATGGACGGTGAGAGAATCAATGTTCGGTTACAAGATCGGATACCGCTTACTAGCAGATACATATCACATATGGGAGAAATGCAGTACAAAAATAATGCGATAGTACAATTACACATAGCATTCTTTGCACATATCAAAGGCAAACTAGTACGTTCCAGTTCTGAGAAAAAACGTCACATTACGATTTATTTGCCGCTGAGCACAAACAATGTGGCACATGTTCAGGTAATATTGACAACGGCAAAAGCTACGTCAATATCTCAAAATCTACAGCCATCACAATCATTGAGGAAATTCACAATCATAAAGGCAACAAGCAAGCATGTTTGCGAACATGAAGGCAGCAACCACGATTATGACACGGAAGTGTTCAATAGCGAGATAAATATGAACGACCCCCTATACGCATTTGGTGAGGAAAAAATATTTCCCTGCTCCGTAAACAGGTATCTACGTGCAATGGTTAAGAGCTTGCGTGAGATTTGTTGGATAACCAGTAAAATTCATTTTATTATTTTTATTGTTGGAAACAGACATAACTAGATAACAGAACCACTGTTTCGATTGGTTAAAGCATTGAACCGAGTTCACTTAGGAATCATTTAAAAAATAGAAGAAGAAGTTTAATGGACGACAGAGTACTAAAACTCTCCAAAAGTGAACGCATCATCGCAAGTGATTGTCCCGTTTAACAAAACTCAGATGTAATACTCGACATTAGCAACTCTATTTTAAATTTAAATAACAGGTTTTTGAATTGTTCCCAATTTGAATTACTGTATTAGGTCTGTGCACTCTGTACTTTTAGTATGAATACTAGAAATCACATTCACGTAATAATTTACTGAGATGATATAGCTGTGCCGACAGTTTTTGCTTTCGCGCCATTTTAACGCATCATTATTTTCATTGGCACTTGATTTCACTTTCATGCGAGGAATTCGTTCCGTTCATGCGAGTTCGCAACCCTGTTGCGACTAAAATGTTGTGACTGGTTGAATCTATTAGTCCAATAATTTCGATTTTATGTCTTCAGCATATAGCAGTCTCACGATCTGTGTTTATTCGTTTTGGACTAAAATGAGAGATGATCAGAAATCACGGAGGAGGAAAAAAGAATCAGCTAATCTAAGAAGCCTCAAGAGCACATTTTCTATCTTTTCTATGCACTCAGAACGAGTGCTTTCGAAATTTCGCTCTGATCCTCTCAATTCCGTTTGAATAAAACGGCATTTTCTAAAACACGTTACGTCTTCGTTATCCGCACAACATTCAACGTTAGGTGGAACAACGTTGATTGAAATTGTTTCCTAAATTTTGGTAAAACAAACCTGTAATCAAAAAGCATTTCTTCAAGAAGTCATGCATCTCTTCCAATCTTGATGATTGTAAAAAAAAACTTGAGCCAATTAAAAACGAACCAATTACTGAGCAGATTGTTTGAATTTACTTAGAAAGTGTAACTGCAAGCATCTTCGCATCGCGAAAACTGCCGCTGACAAAAAAATTTGCAAAAGATTCACAGAAATCAGATAAATTACAACTATTTAAAAACATAGAAATCTGAAAGAAAGTTTCTTCGGCACAGGAGAAGCAAGTGCGATGTGTTTTCTTTGATTTATTGGAAGCAAATGTTATGCTAAAATTATTTAGCTCGCCCATATTCATAGTTTCGAGTAATTCTAGTGGTGTCATCAATGCTACATTCAGTGCTTCGAAATTTCAAAATCAATTAACTATTTCTGCTTATCGAAACTGACATTCAAATTCAACGCCTCGGTCATTCATTAGCTTTCCAACTGACTGAAATTTCAGAACAGAATCGAATGTTTGGGGGCAGAGGTAAAATAAATTCCAACACCAACCAAAGCATTCATTTTTTATTATGTGGACAGTTCGAGCATTAGTAAGTTGCGTAATCTATGTCTAGTGCATTTTCGCTCAACAATCCCTCCAAGAGGTAGCATAGAAACAAAATTCAGTTTGCTTCTGAAACCGAACATATGCGAAGCCGAATGCGCTATGTCGGGAGAATGAATGACGAGGTAAACGAACCAAACATTTCATTCATCGCGGCGGGCAGGAATTGAATTTCGGTTCTCTTTCAAGTTCACGCAGGGATGTCAATTTTTTTAAGCTCTGGTTACATTTAACAAAATTTACGTAAATTGCAAGATAACAGTAATCAGGGGATTTCCTTTCGATTAGTGAACAGTCCTATAGTAGATAAAATTCCGGATAGTTTAGTAAACTAATTCATTGAAACATCTCTTGTATTGTCCAAAAATCTATGAATTCCGAAATGAAACCTGTAAGCTTCGTGTGCTCAAATATAATATTTGCTTAATCTAGGTAAATACAGCTATAGTTCTTATTTATGCTTTGTAGAGAAATCAGTAGTATTTTTTGTACACCCTTTACATGTCAACAAACAAAATTACCGGTCTGTCTTTTGCCATAATTTCAAGGATCTAGTAGAAGAATTCTCTAGAAAATTAAGCCTGTCTAATGATATAGAAAGTATTAATTTCATAAAAGAATGTGATTTGTGAAAAATCTGAATACTTAAATAGATAAATAATTAGTTGTTCTCTTTTGTCTGAAAATAGTTTTTAAAGTATCCTCATTTAAATTGAAAATTATTATAACTTTGAGTTGAATAGGAGTTGAACCGTATCTGCGCATCTACAAATTGCCTGCCTAATCACAAGATTTGGAGCAAATTTCGACATTCTCTTGTATTTGTATTTGTATTTAAATAATTGAGTCTTAATGAACTATACTAAAAAGAAATGACCTAAAGTGGCATGCGCGGAACTAATGACGCAGTCTAAGATGTCGCTATAATCATTGAAGCGACGGGTCATTTCTAATATCGGTTGTTGGCAGCGTAGTAAAAATTTTCAAAATTACATTCAGTTTTAAGTGACTATCTCAAGTCACCAAAATTAATAGATTTATGCAACCAGTTTTAAGCCCCTCCCGAAACAAAATCCTAGCTACGGGCCTGCTGCTAACATCTAGCTCCATTATCTACTTCAATAAAAGTCCCGCCTACGCTACCTGACGACCGCATACGACATTACCCAAAATCAACCGTATTAACCCTAAAACGTTGCACTGGGGTACAAATGTACCCCACGCCTTCTTTGGAGCCGTGTGAAGACGAGAATTCGGCATTTATCGACCTGGGACCCTAAACATAATTCAATTTAGAGTTCCTAGTAAGAGTAGGAACAGGTAGTATGGCCAGTTTGCTTATAGCTTTCGTGGGAGCAGGTGTCAAAGTTGGCGTGGGGTACATTTGTACCCCAATGTACGATTGCCGTTAGTTTTTCGTCAGGTTTCGTTCTGTCAGTGCAAATGTGACTCGTGACAATACCAGTGTAAATACTGGTTGTTTTACTACATAAGTAACAATTACTGTTATATAATCGTTTTAAATCATTTATTCGATTAATTTAATTTAATTTTGAAGTAGAATAAAAATCGTTCTCATTTTTGCTGATGTTTATTGTTTTATTGTTTATTTTTTATAGTTTTTCAAAACAATGGCTCGCAAGTATAATTTGCGCACAGTAACTGCTGTAACAGTAACGTTGCGTGTTGCCAATGTACAACTGGTCAGAAATATTTTTTTCATTTCAATTTCCATCCCATTTCGTGGTATTTTCCAAAACTCGATTTTTAAACATTCACTCTTTCAAATAATTGGACTTTTTCAAAAATATCGAAATTTCATTTTATTACGTTTTTAGACCATTCTATCAGCTTTTGGAATCATTTGATTTTTTTCAAATCGGTTAGAACTTCGCAAAGTTATAATAATTTTTGTGAAAAAAGTCAAAACCGCGATTTTTTCACTTTTTTTGTTCAAACTAATTTATGTATCATTGATTCAATAAATTCCGTACTTTCACTTACCCCCCCCCCCCCACACCACTTATTTCACGCAATTAAAAAACGAAAAAAATGATTTCTTTTGCTTGCATTTTTACCTGTGAGAATTGCAATTAACCCATTATATCCTAGCGTATGAAATTTCATACGCAGAATTATCCATCGTTTAACGCGTATTTACAGCAGAATTTTGGCATCTAACTGCTTTATTATTGCACTAATGAGATCATTGCACCTCATATTTCATTGTGAAACAAGACAACTGCCATTTTTTATAATTTGTTTACATTTTTGAACCGTGTACAATTGGGGCAAATGGCGGTTGAAAAGTAAGCAATACATTTCATTGAATTTTATTGTTGGAATTCGTGCTAATAATTACATTATGTGACAAAACGTTCCTACAGGTGTAAAAGAAGTGTTGTCTATCAGAAAATCTGAAGAAATGTGTCAAACAACTTAAAATTTATTTTTATTTAAGCGTACGAAATTTTTTGCACGAGATATTTCCATTCTCAAAACCATTCTAAGCGGTGATTCTATTTTTCCCATAATCTTTGACACATTTTTTGGTGGAGTTGAAGATATCACTGCATTTGGCTCACTTTTTGAAACCCCTGGGTTATAATGGGTTAAAAGCGTGGGGTACATTTGTACCTCAGTGCAACGTTCTAGGGTTAAACTGAAATGTGTTCTCAGTTTGCAGTTGAGTACACAAAGGATAACAATTACAACACTAGAAGCTACATTGCATTACTTAATCGGTGTTCGGAGCAATTTCATTAACTTTCTATGTCAGAAAAATGCTAATGAAGAACCAAGTCCAGTTCGAACCTAGTATCTAAGAGTTTATGAATAATGTCGGTAAGGTAGATGTGCTAACATCAATTTCAACTTTATAGTTTGAAAGACAGTGTTAAGAACCGTATGGTGTTAACTTGTAGGTATCAATAACCATGTTGGCGACGAAACATTGTTGTATTACGTTTTATACTAAAGAACATCAAGCACAGGCTTGTCATTCTCTGAAAAAAAAATCCCCGTTCAGAGCTATCCCACAAACAGCAAGAATTTTGCGGCTAGATTCATGCATAACCATTGCAATTCACCTTCCGAAATAGTAAAAAAAGTCCTCCAACTACCCTCTTCCTTAACCGCCACAAAAACAATCCATGCCCTGACTGGCCGCCCCGTTGTAAAACCATAACAAAAACAAACCCACCGAAGCGTTCGCGCTCGATAGGCCCGACCTCGGTTCGAATTCTAACTAGGTCTAGTGTACGAGGGCAACCGCCTAAGCCGATGCATACTTGCGCTGGATTGCAATTGTAAATGCAGTAGCTATAGATACTACTAACGTGTACCGTCCGTTCCGTTCCATTCCGTTCCGGCACTGAACAGAACGAGACAGAACGGTGTAGTGATAGATGCACTTACATTTTCACGGTTTCTTCAATTTCTTGCTCTACAACAGCTCCACTACTATTTTCAACCTTCGCTGGGCGGATTTTTCACTGCACTCGTTGCATCTCGTTTTGCAGCTGAATGCGGCCGGTTGCAGTACGAACCATACGCACAGGCCGTGCTCGGGCTCTGGCAAACGAGTAAACAAGCGTGGCCAATTCGCCCAAACGGATTTAAATTTAAATCGTGTGTTTGTGCAAATTACCCGGTCAGTGTTTCAAATTAAATTCATATAAAATATTTTACACTATTTGAAGATACTTGACCTAAAAACAACATCCCCCCTCCCTCTCGTGGCTTGTTTTTGCCGTTGTTGTTATCATCGAGCGTATTAAAATGGGTGTCTGTGTGCAACGTACATAAATGCAGTGATGCACTCTGCGCGACACGACCGCCGACCGTGATGTTGCTGACACATACCAACCAGAGAGTGCTTTGAGACATGGATGGCAGGGCGAAAAGGGTGGTCGTGATTTGCAAGTAACATTTTGCAATTGCACAATACGGGTGTGTGCGGTGTGGATGATTCGGGGGGTAGGAGACGTTTGGCCACCCTCCCTGTTGTAGCCAAGCTAATTTTTTTTTCGTTCGTTTCTATTCCGTGCTGCAACCCGTTGCAATCTCTCGTGCCTGGTTTGCGTTCGTAGTTTCGCACAAACACCGACTGACCGACCGACCGAACGACCGACGCAGTGGCACCGATCCTAAGCCACTGCTGACATTGACCGGTTTTCCAAACTGACTTTGAGCTACAAACTATTGGCTGCAACTACTGCAAGTCGGTCAATGCGACCGCGAAACCCTGCGCGGAATGAGCGGGATAGATAGAGAAAAGGATTGCCGGGGTTGGGGTTGATTGGGGTAGGAAATTGGCGCTTCACTATCACGGCATGTCGGGGTGGTGCGGGGACACGTAAACAATGTTAGTTTTCAAGGACGATGGATGAGTAAATTAAAGGAAGAAAGGTTATAGGAAGCGAGATGTTCCGGCGTTATTGGAGAATGCTTTTTATTGCGGAAGCTCGCGAGTTAGGAAGAAAGATGATCAGGGCTGGTAATATCTTGGAAAAATTGAAATTGGCAGAAGTTGATGGTAAATGATTTGATGTTTATACTTCTGGAAGCATATAACGCAACGTTTTATACATTGGATTGTTTAGTAAAAACTGATCAAAATCATTCTATTTTCATAAGTATCATAAGTTATTTAACAATGTATTGGATGGTTTCGAAAGAAAATTTTCAAGAATCAATCCACTTTAAAGTAATTTTCTACTTTTCTCTTAACTTAACCTACCTTTGTAAGATAAAGCATGATGAGTGAAATTGATTACAAGCACGTTAAATGACTCTGAAAAAAAATTTATTCGGATCAATACACACTGAAGTGATATTTTTCTTGTTTAACCTTCCGGTAGTCGCGCTAGTGCACGCTCGTGCACGCTGCTCTGAAAAACTAGCGAAATCGTCTTAGGGCATCAGTGGCTGCTCGTTCAGTGGGTCATATGCGCGACTTCAGGAGAGTTAATTGTTCAAACGAGATTTTAGGATAATTCAATGAAATGAAAATGTCAATATTGATTTTTAATCTTCTACATAGACACAATTCCAACAACATTCAAATTCCGCTACAGTGAAGACCCCTTGACGAATTTTAAGCTGATAGAATAGGGACATTGATAAAATCGGGACATATATTTTTTTGTCTTTTTAATAAACTCTCTTAAAATATTTTTCTTTGGTCCTTAGATATAGTCTTGCAATCATTTCTGATTATTTACTTTAAGTTCCACTTAAGGGGGTCTGACAGTGCAAAATTAAAAAAAAATTATTTTTGCATTTTTCGGATCTCTAAGATAAGAAATATAGTCCCAAGAAAGGATTTACTCGAATTCAACTTGGTTCGTCTGCTAGAGCCCATCAAACTACCAACTATCAAAATTTCATATGAAACTGATAAAATCGGGTCAAAAGCTAATAAAATCGGGGGAAGATAAAATCGGGAGCTGATGAAATCGGGTGCTGAAAAAATCGGGTCTCCACTGTATAATATGTAGGGACCCTAGAAGAACAGTAAAATTTCAATTCATTTAATCGAAACTGAGTGAACGCAGCCAATCAGTCAGCTATGGCAACATTCATAATCACCGGTAGCTATTAATCTAATGTTCAGTTCATGGATCGCTTTCAATGAGTACCAGTTCATATTCGCTTTCACATGAGTGCCAGTTCATATTAATCCTTAAAGGCGCAAACCATTTTTTTTCAAATTTTCTGAAAATTATCTCACAGCTTTAATACGTTACTATGATAATTTTGAGATGGTTTTCGCAATGTTGTTTTAAAACAACATTGCGCATTTAAGGGTTAAACTTCCTGCGTGTAATCCTGTCAAATGAAAATTGACCCAGTAAACACCAATCAAATAAGATTCAGGTAGACAGCCGAACTCGTCCAAAGTCCAAGGTGATAGGCAACGGAAATTAATGATTGAAGCCATTTTGAAATTAATGATGACGGCTTCCGGTTACCAAAAAAACAGCCAAACCAACTGTCAATATTGATGTCATATTAAAGGGGTGGTCTGCCGATACCGAAAATTGATGATTGAGGCCATTTTGAAATACACGATGGTGGTTTTCTGGTAACCACACAAAAATGTAAACCATCATCAATGTATGTGTCATTTGAAAGCTGATGGTCAGGAGCCATTTTGAAATCCAGGATGGCTGTTTCCGGTACCGTAAATAGGGGTGACTTTGGCCATCGGGGTGAATTTGATCACACGAAACTTTTTTCGTACATTGATTATTTAGCCAAAATAGTCCACCGAATTGAAACTAAACATCACTGCTTTGTAAATTAGAATATATGGGTCATTCCACGCGAAGTGATCAAAAAGAGATACAAACTTGAAATCGACCTTCACGGATTTGAACAAAATTTGGAGGAATTATTCATCTAGGGCCAATATATAAAAACCCAAATTTTTGTGTCAATTGAACCACCCCTCGGGTCATGGGAGCACCCCCCGTTTTGGCAAATTGCCAAAACTCTTGATTTTCTTTTGATCATATCTCCGGTTCTATTTACTCTAGAATTAAACCACAAGATGGCTTTTGAAGAAAATTGTTCAAGGAGTCTATGAAAAATATTATTTTTTGACGACAGTATTGCCAACTATGCAATTTTTTCAGTTAAATATTAAAAGTTAATTTTTCTCTCAATACGTATATTTTAATTTTGAAAATTTTAGTGCCATCGCGTTCCTCAGACATTTTTACATAAAAAACACTTATCGTCCCAATATAATATGAGCGCATCCTGAGATATACCGTTTTGAAGGGAAAAACTCCGATTTTCTCACTTCGCATGGAATGACCAAAACTACAAAAAAACCGAAATTTTTCTTTACCTTATTTTTACGAAGCATCGTAAAGTGTCTATTTTTTCTACAGCAAAGACATCTTAGATTATAGCAAGAGTTATACATTCCAAGCGAGTTTTTTCTTTAGAGTCGAATGTTTCAATTTGATTTTTAATACTTGCAAGTTTAAGAAATTTTTTTTTGTAAAATTAGTTGGCAATTATTTCAAGATTAAATCCGCAAAATTTTTAAATTCAATACTCCAACGTGTTAAAATGGATGAAACTCTGTTAATTGATACACCACTGAAATAAAACCAATTTAGCAGTTAAAAATGTTTTCAGATTCAGATTTTATCCTAGTTTTACTCGAATAATACAAATTTTAGTCACTCGTATTTGTAGTACAGTAGGATTCCGTTTTTGGCAACAATATTTTTACCAGTTGCCAAAACTGGAACCGTTCCAAAAAGGAACCTTACTTCAGTAGCTTTTATTTTCAATTTGTGGCATCATAAATGTTACAGAAACATTAGTTATATAAGAAAATGTAAAATGGAATGAAATGAAAAAAAAAAATTTTCGCTGTTCCTGCTCCCATGAAATATAGTAAATGTGACACTCATGTTAGGAAATAAGGTCAAAAGTGATATCAATTATTACAACAAAATGTGTATTGAGCATTTTTTAAAAGATTTACTATGCACAACAACAATGCTGATAGAAACGGAACCCATTTGTTGCCAAAAACGGAACTTAATTGTTGCCAAAAATGGAGCATGCCGAAAACAGAATCTTGCTGTATCGTCGCTGTTGTGCTATCTTATGACAAACGCCATTTTGGGGTAAACTGAGTTAGATATGCCACATTACTTAACCCTAAACAATCTCTACAAAGTGGCGTTTACAGAATTTCGACTTTCTGCATAGTTACTGAGATATAGCGAGAAATGTGCTGAGAAATTTTTAATTTTTTGCTTCAAATGACTGTGTAGTGGGATTGGCTCAAATTATCTTGATGAATAAGATGTTTTTATATGTAAAACTATCTCAGAAACACAATGGCATAATCATTTTCAAAACAAAAATGCGCGAATTGTGAAAAAATGCAATTTAAGTTTTAAACTGGAAATACAGCATATTTGGCAACACTGTAACCAAAAATAACTGTTTTTGCTAGATTCCCTGACTTATTTTCTTCAAAATGCATCTCACTGATTGTTTATAGACCAAATGAAGCCAAAGATATGAATAAAAGTTAATAGGGTAGACGAGCCCTTATTCATCTCATTAGTCGGGATGTCACACTATTTCGTTGATAACTCGACTTAGAGTGGCTAGATTGCACTTAAATAGGTATCATTATCTTTGCTTCGCTCCTAAGAAGTAGCACAGTTAAAATTTTTACTCGAAAAATCTAAAATGCCCGCGCTAGAGCGAAGCGAAAAGTCGAGTACAACGTATCCTTATTCATCCTACCATTTGAGCTAATGCGTTGAATAAAGATAGCAGATACTGCTCTAACTAATGTATTCAAATGGGTGGGATGAACAGAGGAGCTAGGATGAATTAGGGAGCAGTAACCCTAGTTGATGATTTTTTCTATGGAAAATTTTCCATGCGCGATTATGACACGCTATACAAATTTTGTCATCAATACACATCTATGACACGTGTGAGTGCGACTTTTGTTTACATTTTTTCTAAAAGCTCGCAACATAGTCAACTGATCTTTGTAAAATTTGAGTGTTTAACACAGAATTGACAGAAGCATCAATTGCCTTCCTTGAATTTTTTATACTATTTATAAGTTTCGAGATATTCAATCTCAAACTTTAAAAATCGTTTTTCTCGAAATGTGCAAAATGGCGCTTGTCATAAGATAGCACAACAGCGACGGTATATTAAAATACTTTGTACAATACCAATTAACATCTATTTAACTATGAATATCTGCTCAGTCAAAATAAACATTTAGTCTAAATAGTCATTTCACAGTGATACCGAATGCAAATTTAGTTTGGCAAAGTTGTTGTACTTTGCAAAGCCCTTCTTTTTGTTTAAACCGATGCTAGGGTGGTTCTAAATTTAGCAATATTTAAAATAGAACTTTTTATGGTTTGAGATAGAGCTTTACTGTCTTCGATGAAGTTGTACAGCAACACATTTTAGACAAATTTGCGAAGACATGCAAGCTCTAGCTTATATATTTTCCATTGCACGAGAAATTCAAATGTAAGCTTTAGGGTGCTTCTCAAAAAAAACGGTTTTATTTCTATAACTTACCCTTTGGACAACTTGAAGATTATTTAAGGGCGCATAGTTTGCTTTAAAACACCAACTACTTAACTTTTTTCGTTTTAAAGTTATAAGAACTTTTATATAAAAAATATAACTTTTTCAAATAAAATTATCTTCGATTCGGGCACTGAACATTAAATACTGTTGCTTTCATATGGAATAGCGTGCTTTGTAGTATAGATTACCAAAAAATGGCAAATACGATATTTTTTTCATATCTTGCAATATTTACTCAAAAAATAGTTTATTTTTAGTAAGAAGTATATATAACTTTCTAACGAGCGAAGCTAGAGGTTCAATCTATTAAGACAAATTGTTTTCCTTCAAAATATCTGAAAGTGATCTTAATGCAAAATCAAAACTGCAAAAGTTATACAAAGAAAACCCATTTTTTAAGAAACACCCTAAATTTTTATGGTAAATTTCTTGTAAAATGAAAAGTACACGACATAGAGTTACAGTGTCTTCGACACTTTGCACTTTAAAATTTCATTTTCTTCAATTTTCTGGAAGACAGCAGACATTTTAAAAAAATTAGAACCACCCTGCCCACTATTTAAAATAATAGAAAAGTATTGTAAAGTGCAATATTTTATCATGAAAATGAAACTACATTTTTTATATTGTTCACCGTGAAAGTAATTTAAACATATTACAAAGAGTTAAATCATGAAAAACCAAATTTTTAATATAACTTTTTCAGTTTTCATTTTTTTCCATCCTATCCTTCAGATGTTTTTCAGAGACGAACATTTTCCTCTAATACATCGAAACTCTAGCTTTTATTGTTCAGAAGAAATAAGAACTTAATATTTCAAAAATAGATTTTTTGAAATAAATTTTATGAAATTTTAAAAAATATCGCGTTGGCCATTTTTTGCTCAATCATAACTCTAATCATGGCCTTATTTATAGTTCTAGAAGAATTATCTTTTATTTGCTCCAAATGAGTGATATTGTTATTCCAAACAACTCCATTTTTGGCGAAAAAGTGCTCATAACTTTTCAACGGAAATAGCTAGATATATGGTGCCATGAAACAAATTATTCGCCTTGAAACAATCTTAAAGTTGTCTGAAGACTACTTTAGTTTTAAATGAATACAGCAAAAGTTATTGGAATAAAACTGTATTTCGAAGAAACACCCTAAGCTACGACATTAAATTTGTTGTAAAATAAAAAGTATGACAGATAGAGCTTATATGTCTTTTTTTTCGTTCTACAACTTCGCTGAAGGTCGTTTGGCTCTAGCTAGAATGATTAAAAAGTTAATTTTTTGATCTTGCTAAAATTAGAACCATCCTAACTGCTGTTCTAACAAAAAGAGGGGACTCATAAACTACGAAAACTTCTCCAAAGACTTAATAAGGCTAGGTTGTTTAGTTTTAGTAAAATCTCAAAATTCCTGCTAAATTTGGATGGAAAACATTGACATTAAGAACTTAACGTGGGTCAAATGCAGGTTGTCAAGGTCACCCCGGAATACGAAAATGGACTTCAAATTGAAATCAATTTTGGAAAAATAGTAGTAAGCGGACAATTTCAGGTAAAACCATCCAGTCTTGTTCTATATACAGCAGTACATGGTTTAAAAATATTAACCTTGAAAAATGTGTTGCGTCTAAAATATGTAATGATTTCTTCGAAAAATGATCAATGTAACCACAAAACAGAGAAAACCACCATCAATATTGGAATCATTTGAAAGAGGGTGGTCATCAGATGATGGAAATTGATGATTGAGGCCATTTTGAAATCCAAGATTGCAGTTACTACAAAACAGTGAAAAACGTCATCAATATATGTGTCATTTAAAAAAGAATGGTCAATAGGAAACGGAAATTGAAAATTGAAGCCATTTTGAAATCCAATATGGCTGCTTCTAGTTACTTCAAAACAGTGATGTGTGGGTATCATTTGAAAGGGGGTTCCTAGGAGATGCCGGAAATTTATGATTGAGGCAATTTTAAAATCCAAGATGGCGGTTTACGTCATAAATATGGTAGTCATTTGAAAGCGGCTGGTCAGCAGATGATGGAAATTGATGATTGAAACCCTTTTGAAATCCTGCATTTTTTCATTCCCGTTATTGGCACACATATTGATGGTGGTTTTTCTATTTTGCGGTAACCAGAAGTCATGGATTTCAAAATAATCTCAATCATAAATTCCCGCCATCTGCTGAACCAACCTTACGATTCATAAAATGAATGAGATTACAAAACTAAGTGAAGAGTGATACAGCCTGTTTATTTAACCGAACAAACAGTTCTCTCTCTATTCAAATTTTCTCAAGACGATGCAGTCATCACATTTGCCGTATGTGAGTTTGTCATAGATTCAAATACAAACTACATGTAGCATGCGTACTGAAATCTCCGAACAATATTTATTGTAATTTATCAGTTTGAATAAAATTAGTGCATCAGTAATCAACAATTAATACTAGAACATAATTGTAGCTCTTCATATTGTTATCTAACAGATAGTTATTTTATGATGATGGTTGTAATACGCTCCGATAGTGGTGCATCGAGGATGCCATGAGGGTTTATTGGGCCTTTTTTATGTTGCATGCTTTTTTCTACTCTCACCAACCCATACCAAAGCTCAGTCATTAGTTAGTGTTAGTAATATTTCTACAGCATTCGGAATACTGATGTGCTTTTTTCATGTGCTGTATACTTTTGCCTTTTCCACCTTGAATTTTAATTCTTTTTTTGCTTTTCTGCGCAACATTTTTACAATCCATCTAACCTTTACTAAATGAATGTCTTATATATTATTTCTTTCTTTGCTGATTCTCTTTCGCGGACACTCACGTATACAAATGGCCACGTGATTGAAAGTACGAGCACAATAACATACAAACGCACGAGCCTTTCGCGATAATACGTAAACGCGAGCATACCTACACCCACGATCACGCAATCATATGAACGTTGTTTAAGTCAACGTGGTAGCAATTATGAATTTATAAACGCGTTTTCAAACATGGACACACAAACGCCCGCTCTCGTGCGATCAAGAATCCTACTCGACCGGGTGCTACCCCATCTGAAATACTTAATATACACCACCCAAGCAATTATTGAAGTTTTATTGCAAGCTACAAGTGTAATCTGAGCTTTATGAGTAGCTATAAAACAACCATTAAACCTAAATTTTTACTAAGGCAGATAACAAGTTTCAGGAGACATAGTTGTGCACCCCAGTGTGATAGGGGAGCTCACTTTCTTCTTTCATTTGAACCATACACTCGAAATTAAATATCAAAATGAGGGCTCTCGTAAACATTTAAAAGCCCACGCGAATATGAAAACAGCTTCACGGTTAAATAAAAACGAGCTCAAACCGGCAAAATTATATACACGCTAGTATTCACGACATAAAAAGGGCACACAACCAAACATAACATAGAATCCCTCGTGTCCTTAGCGCTATAACCACTGGTGGCTCCAGGTGGAGGCACTAGGGGACACGTGAATCCCTTCACTCGTATTCAATCAGAAACTGTTTCAGAAGAATATAATGTGTATACAACCCTTTCGTGAAACTTGTTTTTGTAAATCATTATGAAGTGTTAAGGTGTTTAATTAGTAGGGGAGAGTGAGGACACAATATAAAAAGAAAATGAAGTTTTTGGTCGTTTATGATGTTTAAAAAACAAATCTGATGCATTACATTTGGTTTGGAAAAATTATATAATATTTTAGAAAATATGTCTTTAAACCCATCTCGAAGATCTTTCCACAAATTTTTTGAACGGTTGTATGAGATCGTCGAACTAATTATTTATTAATATTTTCAAGTACCATTACTTTCGAAGTACTTTTGCCTGGAAAAACATGTTTTTCGAAAAAATTACAATATTTGCAAAAAAATCAAATTTTGTTCAGCTCATGCATCAGGTATCTTTGATCCCTGTAACACTGGGTATTCTTGATCCCTATCATTAGTTCTCTCGAACACTTTCAAAATGCATAAAAAAATGGTATAAGTTATTGAAGGTTGAAAAAGCCAGTTAAACAGTACTGATTTAACGTAAATACTTGTCTTGACTTTTTCTACTGTGGTTAAAGATTGTCGTGCATCTAAAAAGCTAGTCTTATTAATTAATTTGTCAAGATAGATAATTTGCTGAACTTTCGTGTCTATAGGTTATAGTGTGCTTTGTTCCTTTAGCCCTAGTAGGCGGAAGATAAAGTTACCACACGTTTTTACAAAAACTTCGTTTTGGCATAATTTTCAAAATTGTCCATATTACTGACAGTACATAGTATTCGGATTTACATATTATCCATAGCTCTTACAATTCGAATTGACTACAAGATGGCGTATTTTGCAATCGAAATTTTTATTTCATTAAAAAGTTATGAGAAGAAACAAAAGTGGGATCAAGCGTACCCACTCTCCCCTATAGTATAGCTTATTGAATCTATATCATTAATGAATAATCAAGGCTTCCTTGAGGTACACATTAAATTATTTCTGTGTATGATTTGCCAATTTTTTCGCCACCCTGCACGCATGTCCGGAAGCGTGTTTTTATAAAATTTCCAAATCGAGCATCAGATATATTTCACCAAGAAGGCGTACCCCCTCTTCACCATACGATCGGCCTATGGCTGTAACGACATTCAATTAGCAAGGGACTGGAAGGTGCAAAGTATCTTTAATATTAAGAGCCCTAGTATTCAAGGAAGAGCAAGGATGTGAAGGAAGAAAGTTTAAAAAGCGTGGAATAGCGTAATACGAACAGGCTTACAGTTTCCCGACAACTCAACCCTTTGTCTTCTATCGCTGCAGTCGGAATGTTTTGACATTTTTATCGATTGCGCATCACCTGAGCTGAGCGCTAACATAAATCTGGTCATACATGCGAGCATGTAATCGTGATCATCGTACACCTTCACCCGCGATTTCTCAGGTAACCAAGCCAATATGTTGGCACTTACAAATTTATTAACGCCGCCTCAAGTGCGATTGTACCAATGCCTGTTCCAGCTCGAACATGAATCGATCTCGTCCGGAAGCCTCTATGTTTGGTCCTAGCAGCCTAGGCTAATGCCTCCAATCTTGGTTTCAAGCAAATCAAACTCTTACACTAGAAGTCTAAGGAGGCCATGGTCGGACACTCTAGTGATATGCCGCAATGCACACCTTTCTAGATCTGAACCGTACACTCCAATTCGCGGTTTGCACGAATGTTCAACGTGAAAGTGTATGCGGTTATACGGGTGTACCTAAGAATTTAATCCCGCGAAGCTACGTATACATGACACAAACGCTCACGTGAACTAACCCGTTAACATAAGAATGCTCGAATCCGGTGCGATAATAAAGCCCTGGTCATAAACTTGAACAAGTATTTGCGTAGCGCAAAGCTTCGCCCGCGATCTGACAAACATAAAAGTAGATCAAGATAACTCGTTCCCACGCGATCATGAATCGGTAATTTTCGGAAACCTCCACCCTTGATCCTAGTATCCTAGGTGAATTCCTTCAAAACTTGTAACAAAAAAAATCATACTCGCGGTCTGCGTTAACATTAACAAATACACGCGAATATTACAAATGAAAACATGGTTATACACAATCGAACGCGCAACGCACAACGCACAACGAATTTCGCGCCAACTCGAAAAAATGTTGGCAGCACCTTCTCAGATTTTAATGAAACTTTCTGCACATGAGAACTTTGTCACAAAATGCCACTTTGCATATTTTGTTTTTCCAAAAATGATCTAGACTGTCTTTTGAAAAGGGCCAAACTTTTTTTTACTATTTTTTTTCAAATGGCTATAGTCTAAAAATGACAAATCAATTTTTCAAATGGCTATAGTCTAAAAATGACTAATCCTCTTTTTGCCATTCGCTTGAGAGTGCCACCAATAGCATCACAGGTTCCTTTTCCATGGGATGCTGTAACAAAATGCCACTCTGCGCTTAACTCATACTTTGACTGGAATCTACACAAGCTTGCAAAGTTTTTCTTATTTTTGTATTGTGCTGCTGCTCCATCAGACATAAAATAAATTTTAGAAAAGCTTGTCAATTGTTTCATAAAATTTATCAGTTTTGAGAGGAACTAATGAACTGCAATCTTCAAATCTTCCAGTCTTCTTGTCTGCTAATCTTCCAGCCTTACAGTCTTCTAGTCTTCCAGTCTTCCGATCTTCCAATCTTCCAGTCTTCATTCAAGTTTGTAATGAATATATAATAAATTCGTTACTGATACTTTTTGCATGTATCAGTCAACTAGCAGCTGGGAAAATGGATTCTGAGATGATTATGACTTTCATTGGTTTAGTTTTCGATAAAAATATATTGAAGAAAAAAATTCAGTTTGGACAAGGAAAAGTTTTTTTCAAATAATTTTTTTCCTTAAAAATTCCCAACTTGAATTTTTGACGGTAGGTAGGGAACATAATTATCTATTTTGAAACAAAATTTCATCCAAATCAAAAATGGGTTTTTTTAATCGACTTTAAATTTTTTAAATCGATTTTTTCAGTGTAGGAGTCAATGAAGATTTTTTTCAATATTTTTATTCGAAAATTTGACTAATTTTGGGGAAACCGCTTCTACAATATTTTTTCGTAGGAGTTGTCATTTTTAGATTTTTATAGCCATTTGAAAAAAAAGGTAAAAAAAGTTTGGCCCTTTTCAAAAGACAGTCTAGATCATTTTTGGAAAAACAAAATATGCAAAGTGGCTTTTTGTGACAAAGTATTCATGTACAGAAAGTTTCATTAGAATCTGAGAGGGTGCTGCGAACTCTGAATACGATTTGGCGCGAAATTCGTCGCACAAAATTTTATTAGTGCCAATATATAAACGATTGTTAGCACGCGATTCTCCAGGTCCCCATATCTGAACTGGATACTCAATTTCACAACCAAAATCATGGCGCACTGCAATTGGCTTTAATTGGTGTTCTAGCAATATTTCCCGACTCGTCTGCAATTGTAGTGAGTGGTTCTGACTTCTCCGATAACCACGCTCTACTTACAGCTCCAGTTCGACCACTGACCAAAAAAAAAAAACGAACGAAATGTGTTCGTGATATAGTTCACAAAACAAGATACCGCGAAACAGTGGCGCTTTTATGTTCCAATTCATATTGATACGTTATTCCGAGTAAAAATTCAATAGTAACCAAAAAATTGCATATCACGATAAAACGAAAATAAATTGCAAATATCATGATAAAACATCTGATATCATGAACAGGGGTCACATTACAATAAATACAAAAATCGTGACTAAGATCCTAAATTACAAAAATCGTAACTAAGGTTCTGGATAAATTGCAAAATTCGTGACTAAAATCACAAAATTATTAAAACACTCTGCCAGAAAAATCTTATACGAGATTTGTAAATAAAATGTCACGTGGATAGAAATTACTTAATTCTTGACTGAGATTCAGAAATCCTGAACTCAAATCACGCTCCTCTGCCAGTGAATTTCCAATTAAATTCATGAATAAAATATCACGGCAACTAATTGAGAAATTACGAAAATCGCGACTAAACTTTTGAAATCATGAACATCGTTTATTCATAGCAAGGTATCCCCAAATTATGAACAAGAATCATAACAAAAACCAAGCATGTCCAAGGAACAACCACAGTAACCAAACCAAACTTTCGAATGAAACACCATATGTATCTTCGACCCGAACTAGAATTTTTGGAAACACAAATACATAGGTCCAGGATTACGAAACTCATTATTCGTAATTTAAAGAACTTGAAACCAATTTTCATATATCGTTTTATTCACGAAATCGTGATTTTATTTATTGTCTGTTTGAATCAGTTGTTGCTCATTTGCCAAACGAGCAACATCTTGACTAAAGTGAGAAGAAAAAAATGACCCCTATCGGCCCACTCCTGAGTCGATTCCTAGTACCACCAGCAGTACTTGCACCAAATTTGAAGCAAATCGGACAAGTCTAGCTACCGGACCAACGTTTTTGATTAGTTAGTTTTGATTTTAGTTTGTATGGGATTTTTCGACAATTTACGTGGAGCAAACCCACCAGCTCGCATTTTCACCGCTAGGTGGCGCTGTATGCATCGTATCTAAGTGAAAATAAGATAGATAATTTAATTGTCTACAACTTTGCCGAAGACTGCCAGTCAATCCGACTTCGTTAAAATAAGTTATTAAACTCTTAGTAAAGTGATGTCTGAGTCAGTTTTGCATAAGGCCTAGCAGTGTATGGTTGTGTATCAGTACTCGATTCCCACGAACTATACATTTTTGTGAAACAATGGTTAGATTTAGCTGAAGAATTGTAGTACATAGTACGAATTATGAAAAATCCAATACAAACTTCAAATACGTTGTTTCGGTAGCTAGACTTATCCGATTTGCTTCAAATTTGGTGTAAGTACTCCAGGTCGAACTAGGAATCGACTCAATGGTGGGCCGAATGAGTTTTTAAAAATTCATTCTTTTTCTGGGCTGTCTTATCTTGACTCTAAAGTCCCGACGGTACTATGGATTTTCGGCAATGGTGGCATTAATTCGCGCACGGTTGATTCGTGCAAAATATGCACCCGTTGCGCTCTTCACCCTGCACGTATGGAAATGCGATAGGTTGGAGTTGTGTACACCCGTTGGTTTGCAATGTGGGTGGGTAAGGTTGGTTTTGGATTGAGTTCAACTCTGCAGGGTGCGACGTGCGTGAGTTGCATTGGGATAAATTTATTTATTTTCCGTTTGGGGGGGGGGGGGGGGGGTTGGGTGGTTAAAAAGCCTTTCGACGCCAACACAGTTTTCACATTTCGAATAACCTTGATGCGTTCTTATCACTAAGGCATCGGACAATATGCTTCTTTTGGTATTTCTAAAACACGGTCGAACTGAACTAGATTAACGTCTAATGAAAGACAGATGTTAGTTGGAGATTTTGGTGGGTGAGGAGATTGAGTTATGTTAGAGCAGTTTCAGTTTGTTTCAAAAAGCTGCGAAGCTAATCTATACCGATTCTTGATAGTGAACCGAAAACTTACTATATTTCTCCTTAGTATAGAAAATTAAGGTAAAAGCTATTTTTCCCCACTGAACCACATTTGCGCGTTAAGGACGCGAAACCTATAACCAAATTCGTTATGGAATTTACATATCGACTTCATTTCGTCAAAATCCGACACTAACTTAGTGACAGGACTAAGCTAGCGCAGGATTGAAGATTGATTTAAAATTAAAGCTAATTTAAAATTTCTCAACAATTTGAATACAAGAGACATCACACGGTACCAGCCAGTTGCCCTAGGCATCCAAACATGTTGTGTGAACTGGTTGTATTTAATGTCTAACTGGCGCCAATTTGCCGTTAGTTTAGATATATCGTCTAGTTGGTGTCAGTTACTGACGAGTGAAGCACGAAACATTCAAATCAAACTTCTCTAAGTTAGGTATTGTACCCTTATGCGCAAGTTGGTACATTCATTTTTTTTCCTTTAGGAAAAATAAAGGTTACAAGTTTTATATTTCGGAGGGGTCCCAGACCCCATGACGGATGTAAAAACCCGAACCCCACCATCTCTAACATAAAAACAATATCGCGATAGCTTCATTTTTACTTGTGAAGTGCATATTCGAATTTAAGTCACTCAGTATACTCAAAAGAGTTTTTATGAAACTTTTGATACTGATTCTATAAAGTTGATCACTGTGAAATTTTGTTAAAATTGACTATTTATATTAACTTAACAATCCTTCGATCCCTCTAAGTTCTGACCCCGATGGATAAATAAGGAGTCATACATAATTCCAGGTAGCTTGCTCTGTTTTTAGTTACATTAAACACCATTGAACCCCCTTAGAAAAATGCTGCCCGGACTTAATCCACCCTTAACGCGCTATTTTTAGTACACAAAAAGCAAGTACATCTATGAAGAGCAAAAAACAGTGTTTTTAAAGTTAACTAAAGGAAATTTGCGGAATAAAGTATCATAAATACCATAGACACCATCACCCTGAATGAAGGGTAGCTGCTCCACTATTTCGATAGCAACGCTGGCAGCGACAGTGTGGCAATATTATGCTAACGCTGGTCTACAGTCAGAAAAAAAAAACCAGGTCAGCAGTATAGTCGTTCCAACTGCTAGGCTTATGGTTCGGCTTATGACGGTGTAGGTCAAGTGACGAAGAACAATCCCCGCAAACCGGAATGTGCTACTTCAAGTTTTTTTTGTGGGTTGAGGAGATTTATGTTGCCCAGTTTTGAAGGGTTCTTGGCAAGGGCTCACTATTTAATTGGACGTTTGCTATGTTGGTAGTTTTACGTTGAAATTATCTAGACTAAACAAGTTCAAGTACCGGATTTCAAAATCTATTAAAGGCAATACACAAATTTGAAACATCGGCTTTGATACAACCCTTAACATTGGTTCCAACATTAAAATTCACCTCGCAATAAAAAAAACGTCTCGCGAAAGAAACAGCACACACAAAAAAACCAGACCCACTAAGCCGACATAGTTATTTAGTATTACGTGGTGGGGCAAACAAGCGGATCCGGATGATGACGATGATGCGATGATGTTGGCATAGGCTTCCATCGCCTATTAAATAACTATAAACCCGTATACCATCACCGTGTAATGAGTGTCTGTTGATATCGTAAAGCCTAGTGTGTCTGTCTAGCTGGTTAGCTAGCTAGCGAGCGGTCCATCGAACGAAACTCAGCTTTCGTAAAAAAAAACTCGCTCGCGAGTCGTCACGAGATTGAGCTCCTATCCGAACGCATGTCACTCAGAGCGCGATTCCACTTTCGCCTTCCACCTATAGCGCAGCAAGCAGGCAAGCTACGCCAAGCCACGCCGCACCATGCCGGGGCACTCTTTCGTCTATTTTTGGTCTATCTGACTACGCGGGCTGTAATAATACAACAAGCACATGGGTTATAGTAAAGTGTGGAGAAACGCGCAACCGAAACAAAACAGCGAGCACCAAAACGAAAACGAAGCTAGCGCGCGCTCCGACTCGGCGATTGCGCAATCTCTGTAGAGAGTGAAAATTGGCCAAGTGCAGTAGGGCAGCGAGCAGCCCATCCGCCACCGGCCGACCGTCCGTCGTCGTCGTCGTCGTCGTCGCCGCCGGCGAGAGGGAGCTCTGTGTCGGATCGCGGACGCCAACAACGCCAGCAAAGCGATCGAAAGTGGGTCGCACACAGACTCACGGCCATGTACCAACCAACCAAGCGAACCGATCGAATGGTTGGAGCGCGGTTGGCAGAGACAGAGGCGGGGAAGCAACCGAGAGATGTGCTCAAGCGTGCTTGTTCGGTTGGTGGAGCAGCTGCTTCCTCCACACCACATGCCGTGCAAAGCGGTGGCATTCGAAAAAGAAAAACACAAAACTATGATGCCATCGGTGCTGCTGCTGCTGCTGGCCGAAAAGGTTTGACGATTTATCGATTCTAGGTGGGAAGTGGAAACGAAATGTTTGAATAGTTTATTAGTGTCACTTTCCCACAGCATTGGGAGATATTTATGGCCAACTGAGAAATATTACGTAAAATTTCCCGCCGAATTTTTAGCGGAGGAGAAATTTGTTAATCTTTTGTGATTTATGAAATTTTTCAGGGATATTATAAAGCAGATGCAATAGTGTATTGGAATTATTTGTACAATTTTGTCAATTTAACAAAAGTTTTTTATCAATATCAAAACTCTCAAATACAGGGCTGCCTCGATTTTGTCGGTCCCACAATATACTATGGGTTAAAAAGTCAGGACACTGACAAAATGGGAATATTTCTAGAGAAAATTTTCAATAGGACGTAAGTAACATTGAGAGCCTCTCTTTGTTTACTTTCTCTTTCGTTTATTACGACGTCATTGCAACACTTTGTACTAATTTTCCAGTACATATCGAAAGCCGACAGTTTTTACTACAATATTATGCAAAGAGTAGAGTAGTAAATGTTGAAATGGCCGAGTAATGAACAGAAGAGAAAGACCTCAAAGAGAATCTTTCATTGTTACTTACGTCTTATTGAAAATTTTCTCTAGATTTCACCATGTGCTATCAATATGGACCTCTACACGCTCATCAAAAACGGCGCCTGAAATGTCCAAATGGAGATCTGCTAGAAAAGGAACAAATGTTACCATTAAACGTCAAAATCAGTTCATAATGCTGACAAAGAAAGGTTTGTAATCTGCTATGGAATTTTAATAAATATTGTCTCGCAGTTTGCACAAAAAGTATTCGGTATTTGGAACAAGTTCTAATTACATTCTTATTGAAATTCTTGTTGAAAAAGAAGTTCATTAAAAACGTTTTATATAACATAAAACTTTTACTTAACAAAAAGATAGATAAGTATTGTTATATTTACACACGGTCTAAGTAATCCAAGAACTCTCTCGAGTAATGGTACGGATGGTGTGAGTACCATAAAACCACAATAGTTACTAGGGCTTTGACATCATCCCTTTGATTTGCTGGAAGCAGATTTCTCGTATATCGCATTCTAATGTCAGCTTCAGTTCAAGCTCAATCAGTACCAGCTCCACTTCAGATTCTTGCGAGCACTGCTGCCTAACTCAACGCTTACCTGCTGTTTACTGGGAAGCATCACAGGGTTAAATTATTTTACTTTGCTGTCATGTAAAAATATCTGTACCAATCTGTACTTTTTACAAAAATCTGTAATCTGTACCGTACAGAATCTGTACCTAAAATGCTTCAAATTTTTTTACCTTTCTAGATAAAACTGTACATGTGGCATCACTGATTTTGACACTGTGTGGGATTTCCTTACGTACCTAACCACCAAAAACACTTATTACTCTTCTTCTGTTCACCACAAAACTACATTAAACTCTAACTTCGGAGGAGGGGTCTCATTTTGCTTTCATATCACCTCTTTCTTTTGCTCACAAGTTTACCACAATTGAATCGGAGTCTCGCTCCTAATATTTTTTATTCATTATTAGTCTTATCCATTTATTTTGCTTCCAACTCTCCTCTTGCTTTTCGTCATTCTATCCATCCATTACGTAGTTTTAACCCTCTGCGCACGTGAGCCATTTAGCCACTTCGCTCGTATATTCTACAGCGATAAATTACCGTAAGCCATTTAGCTCCAGATTTCATAAGCTATTTGACTCCGATTTATGTGAGCTATCCCAGCTTTGTCGCGATCTACTCGGATAGTTCCCGAAGGTAAACTCACCTTACTCCGACTGAGAGTTCCACGGCGGCGGAATTTCTCCCGATACCGACAGCCGTTTCCTTGTGCGATGGTGGGATTTTTCTCGAAACCTTTGTCCGTTTAGTGAGCCAATTATCCCCGGTGGTTCACCCAGCCTACTCAACGGGTATATACCGGTATGCAGGCAAGGAAAAATTCGCTCACTCACGAGACTGTTGTTAAATGTGGACCACAAAGTAGCCAATACTTTGTGCTTACCAATTATCCATGAATAACGCGCTGTAAAAGTTTCACAGTAGGTCACTAGATGGGCAAACTAGCGAACGAATGATGAAGCTTGAGATTCTAAGAGCAGCGTCAAATTTCCACTCGTGATTGTTTGTCGCATAGCTTCGCGAAGCTCACAAAATTTACTTGATGTATGAATAAAACATGCACTATGCTGTATTTCTCCTTAACGTAAAAAAATTTGGTTAAAGCTTTATTTTTCTCCATTAAGAAGAAAATTGTTTAGAACCATTTTTGCGCGTGAAGAGCACAAAGCATATAACTATATTAGTCATGGAATTTGCGTTTTGACTTCGTCTCGTCAGAATCCAACACTAACTTAGTGGCAGGCCTAAGCTAGCGCCGAATTGACGCTAGCTTCAAAAACCGGAGACACAATTTGTATTCCTGAGCAAACCCCTAGTCAAGTGAGATGTCCCGCAAGAAAAGGAACTCGTTTTTAAGCAATTGAGAACTATTGAAATCGAAACATTTGGTATGACCTAGCATTTCATTAGTTCTCATCAGCTTAAAAATGGGCTCCTTTTCTTGTGGGAAATCACGCAGCACTAGAGGTTTCTTTAGGAACACAAATTGTATCTCCGTTTTTGGAGCTAGCGTCAATCCGACGCTAGCTTAGGCCTGTCACTAAGTTAGTGTCGGATTGTGATGAGACGAAGTCGAAACGCAAATTTCGTGACTAATAATGAATAAAACATACTAGCTATTTTTTCGAAGCATTTTTTATTGACAGAGAGCGTTGCAGGTAGTTTTGTGACACCCTACAAAGAATTTAATCTACTGAAGTTCTATGCGATTCAGCTGTTAGCTGTTGTTGGTTTATTGATGAATTCCATTAAAAAATAAGACTTAAAATTATTGTTAATTGTTAAACGCTAAATGCTCTCTCATGAATGATCGTTTAAAAAATTAAATAATTCGGTCAGTTTGCCAATCTGAATAGAAGAAATTTTATATATGGACAAAAATACAATATTTGAGCAATAGAAAATATGACTAATTCTAGCAGTTCTAAGGTGGGTAACTACGGTTATACAGGGTGTTCGGTTCATGGTTAAGAACCTCTCGAGGAGTGATTGACTGTCACATTTGAAGAAAAAATCGTTCTACACATACTATCAAATTTCAACCATTACAAAGTTATTGAACTTTTTGTGTTAAAAACTTATTTGTCTTAAAATCCCTGTAACTCAAAAAGTATACTTTGTATTTCAAATATTTTAGGTCCACTGGGAAGGTGAGAAAATTTCGCCTTGATTGATGCCCTCATATGTTTCAGCTAATGAGTTTAAGTAGCCTTTACAAAGTAATTTATTGAAAATTAAACAATTTTAATCGATTTTTCGTTCATTTCTTGAAAATCCTAATAGTTAACCTCATCATTTTAATAATCCAGATTGTTAGTCTTGAAGAGCTGCATAATTAGTTCTTTGGCATGATACGCTTACCTTTTCTTATTTTCATGAGTTTGGGTTATTCAACTTGGATATTTTTATCTCATTTTCACTAATACCAGCTCTAATTGAAAAAGTATGGCACTTATTGTACTTTTTTTCTTTTTATTCGAAAGCCAGAAAAATTGTACAGAGAAAAATCTATTAATACCTTTCAGTTCAGTGAATTTAGTATTCTTTTAGAAGTAAATTAGTTTAAAGTTAGTGCTATTATTATCATTTTCGTTAATTTTCTTAAAATAGTAAATAATAAACATCACCATCATCTCAGCAAGTTCTACAGTTCTTTCTTTGACTCCATTCAATTATCTCTTTTGGTTTCGACGCGAAATCGTTTTTATCCCATCGTTTCGTATGCAGAAAGAACGATTTCGAACCCACTACATTTGTGGCGAGGTCATGCTGTGTTAACTATTAAATAGCAGCAAAATCAAAAGAGAGATAAACGAAGTGTCAAATAAAAAGTTATAGAAAACATTAAGGGGCATCATATGAACAATAGTAACGATCAATTTTGTTGATTAATAATTAGAACAATTAAAAAACTCTCCAAAAAGCGCAAATTTTGAGTTATTTCGTTAGTAAAAAATCATTTAGTACACTTAACTAAAAGATATTTGTACATACACTGATAGGAAATTTTATCAGCTTTCCAATGAAATCTTATAAATAACGATATAATGCATATTTTTTAGATTAGAGTCTTTTAAGCACTTGCAAGTCGGTTACAGGAAAAGTATAGTAATGAAATTCACTAAGGTTTTTTTTACACAGCTTTTTTTACACGGTTTTCGCAATTAGCACGGTTTTTTTGCACGGTTTTCGCAATTAACACGGTTTTTCGCAAAAATATTCTAAGTCCTTTTAAAGGCAAAAAACTTTGCCGACGATTTTTGATCAAGTTTTTTTTTGAACGGATTTTGCAGTTAACACGGTTATTCGCAGTCCTATTGAAGGCAAATGACTTAGACGATTTTTAATCAAGTTTTTTGCGCGGATTTTGCTTTTATTCAAAGACTAAAGATTTTTGAAAAAGTGGAAAAGGGTTCCTTCTAGCACGTCAACAATTTGGTTGCTTTTGGAACAGTATTAACGAGTAGACTGAGTAGTCTGAGGCCATTTTGAAAACCAAGATGGCGACTTCCGGTTCAATGAAATTCTCTAAACCCCATCAACATGGGTATTTTTGGAACGGGATTGATGAGTGGACGTCAGATATCGATGTTTAAGGCCATTTTGAAAACTAAGATGGTGACTTCCGGTTCAATGGAATTCTCTAAAACCCCATCAACATGGGTATTTTTGGAACGATCAGTTTATTTTTTTAGTGGATTTTATTTATGTCATTCATTTAACTTATTTTATTCACTGTTTTTATTCTATGCATCTGATCGTTTTGATTCCATTTATGTTATTCAGTTTCTTCATTTTAATAATCTGACTATTTTTCAGTTTTATTGATTTCATCGAAATTATTTATTTGACCCAATTTATTTTTTTCTATAAATTTATAACTTTTTAACATCGCTTAATTTTATTTAATTCATTTTGTCCTGCATTTTACCAATTCTATTCGTTTTGTTTATTTGATTCCTTTGTTTTCATCTTATTCAATTCATTAATTTTTTGTTTTATTAATTTTATTCAATTCATTCATTCCAATCATTATATTCATTTTATCCATTTCATTTGTTTGATTCATTGTATTCACTGGATTCATTAAATTCATTCGATCCACTCGATTCATTTGATTCATTTGATTTATTTGATTCATTTGATTCATTTGATTCATTTGATTTTTCATTTCATGATAATTTATTTTATTCAATTTGTTAGTTTGAGTCAATTTATTTTATTCCATTAGTTTTATAGCTATTCTTAAATATTGCCTAATTTTCCATTTAATGAGCTAATCTAATTTGATTTATGTATTTAATTAATTTTATTTATATTAATCTTTCTATTCATTTTATGAATTTGAAAGCCTTTTTTTCGTTTTTCGCTCCTTTTTTATTTTGTTCGTTTTATTAATTTTTGATAGTTTATTCAGTTTATTCGAGGTTTTATTCGTGCAGACAAGAAACTGTTGTGTGCCTACTTCGCGTAAATTCGTCAAGCTAATAAATGCTCCAACAGTGATATGTGTAAGAAATGTCTCATCTCACTGCTAGGTGGAATAAGTTGGTTTTTCTTTTCTAAGCGCTGTTGGAACGGTTCCAGTGGTGGTGGTTTTCGTAATGACTTTCGCCATTTTCAAATATTTGTTACGTTTTGCCTGAATTTCTTTAGTGTTTATGCATAAAAGTAAGATTTCAGTCATAATTTAGACCCAAGAATTTGACTTAATCAGACCGGGCTAAATCCAATCCATTAGAATTGATAAAATAATTATTATTTGGTTTAAGAAACAATGGTTTATGGGCCAGACATCGCCCTAATCCCATTTCGAAAATTCTCATAGGTTTTTTATTATTATCCACAAAATCGGAAATCGTCATCTTTGGTTTCAAAATGCCATCTGACTCGATCTACGTGCCAATCCCGTTCCGAAAGCACTAATCTTGACTGAATTATTGAGAATTCCGCTGAACCTGAAGTCGCCATCTTGATTTTCAAAAGGAATCTCCAAGACCAGTCGTTATCCCTCATTCTGTAATTTTCTAAGTTTTTTACTTTCAAAAGAATATAGATTGTTTCCGCCAAAAACCGTGTTTATTGCGCATTTTGTAGTTGCATTAACATTTGCATTTGTTTTTTACACAAAAAGTTCAATAACTCTGTAACGGTTGAGATTTGATGATATGTGTAGAAGAATTTTTTTCTCCAAATATGACAGTCTATTACCCCCCGAGAGGTTCTTAACCATGAACCAACCATCTCTCAGTAATCGATTCCCACGAACTTTATTTTTTGCGTAATAATGGTCAGGTTTAGCTAAATATTATGTTTGGAAGAATGTTAGTACTTGCAATATTCACCCAAAAAATACTGAGTCATCTTTTGATTATCGCATTTTAGTTTTACATTTCACCAAGGGGCCAAGATTAACTTTACTTCTGAAAGAGATACAAATTAAGTGTCTTCGACCGAGTTGTTGAACAGACGTTTTCAGTAATTTTTCTAAACTCTATATTCTATCTCTTTTCATTTAAAAGTTAGTGTTTGCCGCCCTCTATGTCGTGAAACGTCGAACTAAAATTTTCTAATCAAGAGATGACTAATTTCTTATTTTATAATTCGAATTTCTCTTAACATACTGTTCAGTTAAACCCAAATATTTTTTCGCAAAAGATAAAGTTCTTGGGAATCGACTACTAATTTACCACCATGTGCTGCTAGAACCCTTTCAAAACTGGTTCAGACATCACTTCATTAAAAATTCGATAACTTCTCATAAAGAAGAGTGATTTGCAGTCTTCATAAAAGTTGTATGCACTAAAATTATCTATGATTTTCATTTCTAGTGATAAACTGATATATTCAGTGCCACCTAGTGGTAAAGATGAGAGCTAGTAGGCATGCTGGCATTGGAAGGCTAACAAAGCATAGTAGACTACAGTGGACAGTGGTCCAGAATTTGAATTTAGTAAGAATTTTAACTTTTTGCTAAAATTACATACCTTAGCCTTACCTTTAGGGATCATTCATAAATGACGTAGAATTATATGGGGGAGGGAGGAGTTTTGTATTTTGTGATGATGTGTGACGACATGGGGGTAGGGAGTCATGCTACGTAGTTTTTTTGAACGGAAATAGGAGTTGACCTGATGTCACGACAATCTTACCCGTTTCATCTAACTAACATCCTGCCGTTATAAGCTTAATTGTCCCATGTTCTATAAGATTCCCTATGTACATGGGACAATTATGCGTAGAACGGCAGCATCGTTTTTTTATTTTTTTAGATTTTTACGGGGACAAGGGGGAGGAGGGTTACCGTCAAGCTACGTTATTACCAAGGGGAGTATTTAGGGGTTTGTGATGAAATGCTACGATGCGGGAGGGGGGTGTTAAAAATCACTCAAAAATGCTACGTCATTTATGGATGATCCCTTAACAGAAGCCAGGGATCGATGAAGTTGGAGAGCAACAGATTTTAGACAAATTTGCTGAAGACACACAAGCTCTAGTTTTTATACTTTCAATTGCACGAGTCATCCAGGTGCAAGCTTTAAAAAAGCGGTTTTAGTTCTATAACTTTTGTGGTTTTTATTTTACACTAAAGTAGCATTTGGAAAACTTGAAAATTACTTTAGGGCGCATGATTTGCTTTAAAACACCAACTACTAAACATTAAATACCGTTACTGTCATATGAAATACCATACATTTTATCATATATCACCAAAACATAGCAAATACCATATTTTGAAATATATCTTGCAATATTGACCCAAAAAATAGTGAAAAAGTAGGAGGACCCGGTGCTATTAAAACCATGGAGGTAATTCGGACTCCCTAGATTTCTCAGAAAATCATAAGACTTCCTGACTGTCGAACATATTCGTGGAACCGCTATTCTAAAGCATTAATTTTGACAGCTGAATATAATTCTTTGGGTTTTGTAGAAAGGTGATACAACATTTAAAATCATTATAATGGTAAAACCGTGATTAAAGCAACATATAAAAGTGAAGAAAATAAAAGATAAGTATTTTAGAAAGCTTGAGGCTCCTATTTTATGGCATGAATTTTGTATGGATGAAAACACAGATATTTTTCAAATGCTCACCACTTTGTGCGAAATGAGCGTACGGGGCTATTCAGACCCCCTGTTCCATCAACCACCGTTTAGCGGCTTGCGACTGTGCACACGGTTGCACACACCATAGCAAAAAACATGATGTGCCAATCGACAGCTGTAACTAAATAGATTAAGTTTTTGTATCACATTTTTTGGCATCTTAAGTAGTTTCTCTTATAAATATTTCATAGAATATGTTTATCCAATTTTTAAAAGTTAAAGAAAAATGACGGCCTGAATTGCTTCAAGGAGCGGTCCGAATTACCTACAAACCCCTTCGTTTTTCCATCCTTTTACAAAGGATGGAAAAAATAGGGGTTTGCAAATCGTCGCCTAGCACTGCCACGGAGTGGTGCAAATGAAGCTTTTGTGGCACCAAAATGTAGCTGAGGCTTCAAACTAAAAATTAAGACCTTTGACCGGATTTTTTTACACATCTAACCACCTGAAAGGGTGATTTGCTTAGCTAGGTCCGAATAGTCCCGGGTTCCCCTATATATAACTTTATAACGAAAGAAGCTAGAGGTTTGGCATATCAAGAAAAATTGTTCTTCAAAATATATGAAATTTTTACTAATATTTTAATGAATGATTAAAACTGAAAAAGTTATGTAAAGAAAACACTTTATATGAAACATCCTAATTTTTTTTGTAAATTTCTTGTAAAATGAAAAGTAGACATAGACGAGTTTCGCGCCAACTCGAACAAATGTTGGCAGCACCCTCTCAGATTTAAATGAAACTTTCTGTACATGAGAACTTTGTCACCAAAAGCCACTTTGCTTACTTTGTTTTTCCAAAAATGATCTAGACTGTCTTTTGAAAAGGGTCAAACTTTTTTTTACCAATTATTTTCAAAGGGCTATAGTCGAAAAATAACAAATCTTACAAAACAATGTTGTAGGAGTGATTTTCACAAAATTATACAATTATGATTACACTCACCACTATTCCAATCACATGATGAGTGGAATACACAACGTATGCCCTAGCAACCAGACGAAACATTGTTTTTCTGATGATCTGTCCGTTAATCCGTCGACGGACCGGTGCCAATAATCGCATTTTTCAGCTTTCATCAACTTTTTCATTTGCATTTGTAGGGTTGCGGATTGGGAAAAATTCGGGCGATCCGACGTTCATAAGTCCCTTTCGCGCACAAATCTAAGCAATCTCTGCCCACTACGAAGTAGGAGGTCTGTTTACGGTTGTTCGCGTCGGGTACTCGTTTCGTCTGACCTTAAATCGTAGTGCAAATGCATTGTGTAAAACCTGGGGGAAAATGTAGGGACTGAAATATAGGGACACTAGGGGTTTTTGATGTCCCATGTGGAAATTCCTGCTAGTTTCTAAAATTACCGAGAGCAGGAACCACTTACTTCGGTTTTGTAACAGCACTTTTCAAGGCACACTCTCAGGCCTTTACGAGGAAGCTTAGGAGAGAAAACTAATTTTCCTCTTTCGACAATTTTTAGGCACATTAGAAGCTGTTCCCACTATGTAATGGTCAGACTCTCGCTCTTTAGTGTACAAGTAAGCATAGAAATTAGTCGTTGTCGGTAGCGTAGCGCTCTTTTGCATAATCGGAGTGTTCCTTAAAAGAATGTTTCATTTTGCCCCTACATAATTTTAAATCCGGATAGCCGGTTATAAGGAGCACTGTTTATATATTTTAATAATGTTCAATCACGCGATGAATTTGTTCGTGGTTTCTATTGTGTCGGTACTGATTTTACCCGGCGATAGTTTGAATAAAATGCGGAATCTTATACAGAAGGTTCATCATACTCTTCCATAGGTGTCGCGGACTTAGTGGTTTGGAAGGGAATAGGGTCTAGGATTCGCTCCAAGCAAGCGATCCGACCTGTAAAGCACTAGGTAGTAGTTTAGTTAGTCTTCGAGAACACGATCGCTCGAAAAAGATCTTGTTTAGTTTTTGGTTCTTTCCAAACTCTGAGCAGCCGGCCACCGAGAGTATCCCACGTTTACCAAGCAAAAGCAATTTCAACCCCACACAGCCGACCGTGGGAGTATTGCCTAGAAAAGCTAATCTTATCTGCGTAATGGGCCGGATCACTATTTATTGCGACATTATTTAGACTAATTTTGCTATTCCTTCTCTACGATATATTTTTGGGTTGCAAACTACCGAGTGATAACACGTTATACAGACAAAGAGTTATGATAGCTCGAGATGTTATAAATCAACGAAAGTATTTCCTGTTTTCCTTATTGGATTGTTTGTGAAATACACGTATACGAACGATTATATCGAACATTGAAGGGAAATACAGAGGATGGTTAACCCGATGCACGGGCCTGTTAACAAAAACGGAACTTGAAATTAGATCACCAAACAGATCTCTTCCCGGCCAGATCCGCTCGCACCCCCTCACTCTGCCACCACTGGCAGAAGGCCAACTGCACCCAGTCGTCGCCTGTCCAAGGACCAAATGTCATCAATAGACCCAGACTCGCGTGGGGGCATGAGATAGAATTGAACGCTAACCAATGAACATGACAGAAAAACACTTATTCTTCATGCGGACATAACTGAAGGTAATTGCCAACCGGTCCCCGATCCCTACCGCGAATTGTCAATTCTCAAAAATTATACATGATTGAAGTCATCATTCCACTCAAATAAGGCCATGTGTTTTCCCTAAGCACATTGAATGCTCTGTGGATCAGTTCCCCCGTTGGTAAAACAAACCTCAAACAAACATAGAAATTAGTTTGCTCAGTCCAAAGAAAAGTTTGCCGATCGGCGGATACGTGTTCCCCTACAGTGTCATCACATCAACGAACGTCCAAAATTTACATGCGACAAAATATCTACAATCCCGAATATAAAAGAATCAAAACCTCTACTCAAATGCAATAAAATAAGAAAGCAAAAAAAAAAACAGTTGAATATCCAAGGCGGCTCATTTTCGAAGATAGCACCGCCGATGAAACACCCAATAAAAAAATGGGTGACAAGGAACGCAGACGAAATTAGCTGAGCACCGATCGGCTGGTTTGTCACCTATTTTTCGGGTGAAGAATTTTGGGGCGATACCTGGTAGTCGCTGGTGAAACGCCAATTATTTGAATATGCCAAATTTTCTTATCGCCGTATTTTTTCACTTTTCGGATCGAATTTTATTTTCTGAAAAAACATTTTTCACTATTTTTAGAATGTACACTGTGTTTCTAGATGTTTTCTGTGCACTTTTACTGCCCTTGCATCGGGAATCGACGGCCCGTAATGCGAGGAAATGATTTTTTTTCATTTACCGAGATTAGATTTTAACAAACTGTCACCACTCGCGTCAGTTGAAAAATGCTTTTATAAGCCACTTCACTTTGTATTATCGTTAAATTGCACCGTTATTCACACTTTCGATAACCGGAAGGCAGTAAACTGTGCCGTAAATGATTAAAATTAACCGACGCGAAGGGAGCTCTACGAGAGTCAACCGCTCGCGACGAAGATACACACTCGAATCGATTATGACTTTCATTGGTTTAGTTTTCGATAAAAATACACTGAAAAAAATCAGTTTGGATAAGTTTGGAAAAGTTTTTTTTAAATTACTTTTTTTTCCTTAAAAGTGCCCAACTGAATTTTTGACGGTTGGTAGAGATCATAATTACCTACATTGGAACAAAATTTAATCCAATTCAAAGATAGTTTTTTTGTAAATCGACTTTGAATTTGAAAAATTATTTTTTTCAGTGTAGAAGTCGATAAAGAATTTTTTCAATATTTTTAATCAAAAATTTGACTAATTTTGTGAAAATCACTCCTACAACATTGTTTTGAAGGATTTGTCATTTTTAGACTAGAGCCCTTTGAAAAAGATTGCTTGAAAAGTTTGACCCTTTTCAAAAGACAGTGTAGAACCTTTTTGGAAAAACAAAGTATACAAAGTGGCTTTTTGTGACAAAGTTCTCATGTACAGAAAGTTTCATTTAAATCTGAGAGGGAATACGATTTAGCGCGAAATTCGTCCATAGAGTTCCAGTGTCTTCGACAAAAAAAATTTCAAATTTTATTTTCTTTGATTTTCTGGAAGACAGCGAATATCGAACCATTAAAAAGTTCTGATTTAAAAAAAATAGAGCCAGCGAATCTACTATTTAAAATAATAGAAAATATAATAATAAAATAATATTTTATCATGAAAACGAAACTATTTTTTATAGTATCCACAGTAATTTAAACATATTACAAATGGTCGATTCATGAAAAAAACAAATTTTTATTATAACTTTTTCAGTTTTCATTTTTGTTCCAGTCTATCCTTCAGATGTTTTCCAGAGTTTTTGATAGAAAACTTTTTTTTTCAACAGATCAAAACTCTAGCTTCTATTATTCAAAGGATATAATAACTTATAATATCAATTATAGATTTTTTGCAATCAATTTTATGAAATTTAAAAATATATTTGCCATTTTTTGCTCAATTATATCTCTAATCATGACCCTATTTATAGTTTCCTCTCCAAGGTTGAGATATTTGACGGTATTGCAAACATTATCAGGCATATTGCGTGCATCAGAGCAAAAGAACAACTGCTTTAATTTAAAATGTAAAACAAAACAAAATTGGCACCTTTAAGCTAACGCAAACCTGCCTTATCAAATAAACGAATTGAAAAAAACTGCTTTAAGATTAATATTGCATTACGCCTCGATAGTGGTGCATCGAGGAGACCGAGAGGGCTTATGCGCCATTTTAATTTTCTATGTTTCTTCATACTCTGCACCAGCGCATACAAACGCTAATCCACTGGTCTGTGCGCGGTGATGTGACCGACTGGCGGGTCGACGTGCATTGTCTTTTGCTGTGTGCCGAGTTTGCAAATATTGTTACACAATTTGATGGCGGTATTCGTGGACGCCACAGTGGGAGTCATTGTGTGTCCATTTATCGGTCGAATTCGTCATCGTGCATATACTAATTAAATTAATTTAATAAAGTAGAATAAGTAGAAACCTATTAGTTGTCCCTTTGTAATAATCGTAGTTTTTCGTACTAGTGTACAATTGTTATGTGCTAGTCGTATTTCTATCTATGTATGTGTTCGTTTGAGTATTAGTAGCAGTTGGGTCAGGAAATAAATGCAGAACTAGCGTATATGATAGAATGGTAGCTAATATTTCTGGTGATCAATTTGTGCATTTGGTTCTATTCGTTCGGGAAAGCCGGAATGGATAAATTAGGGTACAATGAATTTACCGACGCACGTGAGTCATCCATTCCCGGCAAGCATAGCATGATGAAAGTCTAACTGCATGCAATTGTCGTTAATGATAAACATACAACATTTGCTGTATTTAGACGAGTTTGATTGCATGTTACATGTGTTTTTCTATTCTACTTCATTGGTCTGTTTCTTTTGTACATCTATTAGTTTGCTTTTCCATTATATATGTATATCAAAATAGTATTGTTCAATTTATACACTTCTAATCAAGCTCTTTGCATCTTTTTTCTTTACTCGGCATGTTATGATTCCTTTTATTAGTATATCTCTACTATACGCTATCTATACTCATATAGGTACAAACGCTCGGGGCCTTCGCGATAACACAAACCTGGCCATAAACGCGACCATGCAATTGCAATAATCCACACATACTTACGCCCGCGATTTCGCCTACATGAAAAACCCCAGTAGTTAAGTAAACGTAGCATCTTTAAACTTCCAAACGCGGTCTCAAACATTAACCCACCAATCGCGCGATCATGAAACAATCACGTCCGGAAATCTTACCTCGCTCCTAGCAGTCTGGACTAATGTCTTCAGTTGAACCAATCAAAAAAGTGACGCTCATATCCACTAAACAACACGTTCCATGGTGACATGACCTGGAATTCTAGAGATATGGTGAAACGGACTCTCTTCTACCATCTGTACCATGCACTAAAATTATGCATCAGATTCACGGTTCGCGCGCGATCAAACAAGAATACACGCTACATCATTATAAAATCTAAATTATACACGCGAAGTCACATACACGTGACAGACACGTTAATATACAAATGCTTGAGTCCTTCGCGACCATCCACGGCACCTACACCCGCGATCTCGTAAACATGATAACATCCCGGTGATAAAGTGAATGTCTCAGCTCCTATAAATTTTCAAACGCGGTCTCAAGCGTAAACCTAAAAACTCACGTGGTCGCACGATCATGAATCGATCACTTCCGGGTGTTTCTATCCCTGATATCAGCAGACTAGGTCCATGCCTTTAATTGGACCAATTAAAAAAGAAAGCTCTCATATCCACTGGACACCTCGTTACATAACGACATGACCGAGGACTCTAGTGATATGGGGTAACTTACTCCCTGTCAGATTGTGAATTGTACACCGAAAACTAACTATCAGAATAAAGGTCCGCGTGACCATCCAAAAACGCACGCGTATATAGGAATGGCCACACGGTTACAAAATCCAGTTTTGTACACGCGTCACATGAACGCGAGCACACGTGACAAAAGCGTTAACATACGAATGCTTAAGCCTTTCGCGATCATCCACACACACCTACCTTCGCGATCGCGCAAACTTAATAACACCCCGGTAATAAGGAGAACGTTTTAGCACTTATGAAGTTTCAAACGCTGTCTCGAACGCGAACCTACAAACGTCCGTTTTCGCGCGCTCATGAATCGGTCACGTCCGGGCACCATTACTCTCTGTCCTAATAACTTAGGTCCATACATTCAGTGGGACCAATCAAAAAATAAAGTTCATATCCACTAGACAACACGTTCCATGGCGACATCACCGGGAACTCTAGTGATATGGAAGATCTCACTCTCTTTTAGCATCTTAGCAGTACACCGAAAATAAAGTGTTGGACTCACGGTCCGTGCGATTATCCAACAACACGCACTCGAATATGCGAAAGGCACACGGTTATAAAATAGAATTTATACACGCGAAGTTACATACACGTCAGCACACGCGACATACCAAAGCACACGCGATCGAACACGTTAACGTACAAATGTTCGAGCTCTTCGCGATGATACACGCGATCGCGAGTCCCTACGCCCGCACATACCTGAACCGTACAATGAATGTCACATTCAGAATCACGGCCCGCTACAATTGGCCTAAAGCAGTGTTTTAATCGGCGACATTGCCTGTGTCGTCTGCAAATTGTAGTATGTGATTTTGTCGGGGAGCCCTTCCGAGAACCTAGCTCTACAGCTCCAGCAGGACAACTATAAAAAAAATTATAACTCTAATCATGACCCTATTTATAGTTGAAAAAGAATTATCTTTTGTTTGCCACAATGCGTGATATTGTTATTCCAAAGAACCGTACTTGTTGGCGAGAAAGTGCTCATAATATTTCAGCGAATATAGTTAGATATGTGGTGAAACCAATTATTCGCCTTAATACAATCTTAGTTGTTTGAAAACTGCTTCAGTTTTAAGTCAATATCGCTTTATTCAATATGAATAAAACAGTTTTTCTTATAAATAAAACACTAAGAAACACCCTAACCTTTGATTTTAAATTTGGTATAAAATGAAAAGCATGGTAGATAAAGCTTACATGTCTTTAGCCAATTTTTCTAATATTTGTTGTTCTACAACTTCGCTACAGGTCGTTTGGCTTTAGCTAGAATAATTAAAAGGTAAATTTTTTGATCTTCGTCAAATTAGAACCACCCTAACCGTTGTTTTAACAAAAAGCATGGGCTCACAAACTACGAAAACTTCGTCAAAGACTTAATAAGACTAAGTTGTTTAGTTTTAGTAAAATCTCAAAATTCCTGCTAAGTTTGCATTCTGGACCACTGTGCAGTGGGCTGGACATGTAGTGCGAACGTCGAAAGAAAGACTGAGAATCTAGAAGTGATCGTCTATTTCGAGAGAGACCTCGCACTCGCTGACTGTGTAAAATCGAAGAAAATACGCGGAATCCAGGCGAACAAGGAAGCTAGAAATTGGTGGTTCAAAACCGAAAAATCTTGAGGTGTGAAATACGATTGATCATGATTAGGAGCACCCAAATTGTTTGACCATGATGACGATGAAAATTGTGAAAAATTTCGCAGCCGATTTTTTTACAAAACTTCAGGAGGAAACGTACCGTGCTGAATCATTTCGGTTTATTTGAAAAAAAAACGAGTTTCGAACTGATATCAGAATTGTGCCAAATATATCTGTGCTCGAGTAACATTTAACTGCAAAAAACATCTGTGCAGCGCTGTGTTAAATAGTACAAACATCTTGAGCCGCAACCCAACCATTCCATAACAATCCGAACAGGTCTTTCATATTTCCACAAAAAAAAACAAAACTGCCATCTGGTAGAATTTCGTCACATTCGTCCACTGAACAGCTTCAACCACAGTTCGACACCATTATTCGCTCAAAAGCTTCGATAAACCATTCAGCAGGGGCACCCCTCATAAATCAGACCAGCGCGAAATGCACAAAACCATCATATTACCCATCACCCAGCAGCCGACAGTGGCTCAGCAGTTGTCGATACCAGTCCGATACAAGCCCACAAATGCAAAATAAGCCCCGCGCCGAAAAAGTAGGTTAATTACACCTGTACGAAAGAAGTCAATGGCGACGCTATGATGACTACGACGACGACGAATCCTCTCCAAATCCAACTCCAACGGGTCCATGTCGAAGTTTAAAGCTGTTGTAAAAAAAATTAATGCTCTCTCCGATTTCCAAAATGATAGAATCCACCGAAGCACTGGTACGGAGTTGAGTTGTACAACTCACAATGTTGACAAATTTGCTCCGTGTCATTTCGAACCAAAATAGAAGCGGCACAAAAATATTGCGAAATAACGAAAATAAAACGCAGCTTGCCTCTATTTCTAGTTTTGAATGTCAAGAGAAACGCTTTTTTTCACACAGAGACCCCGCTGCCGGCTGATTTATGCCCGCATAGGTCCCACACGGAGTGATAGGTAGACAGACAGGGTACGGTACGGGCGACAGTACGGATTGCAGCATCGCAGGTCTCGAACGCACATAACGATCATGGTGGGACATGCTCGAAACGCACCAGTTTTCCAAAATAGACACACTGAAGCATAAAATTAAGATGACTATAAAAGCTGCCAACAGTCGCCGAATGTCGAACGCTTACACTCGCACACGCATGCGAACCGAAACCTGTCGTGTTAATCAGCGCATAAAGCGAACCCGGGGTCCGCATAAAAAGAGGTGCTCCACTCCCCGCCGCAAACCGATTACAGTCTGAGAAAGGTAACCCACAGCCTTAAAAGTCCACAGGTATTCAAAGTTAACCCCGAAAGCCTTCGATCGATCTGCCATCGGTAGCCGCACGTGCACTCACACATTTCTGAAGCTGGCTCGCGGTGGCTGTCGTCGATGCTGCTGCTGCCACGCTGAAAATTTCGTTAATTTTTTAAAAGTGCTCTTACATAACCGCAAGTCTGACGAGATTCATAAAATAACGCAATCCAGCGGGCCCCGCACGGGGGTAGTCGTCAGTCGAACATATTTGGATTGTGAACGCAGTACGGTACACGTTGGGGACTGACTGGGGTTGGGTTGATGAAGGGGGATGGGGATACGGGCTGACACTGACTGTGGTGTGCCTGACGACCACGAATCGGTAGGAACACGGCCAAGGGGGCATGCAGACAAGCGCAACCAGCTCAACCAGCTCTTGAAAACCGACTGGCTGCCATTGCGACGTCTCCCCGCTAAGGGGGGTAACGCGGACGCGACGGAGTCACTTCACCACCCAATCCGTCAGTGTGAACATAGTTTGGGCCGGTTCGGTCGGGTAGTGGCAATAAATCTACCCCAAATGTAGGGTAGTATCGCTGCGAGTCGTATAAACACATACACAGATACCCACAGAGGTTCAGCGATTGCGTGTTAACAAATGACCGAGCAATTTTGTACCGTTCAAATCTTGGAGCTCTACTGCAACGGAACAAATGGGTTTCCATTAGAGAGATAGGGCTCTAATTGGCTCGCTTTGGTTTTACCATGCTTGTAAAGATGGCGGAACTGCGCATCAGACTGATGGTTAAAGCCAGATTACACTTATGTCAGGTTGATAGTTGGTAATTCGATAACTAACAGCTATGTCCTAATATGATTTGATGACTAATTTCGGTGGATAAATCTAATCGTGGAATTTACCACTTGTGCAAAGCAGTCCAATGTGAGGTCATAATGCTCGAGAAAAACTTCCATTTCAATAAGCTACAATCTTTGTACATCATTGATTGGAAGCGAGCAATTAATGGACAAATTTGTTTTTGAAACCCGTGAAATGTCTCGTGCGTGCAAATAATGACATTTCAGGTAATTCGATGAACATCCAACTTAGGTAAACTTATTAAACAAGAATTTATTCTAATTTATGCCATTTAAATGGCATCTTTTTTTTAAAAAGAATGTAAGTGCTGACATCCCAAATTCAGTCGATGGACTCAAAACAATTTCGATAGAGGTTTAATAAAGTTACGACATATATGGTGATAGCATTTCCCTTTTACGCAAATCTATCTGATCTCTTCGCACAGTCTCGATAATAGCCCTCAGTTGTCACGTTTTCTCGTTTCCATTCGACAACAAATTCAACACACAATGACACGTCTTGTTTCGCGCCCTTTCACAACGACCGAGGTCCGCCAGTTTAGGGCCCTACTGATGCATCCGACGCCCATCCCCGGCGGCCTCACCCCACCGCAACGCACCAACAACGGGCAGTATCTGCGATAGTGGCACAGATAACTGGAAACCCAGAGCGTGGAGTGTTGTTACATCATTACAACATCGCCGTTGCGTCGCGTTGCGCGAACACGAAACTGCAGATAAACAGCCGGTAGGTATAAGTAATGAGCCCTTTTTGTTTTCGGCGGTGCCGGTTCCGATAGCGACGGCAATCCCGCCCCGACTTTTACGCAATCCTTTTCGTTTTATTTTTTTTCTTTTCTCGGACCACGGACAAAACGTTACACTGTGTCCCCAAAACAGAGTCTGTCCCGAGTCGCACGTGTGTATGCCTGCTTGCCGCGAGCACACGTAAGAAGAGTGGGAAACAAAAAGCATGGATACACACTGCACTGATGATCTTTATGACGTCTTATGACATGACATTTCGTATCCTCGGAGAAAAATGATCGCAGGTGAAAAATGATGCTCATAATCGGTTGCTTTTTCCGCAGCTTTTTTAACTGTGATGTTCTGTACGAAATGTCAGAATGGGACGTACTCGTAATCATTCATTGGCCTTTCGTAGAGGTCCCCTATTAATGCACCTTAACTAAAAAATCATATTCAAAATATTTAAATCCAGTCAGTATCACTGATCCAATGCAAGGCTTGGTCTCTGTTTGGAGGGACATTTGGGGTCTCTGACGTGTCTAGAAGTGCTGTGTACTGCTTGCTGAAACTTCAATTGTCAAGTCAAGGAGCAACTTGCTTCGGCTTTAAGGCGGTACTTGCTATCTACGCATGTATTTTGTCCGACGTCAAACTCGTGATATTTGTGCTGTCATTGTCAATGTAACTGTTGATAACATAAACAGGAAACGTCTATTGTTCGGCATATTCGCCGCATAATGAAACATCACCTTCTGATGATTTCAAAAGGGTTGTATCATACTGTGGCAGAAATGGGTTTCCACTCATAATCAACAGTGATGCAAATACCCATCACATAATTTGAGGCAGCTCAGATATCAATTTGAGAGGCACCGAATTGATGAACTATTTAAGCAGCATAAATTTCCATATGCTTAATGTAGCACATCACTCAACATTTCCGCAATCTGTCAGAGAAGAGGTGTTAGATGTTACTCTCTGCTCTGACTGTATTGTGCATGAGTTGCCAAACTGGCTCGTATCCAACGAGCTCTAACCGTTGTTATCTGATCACATCGTCTTTGATCATTTGAACGCCTAGATGTAGCAACCTCTTGCGCTTCTACTGTGTGATAATTCAATTCTGAATAAGTGGTAGAAAATTTAATTGTTATGGACTTTTCTAAATTGTAAATTCTCACTCACATCAGGTGTGAATACTGGTAATTACGAGAAACGTGCTCTTTCTAAAGCCATAAAAATAGGAAACAAACTGATCAAAATCAAAGCAGCACAACCGCAGAGGTGCTCCTTTTAACAATTCTTTGGCTCATTGTATACTATCGAGTGCAAGCAAGGTTGGAGAAAAGTCACTTTTCGATTGCGCTGAAGGATGCTCTGTTAAAAGATCTTCACAGGTGTTTCCCTTCAATCCCTCCTAACTCATTCATCTCCAGTTTCAGTGAGTTTGGTTAGGTGTGGTATCTCTGCAGATAACGAACAATACTGTACCTGGTTGAAATAGAAATTGGAGGAGATAAGTGAGAAGGCAGGAAACTTCCTTTTTATTATCGAACCATATAGCCTATATTCCTTTACATTCCGTGGAATCCAAAGAAATGTTTGAAGAGTACTGATGTTTTGATGAGGCTAAAGTTCCATAATCCTGGTTCGTGGGCAGTTTGCTGGGAAGTTCTGAGAACGAAGTCGCTTACAGAGAAAATACAGTAGAATTTGTGCAGTATCGACGACCGTTCTCTGGAATTTCTAGCGAAAATAGCTATAAACTGAACTATGACTTTCAAATGTCACGACGATAGTATATAAACCTATATCGGTTTAAGCCGAATTTGAATGACAATATCTCTTCGGAGACGTTGTCATTCTGATATCTCAATATTCCCTCGGGGGCGTTGATATATCCGCTCATCGAGAAGTGCCTTTATTCCCTAGTACTCTGTGTCGTTATTTTCCTTATCGCTATCCTTACCACTTCCCCAATCCTGCGAGCAGGGGAAGGACGAAAAGGCAAATCATGGCAAGGCACAAATCTCCGATCAACATGGGGAACGTGCCATTTGAGCCAGTCGCTACTGACTACGTACGCCACTGGTTTTATTTGGAGCAGTTTGCGGCAGTCCAGCAAAGGAAAAATGTCTCCTTTTCATGGACAACCCTGGATTAACAAAGAATGTTCCGCCTTGTTGATTATCCGAATCGTACTCAATACTGCCCGAGCAAGCATATAAATTTTCGGGGAGGATTGAAAATAAGTCTAAAACCGACTTAATCCACTTAGCAGTGTGATGAGATATTTCATTCACATATCACTGTTGGATCAATAACTAGTTTGCGAAACTCATGAGAAGTAGGTACTCAACTAAAACTTGAATGAACACAGCTTCGAGTTCTGCACGAAAAATATCTCGTATAAATTGAATAGATTATAATTTACAAAATTTACAAAATTTACAAAATTTACAAAATTTACAAATTTTACAAAATTTACAAAATTTACAAAATTTACAAAATTTACAAAATTTACAAAATTTACAAAATTTACAAAATTTACAAAATTTACAAAATTTACAAAATTTACAAAATTTACAAAATTTACAAAATTTACAAAATTTACAAAATTTACAAAATTTACAAAATTTACAAAATTTACAAAATTTACAAAATTTACAAAATTTACAAAATTTACAAAATTTACAAAATTTACAAAATTTACAAAATTTACAAAAATTAAAAAAAATTACAAAATTTACAAAATTTACAAAATTTACAAAATTTACAAAATTTACAAAATTTACAAAATTTACAAAATTTACAAAATTTACAAAATTTACAAAATTTACAAAATTTACAAAATTTACAAAATTTACAAAATTTACAAAATTTACAAAATTTACAAAATTTACAAAATTTACAAAATTTACAAAATTTACAAAATTTACAAAATTTACAAAATTTACAAAATTTACAAAATTTACAAAATTTACAAAATTTACAAAATTTACAAAATTTACAAAATTACAAAATTTACAAAATTTACAAAATTTACAAAATTTACAAAATTTACAAAATTTACAAAATTTACAAAATTTACAAAATTTACAAAATTTACAAAATTTACAAAATTTACAAAATTTACAAAATTTACAAAATTTACAAAATTTACAAAATTTACAAAATTTACAAAATTTACAAAATTTACAAAATTTACAAAATTTACAAAATTTACAAAATTTACAAAATTTACAAAATTTACAAAATTTACAAAATTTACAAAATTTACAAAATTTACAAAATTTACAAAATTTACAAAATTTACAAAATTTACAAAATTTACAAAATTTACAAAATTTACAAAATTTACAAAATTTACAAAATTTACAAAATTTACAAAATTTACAAAATTTACAAAATTTACAAAATTTACAAAATTTACAAAATTTACAAAATTTACAAAATTTACAAAATTTTCAAAATTTACAAAATTTTCAAAATTTACAAAATTTACAAAATTTACAAAATTTACAAAATTTACAAAATTTACAAAATTTACAAAATTTACAAAATTTACAAAATTTACAAAATTTACAAAATTTACAAAATTTACAAAATTTACAAAATTTACAAAATTTACAAAATTTACAAAATTTACAAAATTTACAAAATTTACAAAATTCACAAAATTTACAAAATTTACAAAATTTACAAAATTTACAAAATTTACAAAATTTACAAAATTTACAAAATTTACAAAATTTACAAAATTTACAAAATTTACAAAATTTACAAAATTTACAAAATTTACAAAATTTACAAAATTTACAAAATTTACAAAATTTACAAAATTTACAAAATTTACAAAATTTACAAAATTTACAAAATTTACAAAATTTACAAAATTTACAAAATTTACAAAATTTACAAAATTTACAAAATTTACAAAATTTACAAAATTTACAAAATTTACAAAATTTACAAAATTTACAAAATTTACAAAATTTACAAAATTTACAAAATTTACAAAATTTACAAAATTTACAAAATTTACAAAATTTACAAAATTTACAAAATTTACAAAATTTACAAAATTTACAAAATTTACAAAATTTACAAAATTTACAAAATTTACAAAATTTACAAAATTTACAAAATTTACAAAATTTACAAAATTTACAAAATTTACAAAATTTACAAAATTTACAAAATTTACAAAATTTACAAAATTTACAAAATTCACAAAATTTACAAAATTTACAAAATTTACAAAATTTACAAAATTTACAAAATTTACAAAATTTACAAAATTTACAAAATTTACAAAATTTACAAAATTTACAAAATTTACAAAATTTACAAAATTTACAAAATTTACAAAATTTACAAAATTTACAAAATTTACAAAATTTACAAAATTTACAAAATTTACAAAATTTACAAAATTTACAAAATTTACAAAATTTACAAAATTTACAAAATTTACAAAATTTACAAAATTTACAAAATTTACAAAATTTACAAAATTTACAAAATTTACAAAATTTACAAAATTTACAAAATTTACAAAATTTACAAAATTTACAAAATTTACAAAATTTACAAAATTTACAAAATTTACAAAATTTACAAAATTTACAAAATTTACAAAATTTACAAAATTTACAAAATTTACAAAATTTACAAAATTTACAAAATTTACAAAATTTACAAAATTTACAAAATTTACAAAATTTACAAAATTTACAAAATTTACAAAATTTACAAAATTTACAAAATTTACAAAATTTACAAAATTTACAAAATTTACAAAATTTACAAAATTTACAAAATTTACAAAATTTACAAAATTTACAAAATTTACAAAATTTGCAAAATTTACAAAATTTGCAAAATTTACAAAATTTACAAAATTTACAAAATTTACAAAATTTACAAAATTTACAAAATTTACAAAATTTACAAAATTTACAAAATTTACAAAATTTACAAAATTTACAAAATTTACAAAATTTACAAAATTTACAAAATTTACAAAATTTACAAAATTTACAAAATTTACAAAATTTACAAAATTTACAAAATTTACAAAATTTACAAAATTTACAAAATTTACAAAATTTACAAAATTTACAAAATTTACAAAATTTACAAAATTTACAAAATTTACAAAATTTACAAAATTTACAAAATTTACAAAATTTACAAAATTTACAAAATTTACAAAATTTACAAAATTTACAAAATTTACAAAATTTACAAAATTTACAAAATTTACAAAATTTACAAAATTTACAAAATTTACAAAATTTACAAAATTTACAAAATTTACAAAATTTACAAAATTTACAAAATTTACAAAATTTACAAAATTTACAAAATTTACAAAATTTACAAAATTTACAAAATTTACAAAATTTACAAAATTTACAAAATTTACAAAATTTACAAAATTTACAAAATTTACAAAATTTACAAAATTTACAAAATTTACAAAATTTACAAAATTTACAAAATTTACAAAATTTACAAAATTTACAAAATTTACAAAATTTACAAAATTTACAAAATTTACAAAATTTACAAAATTTACAAAATTTACAAAATTTACAAAATTTACAAAATTTACAAAATTTACAAAATTTACAAAATTTACAAAATTTACAAAATTTACAAAATTTACAAAATTTACAAAATTTACAAAATTTACAAAATTTACAAAATTTACAAAATTTACAAAATTTACAAAATTTACAAAATTTACAAAATTTACAAAATTTACAAAATTTACAAAATTTACAAAATTTACAAAATTTACAAAATTTACAAAATTTACAAAATTTACAAAATTTACAAAATTTACAAAATTTACAAAATTTACAAAATTTACAAAATTTACAAAATTTACAAAATTTACAAAATTTACAAAATTTACAAAATTTACAAAATTTACAAAATTTACAAAATTTACAAAATTTACAAAATTTACAAAATTTACAAAATTTACAAAATTTACAAAATTTACAAAATTTACAAAATTTACAAAATTTACAAAATTTACAAAATTTACAAAATTTACAAAATTTACAAAATTTACAAAATTTACAAAATTTACAAAATTTACAAAATTTACAAAATTTACAAAATTTACAAAATTTACAAAATTTACAAAATTTACAAAATTTACAAAATTTACAAAATTTACAAAATTTACAAAATTTACAAAATTTACAAAATTTACAAAATTTACAAAATTTACAAAATTTACAAAATTTACAAAATTTACAAAATTTACAAAATTTACAAAATTTACAAAATTTACAAAATTTACAAAATTTACAAAATTTACAAAATTTACAAAATTTACAAAATTTACAAAATTTACAAAATTTACAAAATTTACAAAATTTACAAAATTTACAAAATTTACAAAATTTACAAAATTTACAAAATTTACAAAATTTACAAAATTTACAAAATTTACAAAATTTACAAAATTTACAAAATTTACAAAATTTACAAAATTTACAAAATTTACAAAATTTACAAAATTTACAAAATTTACAAAATTTACAAAATTTACAAAATTTACAAAATTTACAAAATTTACAAAATTTACAAAATTTACAAAATTTACAAAATTTACAAAATTTACAAAATTTACAAAATTTACAAAATTTACAAAATTTACAAAATTTACAAAATTTACAAAATTTACAAAATTTACAAAATTTACAAAATTTACAAAATTTACAAAATTTACAAAATTTACAAAATTTACAAAATTTACAAAATTTACAAAATTTACAAAATTTACAAAATTTACAAAATTTACAAAATTTACAAAATTTACAAAATTTACAAAATTTACAAAATTTACAAAATTTACAAAATTTACAAAATTTACAAAATTTACAAAATTTACAAAATTTACAAAATTTACAAAATTTACAAAATTTACAAAATTTACAAAATTTACAAAATTTACAAAATTTACAAAATTTACAAAATTTACAAAATTTACAAAATTTACAAAATTTACAAAATTTACAAAATTTACAAAATTTACAAAATTTACAAAATTTACAAAATTTACAAAATTTACAAAATTTACAAAATTTACAAAATTTACAAAATTTACAAAATTTACAAAATTTACAAAATTTACAAAATTTACAAAATTTACAAAATTTACAAAATTTACAAAATTTACAAAATTTACAAAATTTACAAAATTTACAAAATTTACAAAATTTACAAAATTTACAAAATTTACAAAATTTACAAAATTTACAAAATTTACAAAATTTACAAAATTTACAAAATTTACAAAATTTACAAAATTTACAAAATTTACAAAATTTACAAAATTTACAAAATTTACAAAATTTACAAAATTTACAAAATTTACAAAATTTACAAAATTTACAAAATTTACAAAATTTACAAAATTTACAAAATTTACAAAATTTACAAAATTTACAAAATTTACAAAATTTACAAAATTTACAAAATTTACAAAATTTACAAAATTTACAAAATTTACAAAATTTACAAAATTTGCAAAATTTACAAAATTTGCAAAATTTACAAAATTTACAAAATTTACAAAATTTACAAAATTTACAAAATTTACAAAATTTACAAAATTTACAAAATTTACAAAATTTACAAAATTTACAAAATTTACAAAATTTACAAAATTTACAAAATTTACAAAATTTACAAAATTTACAAAATTTACAAAATTTACAAAATTTACAAAATTTACAAAATTTACAAAATTTACAAAATTTACAAAATTTACAAAATTTACAAAATTTACAAAATTTACAAAATTTACAAAATTTACAAAATTTACAAAATTTACAAAATTTACAAAATTTACAAAATTTACAAAATTTACAAAATTTACAAAATTTACAAAATTTACAAAATTTACAAAATTTACAAAATTTACAAAATTTACAAAATTTACAAAATTTACAAAATTTACAAAATTTACAAAATTTACAAAATTTACAAAATTTACAAAATTTACAAAATTTACAAAATTTACAAAATTTACAAAATTTACAAAATTTTCAAAATTTACAAAATTTACAAAATTTACAAAATTTACAAAATTTACAAAATTTACAAAATTTACAAAATTTACAAAATTTACAAAATTTACAAAATTTACAAAATTTACAAAATTTACAAAATTTACAAAATTTACAAAATTTACAAAATTTACAAAATTTACAAAATTTACAAAATTTACAAAATTTACAAAATTTACAAAATTTACAAAATTTACAAAATTTACAAAATTTACAAAATTTACAAAATTTACAAAATTTACAAAATTTACAAAATTTACAAAATTTACAAAATTTACAAAATTTACAAAATTTACAAAATTTACAAAATTTACAAAATTTACAAAATTTACAAAATTTACAAAATTTACAAAATTTACAAAAGCAACAAATTGAACAAAGTGACTCAAAATGAACAAAATGAACAAAACGAACAAAATGAACAAAACGAACAAAATGAACAAAATGAACAAAATGAACAAAATGAACAAAATGAACAAAATGAACAAAATGAACAAAATGAACAAAATGAACAAAATGAACAAATTGAACAAAATGAACAAATTGAACAAAATGAACAAAATGAACAAAATGAACAAAATGAACAAAATGAACAAAATGAACAAAATGAACAAAATGAACAAAATGAACAAATTGAACAAAATGAACAAATTGAACAAAATGAACAAAATGAACAAAATGAACAAAATGAACAAAATTAACAAAATTAACAAAATTAACAAAATTAACAAAATTAACAAAATTAACAAAATTAACAAAATTAACAAAATTAACAAAATTAACAAAATTAACAAAATTAACAAAATTAACAAAATTAACAAAATGAACAAAATAAACAAAATGAACAAAATGAACAAAATGAACAAAATGAACAAAATGAACAAAATGAACAAAATGACAAAATAAACAAAATGAACGAAATGAACAAAATGAATAAAACATAAATTTTTTCTATAATAAAATAATAATTATTAAACTGAAAGAAAATAATAAATGAATTGAATTTAATGTATGGATGAAAAAAATAATAAAACAAAAAAATATATAAATGATAAAATAAATAAAATGAATAAAAAGCTAAATAAAAGAACAACAATAATAATAGTGGAAAAATTACGGAAACCAATAAAATAGATAAAAAAAATCGAAGTGATAAAATAAATACAAAGCAAAAAAAAACAATAATATGAATTGAATGTATAAAATCTTCATTTTAATCGATATTTAAACAGTATAGAATATTCATATAAGAAAATTATTTTCAAATCAATAATTTGGATGAGATGAATGAAATGCATGACTAAAATTAGATTATTAAAATGAATAAACTGAATACAATACGAAAATTGAAAAAAAAAAAAAATAAAAAAAATGCATGAAATGAAAACAGTAAATAAAATCAGTTAAATGAATGATATGAATAAAATGCACGAAATGAATAAACTAATCAGCATGAATCCAAAGAATAAAACTAATAAAATACAGTGCAGAACCGTTTCTATCAGCCCCTTGGTGAAATTTAGGCTGATAAACCAGGGACATGGACAAAATTAAGGGGTCTGACGGGGCGAAATTAAAAAAAAAGATTTTTATTTTTGCATATTTCGGTTCTCTATGATAAGAAAAATATGCTCAAGAAAGGATGTACTCGAATTCAATATGCTTCGACTGCTAGAGCCCATCCAACTACCAACTATCAATTTTCATATGAAGCTTATACAATCGGGGGTAGATAAAATCGGATCTTCACTGTATATAAAATGAACTCGAATGAACAAAATGAATAAAAAGAATACTGAATGAAATACATGATTAAAATTAAATGTTCATATATTTAAAATTAACCATATATTACAAATGAAAAAATTAAACAAAACGAATAAAATTCATGAAATGTATAAAATGAAAAAATTAATTTAAATAAAGTAAATCAATAAAAGGAATTGTACGAATATGAGAACCCTTTGTTTAAGAAAGTTCTGCATGTTTGGTAAAATACCATGAAAAATATTCTTTAGTTTTTTTAACATACGCGTAACCAACTTGTTTTTTTAAGCTATATGCTTAAAACATGTATTTTGACAAAATCACCGACATCTTAGAAAGTAAGCAATAGGCCAATGCAAGAAAATATTTTTTTTCGCTTCTCTGAGGCCGCCCTCTTCATATTGTCACAACTGTCAAAGTAAACTCAGATGTCAAATTTCACATCATTTGGACAATTCGAGACTACCCGCCCTCTTCGCTTGAAATTTTTGAAATTGGCTCTGTGGGAAAATATGGAGGAACAATATATTAAAAGCCATAACTTTTGAAGTAGCAATCAGAAATTTACAACTCATACCTCTTTTTAAACGAAATGACCTTAGTATTTGTGTGGAGATATTTTCGTTTCTCGAAAAATAAGGTCAGTTTGTCCCCAAAATCCCCTTTTTTAATAATTTTTAATAATTTTTCTGCTCCCTAATGCAAATCATATATATTTTGCAGTTTTTCTAATAAAAAAAGTCTCAGAAATCGAATGGAACCTATTTGACTTTTGTCCGATTACGAGAAATTGGGGTTATAGGGCCTTTTATCATTCATATTAAATTCTATCATTTTCTCATGCATATATTATCATAGTATGTAATTTGTTGAACGTGCAAAATTCTAAGGAATAAAACAAAAATAGATTCGTTGCCAGCAAAATTCAGAAATATCAAATTTTTTGACATTAACTCTACAAATCACTTTTTTTCATTAAATGTCCTATTACCTCAGCTTCCCCTATTTTTCCAGGAATGAATCTTTTCTCATGTGATCCGTAAGCGTATTTTACACTAAAAATAGTAAATTAAATATGAATTTTTTGTTAAATGGAGTTGTTATGTGCGTTTTAACGATACAAATGTGAAATCGGTGGCGTTGGTGATTGGCACTCGTGCGGACAAAGTCTGATGGAAAATAAGCGCGAATAAGGAAAATACATGGACGTAAACGGAAACGTGAGTTGTGGCGGGCAACGCAGCTTATGTTTTACCGTCAAGAAAGATCATCACGCACCAACAAGCTGTGTCAACAAGCCACGAGGGATTTTAACATACTATACAAATCATAGGAGACCCACGGCTCAGTCGTGCTAACGCATTGAGCCGTATGGAATAAATAAAAGTTAAAAATACTAGACAATTTCGAAAAGGGTCTTCAAAAAGTCTGGTTAAGTTGGGGATCTGCTGAAATTCGCAAAGATTTGGACTAAAATATGTGCATGACTTAATTTGGATACAGTCCTTAAAATGGAAAATTGAAACTATGAACATATCCCTGTTGTTAATCTTCAGTTTAAAGAATTTAACTAACACTATTTCCAGTTAATCAAAATTGTAGGCCAAACACTTGTGCTAATTTTTATTTATGATTTTTGGCCTTGTCGTAGTGAAGTTTGTGTTAATCTGAAAGCATTTACTTTAAAACTGGGTTAGGCATCTTATTTTCAAAACTAAATATGTCAAGGAATATCCAGAAAAACCATCACCTGTAACAAATTTAATATAATTGAAGATCCTTGTAATCCATGAATTATGCCTGTTGGTGCCACAGAACCAGAAAGTCGACTTACTAATCCAATGCCGACCGAAAGCTGCTTTTCTCGTAATTATGGAAACAGGCAAGTAAAACAACGAAACAAAACCGACCACATCTCACCAAGGACATGAGCGATATGCAACTTTCCAATTCGCGATGCAAAAAAACAGAAAGTTGCTCGGAACATTACGCAATCGAGCATCGTGGTCGGGTCCTGGCTTGCTGCTCGCTGCTGGTTTGGTAGGCACTTGAAAGGAAACGAAATTTTAATCAAGCCCTGCAGCCGGAGCAGCATCAGCAATATCACCGCCGCTAGTTGCCGATCACCGTAGTAACTGCCACCGACCAGAACTGTTTCCAATTCCATTTGGCTTCTTGTTATTAGTTTTTTTTGTGAGATGCTTTTGTTTCGTTGGCCCAGTCAGACAAAATCCGAAAATGACGGTGGAACCCGATGGTCATCAGACGACGGTGCCCATAATGTACCGGTGGCGGCGGCGACGACGACAATGGGGATGATGCGGGTAGTTCTGTGAAGGTCCGGACGAAACGAAAACTGAAAGCAAAAGGGGTAAACCGAAGCCAAAGCATAATTCGATACGCGATGCATACTGTGTGCTGCTTGTGCAAGCTTACCGGACCGGAGTCTACACTACATTCAATTATTGGTTGACCTAAAAACAGCTGTAAACGCGATGCATCCTGGGCTGATGCAAATGAAAAAAAACGGCTGGTGATGAAGAGACAATACCGGTATCAAGGTGGGACATTGTATGGTAAAAATGGAACGGTGATCCCATCGGAATTGATAATTCTTCTCAGATGTTCTCTAATAGAACCGTTGCATTTTTGCTTAAAGGAAAACATAATTGAAAAAGTTTGAGTACTCAATTTAATCATGAGCCATATCCCAGATAAGTCGATGTTTTTCGCCGATCCTGAAATGTGGAAGAATCGTCATATGACGATCATATTTCTATGGATTAATAATCCTTTAATAATGATAGACATCGTTCATTTGTTTGCGCTAGCAGCGAGGACTGTACACTGGGTACATTGGATACAGTTTAAAGACAACCATTAAATTCGACGATACTTCACCCTAAAGGAATCAAAGTGATTGCGGTCACGTTTTGCCTTTCTCATATAAAGAAAGGCTATGCAATCACTGTAAAAATCGACTTTTTAACCGAGGCCCGGAGGGCCGAGTATCATACACCATTCGATTCAGTTCGTCGAGATCAGCAAATGTCTGTGTGTGTATGTATGTGTGTGTATGTGTGTGTGTGTCATTTAAACTCACACAATTTTCTCAGAGATGGCTGAACCGATTTTCGCAAATTTAGTTTCATCTGAAAGGTATAACGCTCCCATAAGCTGCTATTGAATTTTTAGTTGATCCGACTTCCGGTTCCGGAGTTACGGGTTGAAAAGTGCGGTCACACAGCAAATTCCCATATAAACTGGTACCACCATAATGTTCAAATGATGTAAAACATATTAAAATTGATGTAACATTACTCTAGTTTGCGGGTCTGGATCACTGATGATCAATCAAAGCAGCTTTGACCACATTGGCCACCTATGACGGTTCATGACGCCCTCGGGGAACCCGCCAAGTTCCTAAGCTAATATCACACCCATTCCACAACGAATTCTCTACCGATTTTTACGAACTTAATTTCAAATGAAAGATACAGTAATGCCATTGACTGCTGCTGAATTTCATTCTGTTCTGACTCTTGCTTCCGGAGTTACAGGGGTGTTAGTAAGGATACACTGGAATTTCCCATATAAATCGGTACAATCGTAATACCTCAGCGGCTAAAAACTATTGAAATGGTCACCAAATTACTTCTAATCGTAGATCTAGATCACTGATTGCCAATCAAACATTCTTTGAATATATTGTCCACTATCGACGATTCCGGAAGTCCGGAATTCCGGGCATATTCCACAAATAAAGTCACATCGGTTCATCGGTGATGACTGAACCGATTTTCTCAAACCAAGTCTCAAATGGAAGGCAAAATATGCAGTTGAGTATTGCGTAGCCGCCCCTTCCCCCCCCCCCCCTCCCCACCTTGCCCTTACACCTCCCTCCTTCATCACTCCCCTCTTCTTGGATCACCCTCACGCCCAGATTTCCTTCATCCATACCGAAACCGAAATAAGATGAAGGATTTCTGACGCATCCTCCACACCCACTCTACTAAACCCCCATTCCCTACACGTTCAAACGCATTCCACCAACCTTTGCAAATTATAATCACATGAAGATAACATTGAACTCATGCTTATTAAGCTAATTAAATATTATTCTTTTGCCTTTCTTATATAGAAAGGTTATGCAATTGCTCCAAAAACCGACTTTCTAACCGAGGCCCGGAGGGCCGAGTCTCATATAACATTCGACTCAGTTCGCCGAGATCGCAAAATATCTGTGTGTATGTATGTGTGTATGTATGTATGTGTGTATGTGTATGTGTGTATGTATGTGTGTGTATGTGCGGATTTGTTAACAAAATGTCCACATCGGTTACTCGGAGATGGCTGAACCGATTTTTACAAACTAAGATTCAAATGAAAGGTATAATATTCCCATAGGTTGCTATTGAATTTCATTTTCAACCGACATCTTGTTCCGAATTACGAGTTGAAGAGTATGGTTACAAAACAAAATTTGTTGATTTTTCCAAATCGGTTTCTCGGAATTTTCTGAACCGATTTTGACAAACTTAATTTTAAATGAAAGGTCCATCAGCTGCTGTTGAATTTTGTGTGGATCCGAGTTCTGGTTCCTGAATTACAGGGTGATACGTACGATCACGCAGCAAATCCCGATTCTAACGAATTCTGCGATGAATGTAAAAAGGTGATTTTTTTTCCAAAATGTAAACACAACTGTTGAATTTGTAGATCTAGGTCCCCAACAGTCATTCAAAGTCTCTTTGGCCACACTGGCCACCATCGACGGATCCGGAAGCATCCAAAGTCAGAATAACGGTTATATTGGTTTCTCGAAAATGGCTAGATTTGCTCAACTTAGTCTCAAATGAAAGATGTTGCGTCCCCAGAAACTGATATTAAATTCCATCTCCATCCGACTTCCAGCACCGGAGTTACGGGTTGTGGAGGTCGATCACATAGAAAACTCTGATTCAAACCGATACCGCGATGAATGCAAAAAGGTGCTCTTATATATACTTACCAAGTGTAATAAGAATGAAAGACATTTCCATAAAGTTATATTGTACGAACCAGCTATTAAATCATAGTTTGGAGAAATGAGAAAGGCACAATTGCACCTCTAGGTGGATTAAAACAGGTTTTTTTCTACAAGTCAAAAAAGTGCGAATCCTGAAACCGAAAGCAGTCTCTGTTTTCAAGTCCAGGTTACGCAATTTCACGATACATGACCTGCTTGCCCGCAAGACTCTCGTGAACCGGTTTTTTAAGTTATTTCTTCAATCAGCCTCCCATGAACACGAACTTAAAATTATATTTTCCCTCACGTTACAAGCAAATCGGATTATTATCCTTTGGTAATACCGTCGATGTCGAACCGAAACCGACTATCAACCCTCATCTGCTCGTTAATCGCGTCGACTATCAGTGCGACTGGTTGAAGATCTTCGTTGCAGTTTCAAGCAAATCGCAAAAATCCAATCCCACGCCTCCGAATCCCGACGGCGTGCTCCTTTTGATTACACAAGACCTACTTTCTCTTCGTAGGACGTTGAGAAGTAACAAAGCAAAACACAGCCGCACTACTTTTTCTTCATCGATACAATCCTCCTGAGCGGTATGGGGGAACCGCAAGCAAGAAACAAAGCGAACCGCCGGATTCGAATCGAAGGGATCCTCCTCACGTCTGGCTGCCAGGAAACGTGCCTTGGATGTAGCCAACTTTTTTTTGTTCGTCGCGATTTTTCACCAAATCCTCTTTCGCGACCATACCGTTCTTGAGTTTTACTTTTTTCCCCCCTTCGAATCCTCGCTCGTCTCGTGAGGTGGTCCCTTCGTGCCGCTGTATACTGTTGCTGCATTATTATTTTCGGTGTGGTGCAGACCCCATCGAAACATGCATACATATTATAATTTATGACACGGTGCGCATTCTTGTTTTTGGGTGCCCTTCTTTGCCATCGGCATTACCAAATGCCACCGCCGTCAGTGCCGTTTACTGTTGGATGTCGTATTTTTTACGGTACTTCAATATTAATATGAGTCCCTCCTGCCTCCTCGGCGTGTTTCTCGCCGACCGAATTGTGTCTTGTGTAATATTGAACGACCAAAAGGGGTTTCGTTTTTAGATACAAAATAAAAGAGTACCACGATATAGTTTTTGGGGGTTTCCTTTTTGGCGTACTCAACTCTTGCTATGAACTGTCTGTGGTAACGGTCGATCGCACCCACGCGTGTGTCGTAAAATCCGAACAGACTTGTATGAAGCAAACGGTTTGGAAATTGGTGTGATGGGAGTGAAAGATTTGCAGCTTGAGAATATCGGAAAGTTCACTTTCTCGATTTAAGTGACAGTTTAGTCTTTGGAAAGTAAGGCATCCTGATGGCTTTCACTTTCCACGGTTCGATTGGAAAATATCAATTTAGCTAACCCATCTATATACTATCCATTGCTATATACAGTAGTGTGGCATAAATATTTAAATCCAACTAATTATCCATGGCTAAATATGGTGCATTAGAGTGGCTATTTCAGTGTATCCTTTTTCTTTAGATTCAGGTTTTCCGTAAAGATTCACAAACGATATGAGAGAAATCGATTTTTTTATTCTTACAAAGAGTATAAAACTAGTTCTAACAAGAGTGTATACAAAACGGAAAGTTTGACTTTCAAATCATGTTTCTTTTGCAAGTTCATTTTATACAGAATTAGCCAATACCCATCGCGCGTTGCTGCGACTTTCAACGAAATAGAAGGAAAACACAGTTTGTTCCGAAGCATCATCTGGCGGGCAGATAATGTACAACCAATAGCACACAAACACGCTCCATAACAAATGCATACTACTTATAAATTTTTACGGCTATCGGTTAAGCCGTTTGGGAGTCTATAAATCATACATATACAAATACATATACATAGATAGATAAAGGAAAAAAAGATTCACTCAAGCTTCTTTTTTGGCGATTTCGGATTGGCAGGCCTGTCGCTTAACTTCTTCGTTCAAATTTTGCACAGCCTCCTTGGTGACTTCCCTCGCCGCAGAACGTCAGTTTGCTTTGAACTGCATTTCGCTGACAACTATCTTTCGCGTCTTCTGGAGCTCTGGAGTTTTGGGTAGGTTCAACGTTCTATGGCCTTTTCTCGGTAATGGCAAGATACCAAATCCGTCCAAAACAGAACAGAACAATTGTATTGCTTGAGGTAAGACAACAGAGAGGGACCCAAACCAAGGTAATCTGGAAAGATTTTTCAGATAAAGCACTCAGTAACTCTCGTAGCTTTATAAAAAAAACATCTCTCACTTTTCATATTTCATCTAACGTATATCTTCAATGGCACTGCTCCGAGAAATGCTGGGAACTGCTTGTCAGATCTTAATCCTCCAAGACCAGGAGCTCCTTGCACAGTGGGACGAGCCCGGACTTAAGTCCGTATATGAAGGTTATGCGATATTCTCAATAGTATTTTTTTCGTATCAGCTGAGCCATCAGAGACATTTTCGCGAGATTTTAGGTGATTTGAACGCAAAATGGATTTTTGACAGCTTTTTGAAGGTCATAACTCAAGTGTTTTTTTGCATTATTTGACCATAGGAACTACATACGATTATTTTCGTTTTTGAAAGAAACGGTTGATTTTATGCATTGCATTACTTCACCAAAATTATCCGTGTGATAAAATTACATCGTAAAATCGCCAAAAATAAGTAACTAGTTGGTTTAGTTAGTGTTTAGATAACTGTTTGTCATAAATTTTTATTTAATTCGAACTTCTAATTCGATAACAACAACGACGCCCGTGAATGGCCGCGATAACACTATACTCATTCGAAAGCTTTTAATTTTCTCTTTAAAATGAGTCTATACTAGTTTTGCAAAAACTTGCGATAAGTAGTCAAAATTTTAAAAAACTGTCAATAGAGACGCATGGTTATTAGTGATATTGAATTTGAATAATCATTTTACAGCTAGAATAATGACATTAATACATGCACAACTTTCAAATAGCATTGAGAGCATGATCTACAAGGGTTTTTTTTAGTGATCAAGAATAATAAGCCGAGTGGCAAGTATTGTTTTTTAGGTGGTAAAGGTATTAAGAATGTTTAAAAATCAGTAAATATTCTCAACCATCTGAAATATGTCATAAAATGTTTCTGGAACTATTTTTGCTAACTTATGCAATAACTGTCAAATTGAGTGAACACAGTTGAGTTCTAGTCATTTGGTGAGACAATTTTGATCCGAGTTTGCATAGCACTGATATAGCTTAAGGGTATGCGATATTATCCATATAAAATAAGACCATTTTTAAATGAACCATATACGCGAAAAAAGAGTTTTGGATTTATTTTTATTTAAGATATGAAATAAGCAATCTAAGTAACTTAAAATACACCTGCGAAAAAAAAATCTTGTTGATTAGTAAATGTAAATCAACATTCCCCTAAGACGCTCGCTTGTTTTGAAAATGAAAGAAAATGTAGTTTTCATGTCAAGTAACCCAATTAAACCAATTAAACGTTCCGAAATTAGTCTAACACATCTTATTTGATCCTTAAAAACAAAATAGTCATTTCTAAAATCCCATAATGAGATGTCAATCCATTCGTTTCAATATGGAAAATAAATTCCAAATTTACTATTGGAAAAAATTATTATGAAAGACAAAATATTTACTTTTGAGCCTCTCTAATAAGTAGTAAAGTTAATTTCTATTTGTATAACCAAGATAGTGCACAAAAATTTCTTTAAAAAAATTTTGAACCTTCACAACAAAATAATCATTTTTGATCCACCCTAATGTATAATGAATTTTTATTACAAGTGTTCATATAAAAAACGATTTAGCGCACGAAAATTAATATACACAAATTTAAAGAACGATTTCGAAAAAAAATATTTTTGAGACACCCTAATGAGTGGTAAATGTTTATTTTTAATATGTTTTAATATCAAAAACGAATCCAGCGCACCAAAATTACATAAAAACGTCCTATTTGAATCGATACGGTAAAGTTTGGACTTTAGTCCACCTTTTGTTCTAAGTCGTGCCACTGTGCCTTGCTTCGATTTTATTGTTGCACTGCCTTGACGCAATGATTTATCATCTTCCTACAAATTCTAGACACTTCAGTGTATGCCTATTCCCCCCTCGATTATCGCTCGTCAAACTTGTTCTGTTAACTACGCCCTCAATCTCGACTTCCCGAGCGGGTATGTAGTATGTAATATAAAGAACTTACAGCAAGCAATATCATTTGAACTAGCTATCGATTTTGTTTGGTTTTTGGGTCGCAAAAAGACCACAAAAGGATAGGCTGCAAGTTCTGGATATTACAATGTTCACAATGTCTAATAGCGGTTTAAAAAAACTTCCCAATTCTATTAAAGCTTAACCAACTCGAAAGTCCGCTATGAATGGATAGTTTTCGTTCCGTCGCAACGGCACACCGACCAAGACACTTCGCAAATAAAGCATGGAAACCGGTCGAACAATGATAATACAAAGAAACAGGATCATACCATTTTAGTTTAGAAGGTTGGAAAACAGTCTGGAATGATTCCAGCTCCGCCACTTCAATCCATATAAAAAAGCAACGTGTGGGATGTCTCGTTTGCTGCTGGTCCTGATGGTATTCCGTCGTCGGTGTCAAAGCGCTGTGCAGTCGCTCTTTGTAATCCACTGGCTAGGCTGTTCAATCTCTCGGTTCGGCAAAGTGAGTTCCCTACACGCTGGAAGTTTTCCCACTTGTTCCCAGTTTTCAAAAAAGGGGACAAGAGTAATATTTTCAATTACCGAGGAATCACTTCTCTGTGCACCTGCTCAAAACTGTTCGAAATAATTATGAACGACACTCTGTTCCCTCGTTATGAGGGTTATATCGTTAGTGAACAACATGGCTTTTTTCCAAAACGCTGAGTATCTACTAATCTTATGCAGTTTACTTCGAACTGCCTACGGATTATGGATTCAGGATGGCAAATCAATGTAACGTACATGGAATGGAATTCTCCTTAAAAAACTGGAACTACTCGGTATATCAGCGATGGCTGTGGCTTGGTTCAGGTCATACTTGACGAACCGTTTTGTACAAGTTCAAATTTGATCGACAACATCAGAATCTTTCTCAAACCGATCCGGAGTTCCACAAGGTAGTGACCTCGGTCCGTTGCTGTTCTCGCTTTTTATAAACGACGCATCCACGCTGCTTCCACCGGGCTGTCGTTTCTTTTATGCGGATGACACGAAAATTTTTAAAATCAACCTTTCAGACTGCTTAGAGCTACAGAATATGCTGCATACGTTCGAGGAACGGTGCAAAAAGAACTTTATGTGTTTAACCCTCCGGAAGTCGCGCAAATGGCTCACTGAACGCACACCCGCTGGTGCCCTAAGACAATTCCGCTAGATTTTCAGAGCAGCGTGCATTCAGTGCACTAGCGCGACTGCCGGAAGGTTAAGTACCGCAAAATGCAGCATTATTTCCTTCCATCGGAAAAATTCACCAATCGTGTACGATTATGAAGTTAGCGGAAGCCCTCTAACACGAGTAAGGCGTCACTCTGGACCGTGACTTGACGTGGACTTTTAGACTTCACTACGACGATATCCTGTCAAAAGCAAACTGACAATTGGGCTTTATCTTCAAAATTGCAGCAGAATGTCGAGACCCTCTATGCTTACGTTCATTGTACTATTCACTTGTGCGCTCATTGCCGGAATCTAACGCTGTTGTATGGTGTCCTTACCATGCTAATTGGATTTGAGAGTGTTCAACATAAATTTGTTAGGAACGCTCTGCGGTTCTCCGCCGTGGTGTGACCCAATCAATTTACCGCCATACGTGGACCGCTGTCGGTTGCTAAAAATCAAGCCACTGCACGTATCCGTCTCACTGCCCTTATTAACAATGCCAGTGGTATTTTGGACAACTACAGCAGCGCAACTCTTCGGCAAATTAATAATGTCACCAACGAGACTGGACGTACATTGGACCTCTGCTTTGTAAGTACCCGGGACTACGCTCCGCACTGCCGCACTGCACCGACTCCTTTAGTCAAGCAGGTGCGTCATCATCCCCTCCCCCTACATGTTGTATTCGCTGGTGACCTAGGAGGGAATTTTGAAGACGTCTCAAGCTCTACGATTTTAAAAACGCTGACGGAGGAATCTTCCCCGACACCGATACCCGCTTCTTTGAGCCATTTAGCTCCCAGCTCTATCAAGATCAACGAGGATACTATCCTACTCCGGCTGAACGTTCCCCGGCAACGGAATTTCGCTCCGTGCCGATGTTTGTTTCGTGAGCCAATTCGCTCTTCTTGTCGTCACGATTCTGTCAAGTAGACCACGGCAGCGAATCTACGCTACCGTAAATTCCTCGGCAGTAGATTACAATATAATGTTCGTTTCTGTGAGCCATTTAGCTCGTCTACTCGGTCTAGTCCCCGGCGGTAGACCTAGCCTACCCAACGGGCCAGCCAGTAGGTGCTGAAGTCCAGCCAGTGATTCCGGGTGGAGCGTAGCTTCCAGTTCACTGGCGTCCCAACGACCCACTGCTGGCTATTCGACGCGGTTTACTCGATCTAATGCCCGGCGGTGGATCTAGCCTACTCACGAGCTACCCGGTAGGGTATCGAGGTCGGTCCGGCAAATCCGGTGAAGCCTGACGTCCGGTTCACTGGTGCACCGACGACCCAAACCTAGTGCTACGCCGCGTACTACTCAACTGGTCCCCGGCTACACCATCAGTCCCAGTCTACACCATCGGAGAGTTCTCCGGTGGCGGAATTTTTCCCGAATCTCGATCTATGGTTCCACGACGGCGTTCGAAGACCTCGTGTTCCGGTGTCTCTTACTCTTTCACACACTCCGGGCAAAGAAGTGAAGAAGCGTGTCCAAACCGATGCAGGTACTTCCGGAAGCATCCGTGCCCTGACAAAAACTGCGTCAAATGGAAGTTTACCTCTCCATGCTTCCTATGCACCCAAGCCGATACATTTGGGATGAGTCGGTGGGTCCACCTTCCTTTCTCCGCGTTGTCCCACTCTTGCTGCCACTTAACCAACCAGTCCACTCGGACCAGTCTCCTTGCATTACGTGCATTTCTCCGCTGGTATCATTCCACATTCTCAGCCAGTGTGATGCAGATGGGAATCATCTCGGCAATTACGCATACCGCCTCCGACGATATCGACACGAACAGCCATTAGGCGAAACGTGGTTGTCAACTTCGTACGGTTCCGCTTTGATTTCAGCGCAGCAGCCCAGGCCGGTACACCATACCTAAGTACTGAGGATGAGACAACCGCCGGGAGACGTCTCGTGCTGCCTCTTGCTCCTCCGTGATTCGGCATGATCCTTACCAATGTATTAGTTGTCTTCGTGGCCTTCTCACATACATAGTCCACATGGCTGTTGTAATTTAACCTATCGTCGACCATCACACCCAGGTGCTTCAGCGCACGCATCGATGGAATGGACTGTCCCCCAACGCTGATCTCGACATGCTGGATTTTTTTTACAGTTGCTGACCAGCACTACCTCAGTCTTGTGATGAACCAGCTGCAACTTGACTTCGGCCATCCAGATTTCCACGATGTCTATTGTTTCTGCTGTCAACATCTCCACCTCCTCAAGGGTCTCGCCGGTTATCGTCAGGACAACATCATCTGCAAAACCGACGATCTCAACTCCTCTGGGCAGTTCCAGTGTTAACACTCCGTTGTACATTATATTACAGAGCGTTGGGCCGAGTATGGAGCCCTGAGGTACTCCCGCCGTGACCCTAATCGACCTCTTCCCGATGTTCGTTTCGTGTGTATGTATGTGTGTGTGTCAAATAATGTCACTCAATTTTCTCAGAGATGGCTTAACCGATTTAATCAAACTTAGTTTCAAATGAACGGTATAATGCTCTCATAAAATGCTATTGAATTTTTAGTTGATCGGACTTTCGGTTCCATAGTTACGGATTGAAGAGTGTGGTCACATAGCAAATTCCCATATAAACTGGTAACCCTATGATGTCCGAATGATGTAATACGTATTGAAATGGGTTCAACTTTACTTGAATTTGCGGGTCTAGATCAATAATGACCAATTAAAGTAGCTTTGACCACATTGTCCACCAATGACGGTTCTTGAGACCCCCAGGAAATTCGCCAAGCTCCTAAGCTAATGTCACACCTATTTCCCAGCAAACTCCTAACCGATTTCTACAAGCTTAATTTCAAATGAAAGATATAATACTCTCATTGGCTGCTTTTGCATTTTGATTTGATTCTAACTTTTGGTTCTGAAGTTACAGAGTGGTTATTGGGTCACACAGGAATTTGAAAAAATCGTAATATCTCATAGGTTTATTTTTTGTACCGTCACCAACAGACCGCTTGGCCCCAATGGTGGTTACTTAAACTAATTACATTTCAGAATACGCATTATTTTAGTTTTTATCGAATTCCTTGTCAGGTTGAAGTCAAACGCCGTCGCCACACTGTTAAACACACGCTGGAGTCCGGTAACAGCGCTCTGGCGCCCATAGTTAGTTCTCCTGAACGGGACTCGCAGAAGAGAGTTATTGCGCAGAGCTCGAACGCGAGCTTGAAGATCGAGGCGTCCGACCCTGGCAGACAGTAAGTCCGAGACGAACAGGGCTCGAAAGTCAGTCCCTCCGGATGCTTAGAGTATCGAGCTGTATTAACTGACAACGGTTTTCGTAGCTCGGCAAATGAAATCTGTTTGCCAAGGAAGATTTCGGAGTGCAAAGCGTATGAACCGGCATTGGACGGCCTCGATTCTGTCGACACCGTTCTTGTAGTAAGGGTTCCAAACAGCAGAACAATATTCCAGTGTTGAGCGAACCAGCGCGCAATAGAGAGATTTTAAACAGTATACGTCCTTAAAGTTTTTCGCTATTCGGAAGATGAACCCAAGCTGTCTTGAAGCCTTATCCACAATGGATGATGTATGTGGTTTGAACGTTAGTGCCGAATCCATGATGACTCCGAGATCCTTGACGTTAGAGTGTCTTGGAATACTCGAGTCGAAGAGATGGTAGTTAAACTGAATCGGATGGCGTTTCCGCGTGAACGTAACGATTGAGCATTTGCTCGGGTTTAAAACCATTCTGTTTAGATCACACCACGTACTAAAGCTATCCAGTTCCCTCTGAAGAAGCCCGCTGATGCACTTTTTGACAAAAATCGAGGGAACGCCATCTGGGCCCGGGGAACTAGATGCTTTCAGCTTGGAATTTGCTGAAAGAATGGCAGCATTATCGACACAAATTCGGTTGATGGTTCGTCCTAGAGAAGGAGTTAGATTTGAAGCGGCAGCGACTTGTTTTGGGGAAAGGTTCTCGTCGAAAAAAAACGCTTGAAAATTTGTCGGAAAACAATTGGCAAATTTCCTTAGCGTCGGTGCCTAAAACTCCATTTAATGACATAAAAGATGGTAACCCGGATTCTTTTCGCTGCTCGTTCACATATTTCCAAAACGACTTGGGCTTGGATTTCAGTTGACGTTCAACGTTTCGCTGGTATCTAAAAAAGGCACGTCTGCTTTGCTGTTTGTATTCGTGGTTGAGTTGAAAGTAGTGGTTTCGTAATGCAAGTGTCTTTTGCTCCGAGAACTTGTTAAATGCGGCTCGTTTGGCAGTTTTTAATCGTCTAAGCACTGTTGATTGCCAGGGAGGTTGTTGATTACTGCTGACTGTTCGTTTTGGCACATGACGATCGATTAGGTAGTTAAGAATATTAGAAAACGTCATCGCTGCTTCGTTCGCGTCATCATTGTTAAGATTTTCGTCCCAGTTTATACCCAACAGCGTGCTAACGATGCTGTCGTAGTCAGCGTTTTTAAAATCGTAGACGATAGAGCTTGAGACGTCTTCAAAATTCACTTCTAGGTTAGCAGCGAGTACAAGATGTAGTGGGGGATGATGGCGCACATGCTGGACTAAAGGAGTCGGAGCGGCGCAGCAGTACGGAGCGTAGTCCCGGGCACTTACAAAGCAGAGGTCCAATGTACGTCCATTCTCGTTGATGATATTATTAATTTGCCGAAGAGTTGCGCTACTGTAGTTGTTCAAGATACAACTGGCATTGTTGATAAGCACAGACTTTTCGATATCCAATCGTAGAAATCCATTACTTGCCGGGCAGCCAGGTAAGTTGAAGTCGCCCAGTATAACAATATCATCAGACGGGGCAGCGATCGAGGTGATGAAAGAAACGGAGGAAAGATGTACATCGATCAGGCTGTAATCACGAATTCGGTCAGGTGGAAAATACACGACACACAGGAAGAGATTGCGATCGGCAAGTTTCACTGATATCCACACTTGCTCGGAGCTCGCCTACCGCTCATCGTTGATGACTCGGGCTTTTATACCATGGCGAACGGCGATGAGTACACCACCACCTGATATCTTGTGGCTGTTGAGGGCATTGCGATCACAGCGGAAGACATCAAATGTTGAACCAAACACCTGGCGAGACAGAGTACGGTTGTCGAGCCACGTCTCGGTTAAGGCGATGACGTCATAACAGCAGCCCGTGGTCGCGAGCAAATAGCTGTCCGTTGATGAATTTAAGCCACCAACATTCTGGTAGTAAATCTCGATGTTATTGGATGACGAATCAGGTTCTGCAGAGAGCGAATCAACTGCATCGCACCCCAGAATGCAGCGATCATCATCGGCGAGAGAAATGGTTGACATCTGGTCACAAGATGTTAGAGCAAAAGGCAAATTACTGGAAGCGAAGAATACATCAGAGCTTGAAGTGTTCGGATCAGATGTATACTTGCCATTTGAGGCGGGTTGGAAGACCCTTTCACCCATCCCACACACAGGACCGGGACGACTGATGATCGCTGGCTGCAATTGCTCGACTGTGGCGGGGGGATCGAGGGCTTCCATAGTGCCAACTGCGGTGCGTCCCAGTATGCGTTGAACCCCGATGGAGCGATGCGGAGAGCAGGAACGGGACGGTAGTAGCTTACGGCGAGAGTTGGACGATGAACTAGAAGCGTGAATCGGTTTAACCGTTGTATCGTTACAATTTGTATAATACTTTCCGAGAAAGGCAGCTTGGAAGACCCCTTCTCCACCCACACATACAGGACCGGGACGACTGCTGAACGCTGGCTGCAAGGGCTCGACTGTAGCGGGGGGATCGAGGGCTTCCATTGTACCAACTGCGTTGCATCCCAGTATGCGATCAGCGTCGACACTCCTTCACAATGGCGGTGTAGCTTGGTATAGTGGCATTGCCAATCGTTGCGGAGTCCTCTGTAGGGTTGATGGGCCGGGTTGAATTAGCGGAATACATGCGGCTTCCGAGGGCGGAGGAAAATCAGTCGGTGGATCCAAATGTTCTGGGTACGGCTATCCTCAAATTCCCTGAACAATATGCCTTGCGGTCATGTGTCAGGGTTAAGAGCTGCTTCACGGTACTTTGGGTGAACTCCAACTTTGAAAGATATGAAGTTCAGAGTACTGACGTCTATGCCTTTTTTAACAAGCGGAATAACCTTTATTTCCTCGTTGCAATTTAGCCCTTCTTTGGACATTTTTTCGACTGTCTCTTTGCTGCTTTGCTGGGATGAAAGCGGGAAAGATACATCCAGAGCAACGGAGTGGGAGGTGGAACCGTGAGAATATTGCTATTATCGACTAGCTTTCGACCGCCGACAAGAATACTGCTCGGATCAGGGCCATCCTCGCGACGACGTTTCTGAGGTGGTCGAGATGTACCGGAATTTGCCCGGACTGGAGTGGTTGTTGAAACCTTTCTGGCGAGGTGCGAAATTTTCTGGTTATTTTTTGATAACTCTGCCTTTAGTTCAGCACAGACGTCATCCGTTTTCCCAGCGATAACAGCGATAACACATCCAAGCGAGGAAACGGTGTCGCGAAAGCGAGCAAACTTCATCAACTTGACACATTCATTGCACATCCAAAATAAATTTGGGTTTTCGGCAAGTTTTTTCAAGAACGGCTTGTTGAGTTGTTTACCACACTGCATATACACCACATTTTTGCAAAATCCCATGCATTCGATAAAGTCATCGTCCGATTTTATTCGCGCAGTGATCGCATGCACTTGTCATAATGCCGATTTTTTACCCGCCCTAGATCCGACTTTTCGTTTTCGTCTCACTGTGCGCCAAGTTATGGTGGGAAATACTTTCCTCTACTCGCGTGCAGGTGGCGAAGTGAGCGCGTGAATTTTTTGTGGGTAATTACACACAGGTCCGGTGATGTAAACAATCTCGATTTTCACTGGATTTTTCACGACACAAAAACAAAATTTGTAGAAAACAGTTAAAAACTTCACAATATCAAGGGCGCAAACAAAATTTAGAATAGATTGATACGATAAACGATGATTAAACGGCACAAATCACGTCAAATATTAAAAAAATAACTAGAGCGATCAACACAAACAACTAATCGGCGAAAATACACTGAACCAAACTGTATTGAAATGAACATCAAATTACTTCGATTCGCAGGCCTAGATCACTGATGGCGAATCAATGATTATTGGAATATATTGTCCACTATCGATAATTCCGGGAGTCCCGGGTTACGGGCATATTTCAGATCTAAAGCCACCTCACCCCGGTAATGACTGAACCAATTTTCACTAACCTAGTCTCAATTGGAAGGTACAATATGAAGTTCGGTGCCCTCTAACCTCCCACCCTCTCAGATAAACCTCCCACCTGCATTCCCTCCATCCACCCCGTATACTAAAATAAGTTAGATGATTCCCGACGCATCCTCACCCTTCCACTAATTATATCACTTCCCTTCTCCACCATGAAGTTAACATAATACAACATTGAATTCACACTGATTAAGCTATACAAAAATATTATATTTTTGCTTGTTTCAAGTGTGTCAGTGTCGACATGTTGCTTATCAGGTTCGGGACAATCGTACACTTATATATGCTTATCAAGTGTAATATGAATGTAATAGTCATTTACACAATGTTTTATTGAACGTAACCAGGCATTAAATCATAGTTTGGATAAAGGAGAAAGGCACAATTGCACCTCTAGGTGGATTAAAACAGGTTTTTTTTAATATGCATCACAAAAACCTTTTCTCATATTTCTACTTCGTATAAAAAAGAGTTCTTGCACAGTTTTTTTCCTTTTAACGACATTAGATTAGCCAGAGATCACTTGGGGATCATCCATTAATGACGTAGCATTTTTGAGTGATTTTAACACCCCCCTCCCCCATCGTAGCATTTCGTCGCCAAACTTTAAATACTCCCGTGGTTATTACGTAGCTTAACGGTAACCCTCCCGCTCTTGTCCCGTAAAAAATAAAAAAAAATGAAACGATGTTAGTCGGATAAAACGATTAAGGTTGTCGTGACATCAGGTCAACACTTATTCCCTTTTTAAAAAGCTACGTAGCATGACATGACCTCCTACCCCCCTGTCGCCGCACATCATCACAAAATAAAAAACTCCCCCCTCCCCCATATAATGCTACGTCAATTATGGATGGTCCCTTAGTAGGGAATGATATGAAAATTTAGAGCCATAATACGCAAGTGAGAGCAAGGATTAAAAATATACAATCGGAAAACTAGAAATGACAGAGTAATTAGGAACAGGCTTGGGGACGGGCGTAGCGTAGTTGGTAAATCGATTGCCTTGTACGCAGCTCACCTGGGTTCAACCCCGCACATAGAGTTAGAGATTTTTCCAAAAAAGAGGGATTTCTCTAACCCGAAAAGAGGCGAATGACCCTAAGGTTAAAACCTCTATAATCAAAAAAAAAGAAGGAACAGGCTTAAAATCTTCCGGACTAATCTTTTATTTTTTGCTGGTAGGAGTCGAGTTTAGGCAGAGTTACTACGATTTGCTCAAATATACCAGCGTGTCTCACGGCAACAGCAGAGTCGCCCTTCTTTATCATGAGAATTGGCATATTTCCTATCTGTATATTCCAAACCCTTTCATAACTAGAATTTGCCTCTTAGTAATCTCTAGCTAATTTAATGGCATTAAAAGGGAAAAAAAAGATAGAAGCAGAATAAGTTGTTATCCAAACAAGTGATATCTATATAATTCCAAAAGTTCTTCTAAGATTATATTACTGTTTAGTTTTAGAAGAAAGTTGAAAGTTTCTCTTGTTATCTTGTTAAATCCTATTGGGGCTGATCTCCGATTAACTATTCATTTTCGTAGTGTTTTCTCGTTGGGAGGGGTAGGGGTATTTGGCCCCGGAAACCCTATTTTTATTAATATTGCTAGTCTATACCTTAATTCATACAGTTTTAACATTTTTTTCTAAATTAAAAAAAACACAGGAACCAAACGGAATATTTGTGATCTTAGTTAGAATACGAGATAATGGGGTTCTAAAGCATTTTATCATTCATATCAAATGTTATAGTGCATGGGAGAATCTTAAGAATAAAATCCAAGCAGATTCGACATCGGTGAAATTCAGAAAAGCAAATGACTTGGCAAATGATAATGTTGGAGAACATAATTGGTCATTTTGGTTTGAGCTAGCCGTAGCCTCGATAAAACCGGTAAACAGTTTTCTCATCTAGACGGAGCTACCTTATTGGACAAATTGCAAAAAACAGCAGAAAATATGCTTCACATTCACACACATCGAATTTGAACCATATGGAAATGATTAATTCCAAAATCTATTTACGACCATTTAATCAGGACAAGCGAATTTAATACCCATTTCGTTGAGTTGTTTACTTTTCTATTCTGACAGAAAAAAAAAACATTCTCGCCTTCGACCAAAACTCACGTGCGAGAAATTTTGAGAATCTGGCACGTACGAGCAGTATAAAAATCAGGTTACAATCATCAAACGCCTACTGTTTGGAATTGTTAGACCTTTCCCTGTATTTGTGTTTCCGCCGATCTTGGTCGACGATACTGATTTTCGATTTATTCTCAAAATCATGAATCGTTCAGAACTTCGAAGAAATGATCGATTCTCACAGCAAAAATGTAAATTTCCCGCAAGGCGGGAACTCACGGCAGTCTCTCGTTTTTGTGCATGTATTAAAACATATTTTTGTCGATAATGTGTGTACACGAGCTGTTGTGGCCTATGAGCGAGCACACGGTGACCGAGCGCGATTTTCTGAGCAGAGTTGGTAGTGGTGCCCGAAAGTAGGTTAGTAGGACGCTCGTAGTACCACTCTCATAGTAGTAGCAAAAGCAGCAGCAGCAGCAGAGGCAGTACACGTCAATCTGCCACCTCTCGTCGGTTAGTTCCCTTGCACCTCCCTCCCCCCGGGGGTTTACCTCTTACAATCTAGGTACTAGCAACAAGGCGCCCCCACTCTCGAAGCAAACCGCAACCACGCGTCTCCATCTCTCGTAGGAACCCTGACCAGCCGACGGTCGTCTTGCTTGATCTCGCTTTGATGTTGTAATGGCAGTTGAACCAACACTAATCCCACTGCCCGTCCACCGCTTCCTTCCTTAGCAGTGGCAAAACAGTTTCGGAGTTTACCGCCCTCACCACCCAACCGGGTTCCGTTTGATCGAAACCAATAAAAACAGCCTGGCGGCAGCCAGCTCCGACTCCGAGCGAAAACGAAACGGAAAGTGATGAAGAAACGGAAAAGTGCTGCACACCGCATACAACGAGCCAAACGAAAGGGAAATCTTGGCGCAAACAGACTGCTCGACGGACCGACAGAGAGATGGCAGACCTAGAGAGAGAGCGATAGAATGCGAGCGAAAGAGAGAGAACGCTTAACGGTTGAAGTTTATTAAATTAAACCAAACGTTAATGCAACTTCCAACTACCCTAGCTATTGGCGATTGTGAAGAAACGAGCTTCGCTTTCCGGACCGAAATCTTGGGGTCGGTTAGCGAAATGGTTTTGAACCGGATCAATTTTTAAACGAGAGCGCTCGGTGATCGGGCAAGATCATCGGAGAAATAATGAGAGGTCGTCATGTTGGTTGTCAATTTAGAATATCAAATGGAACAATCCGAACTGGGTTCGGTTGAGACTCATCGGCAGTTTTTTTCTGTGGCTTGATTGGAGGCTTTTTGCGGGTCACTATTTTGCACGAAACATTTCACAATGGTCCGCTGGCAATTTGGCTCGTGAAATTATTCTGCGACGGAAGAATCGTCGGCTGTGGGAAAAAAACTGATTGTTCTAGTTTCGGTGGATCGAAAACGTGGTCTGGCCTAGAAGCAAATTGAGTTGGGAAGTCATGGGCGGGATGGGCTAATTTCAATTAAAAAATGGTTAGAACAGAGCAGGATTTCGATATTGCTCCAGTAGTTTAAGTTAGAACGGATATTGGGCTTCTTAGATTAAACAAAATGAAGTTTGGATGACATTGACAATGAAATGCAAATGTCCGTGTTCAGTTCAAAACATTTGGAGATTGCTTGAAGATGACAGGTAAACAACAACAGGGCAACGATGATTCACAGGCGACTCTTTCAGCATTTTGAAGAAGCATATTAAGAATTTCGATTTTTATTCAGTTATAAAATATGATGATAACATGAGTAAAATACAGTAAATAAACAAAATAAAAAACTGTTAATAGAAGGAATAAAGTGATTAAAATTAATAAAATGAGCAACATGTAGGGGAACGTCTTCTATTCGATTCTCAAATTTTTTTCAAAAATATTTTTAGACTTGTTTTGATCCCTTAAGGTAATTTTAAAAGTTTGGGATGAAAAACCCTTTCCTTACAGAAAATATTACGTGATTAATAAATTTGCATTAAATGATGTAATTTTTTTATCATACTTTGTATGGACATATCTACTCGACAACTAATTATTATTAATGTACTAATATGCCATCTTAATCCTTGTGAAGCAGTGAAATGATTTTACATAAATTGGAACATTGGAATAGTTATTACTAGAATTTGTACGACATTGAACGCAACAATTAATGTTGGGGAGACTTGACCAAGATTTTATGGGGAGACTTGACCAAGTGGTAATTAGCTGAAGAAAGATACAAAATTCCTGATATTTATTATGATTTTGTATCTACTATTAATGTTAATTACACTACAAAAAAAATCCCACCTCAAACATAAGTCTTTATATTTTAGTATTAGTTAACAAAGTTAGCAATAGTAGGACTGATTTCGTGACTTGTGAACATGCAATGCAAACAGTACAGTTAATCCTTAAAAAATGCATTAAAAAATCGAAATTAATCAAATGCAACCCTTTTATATTTTTTACTGCTACCTAAGGATCTCGACACTATGAGAAAAATATTTACAGTATGTTTTATGTCATTTTTTTTCAAAATTCCCTTGGTCAAGTCTCCCCATGTCTTGGTCAAGTCTCCCCGCAGTGGGGACAAAACAATCTCAGAAAAACTTTTGTAACTTTTCAAAAATTAATTTAAAAATTCTCTTCATTTTGGGGACGATTGATCCTGTAAAAACTTTGTCCCGAATGTGGTTAACAGCTTTTCCGGAAACAGGCTACGATTTTTTATAAAAAAAAATTATAACGAATCCAATTAATTTTAGAAATATATTGTTTCTGTCAACACTGAAAATGTGAAAACAACACTAACACATGTTCAATAAGATTTACTAAATCATATTAATGTTATTTATTTCACCTAATAGTGAGATTGAACCATTCTGATATTATAACTTCATCCAAGCAGCAAATATGTGTATTGCATTGTAACAGAAATATTTCATAGCATATTGTAATAAGTTTTGCGTTTGTAGTGATTTTTGTCACCAATATTGTTTTACAGTTAAGAGGGTCCTCTTATATAATTGTGCAAAAAGTACCTAATGCTTGATAATTTTTTTTGAAGAAATTAAATCACTTAGACATGTGCGCAATTCTGCAAAATGTTTACTAAGGTTTCATCTAAATTTTCAAGTGTAACGTGTCAAAAATGGCGTCCAAAATGGCGGTTACAGCAAAAGGTGTTTTGAAAACCGACCTCATCTGTGGGCACAATACAGGTCGCAATTCGTCGTCTACAAGCAGCAAACCAAAACGATCTTGAAGATTACATTCCGTAGAATCGCCCCAACCTAAAAAACATGGAAAAACTCGATGTAGAAATAAATCCACTTTGGTCGGCTGTAAAAAATCGTTAATGATCAAAATATTGCGATTTTGTAGGTTACAGGTTTGTCTTCTTTTGGGCGGACAAAACCCGAGGTTAATTGGTTGAATGCTTCAAAAACTCAAAAACGAGAATGCCGACAGATTCGAAAAATCTTGTTCCGAGAAAGCCGCCATTTTTGACACCTTACACTCTTAAATTTTTATTTTATAGACAAAACCTTAATAAACATTTTGTAGAATAGAGTACTTGTCAAAGTCATTTTACTGCTTCAAAAAAAATTATTAAACGTTAGGTACTTTTGCCACAATTATATCAGAGGATCCCCTTAATCGACGAAAAATCGAGGGGCACGACGGCGAGTGATGTTGAATATTCTAGAAACACCCTGAGCAATTTTTAGTAACTCTTATTTCACAATCTAGCTTCTCATCTTGCCCAGCTCAGAAACTAAAAATCGCTGCGTTGCTGTAACAGAGCAAACAATCAAATCTACCCGTGCGTCGCTTTGTCTACATTCAAGTCAAAAGATCCTCGCTTCCACCTACGGTGTGTTACGTGAATAAATAAATAGTGACAATCCAGACTGGGTTACTGTCAACTTTTCTAAATGTACCCTAGGAGCATCGATTCGTGAAGTAGAGTAATTATAGATCAATATGTAGCTAATCAGATCAGTTAGCGCAGTGCAATTTCACCATCTACGTAAAACAGATTGTTACAAAAGTAAAATGATTTGATTTGCAGAATATCATACAAAACGTCTTCGAATGTGATACAGTTTTATGTAGCCTTACAGCATTCATAAATGATGACACAATCGAAGTAAGACTTCACGATCTTGCACCGCAAACATTATCAATAAATTGTTGTGTTTTTTGAGCCATGTGGTTCAATTGAATAGAGGTGCGTAGCGACTGCTGGAAATATACAGGTGTGATATGGCTTTTCAGTCGATAATGCGATTGCGTCCATTACTGTGTGATCTTCGCCTACGTTTCGATCCCACTATTGGATCATCATCAGGGGCTGAGAAAACTTTATTTGTTTAGTTAACTAACAATTAAGGACTTTTACACCAGTTGACATAAAACAAAACAGAAATACAAAATATTAAACATCGTTCAAAGCATATCTTACTTGACTACATCGACGAAGTGCTAATTCGTATTGCATATGAGAGAATGTCAGGTTCGATAGGGTTGAAGAACTGCTGATAGCTTGTGGCTATTGTGTACATGTGTTATGAGTGGCATGGGTGTCGTGGAATATTAGTACTTACGAAAAATATAGATTCAGATCGTGTGACACCGGGTTTTTCTGTACCAAAAAGTGGCAGTTTTGTCGAATATATCACTAAAATTTATTTGTCGGTAATGGCAGGTGGTCACCTATATGAGACTGCTACGTTTGGACTGTGCTCCTATATGATTGTTTTTGAGAATAAGGATGATATTTGTGGGAATTTCTTCCCAAGTATGTGCAATGGTGTTCGTGTGGTGAGAAGGCGTCCAACCAATCCAATCTATCTATCTTTCTTTATATAAAAGTCAATGTTTTGCCTTTCTCATATAGAAAGGTTATGCAATCACTCTGAAAAACGTCAACCTAATCCCGGCCCGGAGGGCCGAGTGTCATATCCCATTCGACTCAGTTCGTCGAGATCGGAAAAAGTCTGTATGTGTGTGTGTATGTGTGTATGTATGTGTGTGTATGTGTGTGTGTGTATGTATGTGCGTATGTGTCAAATAATGTCACTCATTTTTCTCAGAGATGGCTGGACCGATTTGCCCAAACTTAGTCTCAAATGAAAGGTGCAACCTTCCCATCGGCTGCTATTGAATTTTGGATCGATCGGAATTCTGGTTCCGGAATTACGGGTTTCAGAGTGCGGCCACACAGAAATTTCTCATAAAAACTATAGGAAAAATTAAAAAAAGAATTTTTATTTTTGATGCTAAATGTATTCAAGGTGCATAAAACGTCGAGATTTGATGCAAACACGAAAAAAATTTGACGAAGATTCACTTTTTTGGAATTTGCACATTTTTGCCTTTCTCATATAGAAAGGTTATGCAATCACTCTGAAAAACGTCAACCTAATCCCGGCCATAGTTGATGGTTTACGGAGAGGGGTTACACCCCCCCCCCCCTCTACTGTTCACTCCCCTCCTTTAAAAATCTCCGTAAATCACCCCTCAGACCACCACCCCATCCAGCCCTCATACCCCTCCCTTTCAACCCCATCATCTTTAAACCACCACTATATCACAAAGCATACCAATTTAAGCTGAGGAGTCGTTCGTTCATGGGATTTTCGCCCTCCTCACATACCCACCCCCGCATGACAAAATGAGTTAGCAAGCAGATAACATTGATCTAATGCTGATTAGGCTAATGGAGTATGATATTTTTTTTCTTTCAAGTGTTTCACCGTCGACACGTAGCTCATCAAGTTCGTGGCTGGCATGCCATTGTGTATAAGTGCAAAGTGTACTAAGAATGTAATGGACATTTCCACAATTATGTTGAACATAAAAAGCCTCCGTGCCATAGTTTAGAGAAATGAGAAAGGCACAATTGCACCGCTAGGTGGATTAAAACAGGTTTTATTATATGATTTATGGACTCCCAAGCAGCTTAACCGATTGCCGTCAAAATTTATACATAGTAGGCATTTGTTTTGGATTGTGTTTTCCTCCTATTTCGCACCCAGGTCAGATTCCCACGTGCAACTTTCGTAATCAGAACTAGAGAATGCAGTATCGATGATGTCACGAACAGTTTGGCCAGTTTTGCGTGGGGTCAGATCCGTAGATTTGCTCCAATTCGTTTGCTCGTATCAAAGGAAGCTGATTTGGAACATTGGGATGTTTTTCAGTCAGTTGAGTTAATACTTTTCAGTTTCACACCAGGAAATAGTTCTTATTTGTCTGAAACAGGAATCAGTGTGGCTATTTTCGCTGGAATTACCAATTTATGGAACAACAATTATGAGCAAGATCTTCTCCTGATAAGATACGATTCTTTGGATTATCGTTAATTATTGAAAAAAATACTTCTGCTTTTGAGCAGTAATTAATTCTAGAAAGATCTCATATCTCACATTAGCATAATTACGCTTATAAAAGAATAATAGATACGCGACATGTACGGCAGATCCCGGCTGGCCAAGGTATCACGAATATAGACATTGGGTGGTCTACCTCAGAGTCTTAAGGAATCTTCTGACTGGCACCGACATTCTGAATACGCCCAAACAACGTGCTCGATGTCTTGGTAAACCTTGCAACACACTCACAGTTTACTATCAGTGTGTTCGATATGAAATATGTGTACCTAGAAAATTGATTACACATGATGCTGGTCATCACGCGGTTGAAATCACGACCTGCTTTTATTTGTCCAATAAAGCTATAGAAGACGGATAAATTGAAAAAGTAGGTAGTGGACTCTAGCGTGGAGTACGAGATCCACGAAGAACATTTTCTCGCACTGAATGTATTTGTTTGCAAAATTGTTTCGAATCTCCCACGAACGTAGATGATCCGGAATTCCACGAATATCCTCTTTCATGGACGTATGTCTAAACGGAACGGGGAACCTGAATTTTGGAGAAACATACGCAAAAGAATTAATATCTTACGCTCAAGTACACTCTCATGAAATTGATTTGCGATTGAAACTCGCCTAGTCAACAAAATTGCCAATAATCATTAAGCATTGCATGCATAATCTCGCGTTGGATGAGCAGACGAAAAGAGATATCTTATAAATGGAATATGATCTCGGGCAATACGCAGACAACGATACTGTATTCGTTCCAAATTGATAATGTGAATGTAGTGGCTGTAGTGTAGCTCTGTGACCGCAACCACTCCAGCATTTGCCATGTCTATTGGTGTTTATTTGTTGGCAAAATACTAAGCAATGCCAGTCAGGTAAAAATTGTAAAGAACGGGTTATACAGGGTCTTTGTGGAGAATTCATCCAGCCGCTTCATAATGCCACCTTAGGCTATGCGAAAGGGTAATGTGCTTTTCTGACGACAAACTAGTTGATTTTTTGTTATCAGTAGTATAAGGCAATCGCTCGCACCCTTCCCTATGCGAAAGGCAAATTGAGATTTTTAAAAGAAATCCCTTGTCTTAACCAAATTGTCTAGGCGTAGTAGAATAGTGTTGCAATCGGCCAATACGAATTGTGGTCGAAAGTTGGTTATTACTGTTTATGAAAAATCACTGTTATTTGTCTCCAGCCCCGTTGACAAATTCTGTGCTGCTTGTATAATCGCAGTTATCGACTGTTTTCTGGATACGGTACATTGTTAAAGCAAATGAGTTTGATTCTGTCTGATCCAAGACCATTGTTTTTGCATAACATTAGTGCATCTGGGAGTATATCGATAAATGTGAGTGAATTGTTTGTTTGAATTTGTTTGCATACCTATTTAACCCAAAAACCAGCGTTGTCTCAAAAAATGGGTTCTACTTGACCGAACGGAAATTAAAGATTGAAAACTCCAAAATTTATAAGCGTTCAAGCGTAATTAAAAAAATACGATCATAATCAATTCATTTATCAAAAAAGCTATTGAAAAAAATGCCCAAAAACTATTGAGAGCCCGTCGAATCTTTTATACGCAACTTGCTATCGCGTCTGGAAAGTTCTAGTACACATGTGTTATGTTATATATACAAATTGAACCATTATAATAAATACGCGTCGATTTCCTGCTTAAATGGAATCGAAAGTTTTACTGTAATGTTACAATCCAATTGATACAAACATTACAATAAGGCGGGGCTAGTTGATGGAACGATGACCTCGGAACATGTCTGGCACTGTACACGAAATGGGTCATCGGAAAGTCAATTGAGCTAACACCTTCCTAAATCCGTGAACCAAGTTATTTGCATGAATGTTTAAATACATGCAAACATCTTTTTTCTGTAAATCACTACCAGCTAGTGGGAGATAGGAAGGTTAACACACACACACACACACAAAACTTGCTATCGCGTCTGGAAACCTTCTTTCGCGGGAACAATTTGTTTTCTGACCATCGACATCGTGAGGATCATTCAAATATCTCACGTTGTCATTCTCGTCAAAGTTATCATCGTTAAAGCTGTCTTGCTGCTCGCGATCAGCTCTCCTTCCTTGCCTCTTATACATACGGGTGACGATCACAAAGTCGCCGTCATTGGCATTAACTTCCTCGCGGATGAGGCTGGCTTTTGGTATGGGGGTGCTGGATGCTGCTTTCGTAGAGATGTGATCAACTTGGCTTTTTTGGCGGAATGTGTACCGTCTGATTATTGTACTAGCATGTGTCTTTGAGGGGTGCATAGCGTGGTTTTTGTATTTTTTTGGTTTTTGATTTGATCGGTCGTAGCACCGTTAAGAAATTCAATGTAGACCACTTATAGGATTCGATAATGATTAATGTATTTTCTGAAGAAATCACTCATGTCTGTTTTTGTGAGAAAAATCTTACATCGTGCATTCTGGAATTCATTTCGTAGATCCGTAGAAAGGACAAAAATCCGCAGATATACGGAAAAATCCGTATGGTTGGCCACTCTGGTCACGAACGTGAACGTGAGCGATCTCAACCCATAGCACCAAACTGTGTCAATCAGATCCGACAAACATGCATTTTTAATGTTATTATTAATTTTTTAAATAATTTAATAACATAAAAGATCGAAGGGTAAGTAATATTAATGTGTTGAGTCCTGTCAAACACAAAAAAAAACTTTGAATGACGTCGGCTGACGAAAATTACCCACTTTAATCAGACCTTGTATTAAACTATCTATCAAATCTTAGTAATTTTTCAGTAGAAGTATTTTTGTTTGTAATGAGCCACAAAGCTTACGCATGTATGCGACCTTATTGACTAAAAAGTACTGGAATTGAGGGATCAATTAAAAAATGATTAAAAAGTTTCCTTCACATTTGATCTGATTTATTTCAAATATATCAAGGTTTGAACAATTGAGGTAAAATAAAGTACGCTTACCAAAGTTGTCGGGATTGATGACATGTGTTTTAGAACTCTAGTTAATAAATATATATTCATTCAAGTCGAGTTATCTGCTGTCTATCACGAAATGTATGATCATTAAGCGTTCCAAATGGGAAATTAATATTTGTGAATAAAATTATCGCCCAATCAATCACCAGAAAAAACTATTTAATCCAGTGAGATGAGACATTTCTAGTACATAACCCTCTTTGCTCATTCGTTAGTTTGCAGAGCTCATGCGAAGTATGCACCCAACCAGAGAAGGGGTGAACACGATTTCTAGTCCTGTATGGATAAAACTTCGAATAAAATGCTTACATTATAGAAAATGAATAAATCGAAAAAAAATTATTAAAAGAAAACTTCAAATGAATTTATTTGATTCAAAATGAATAATGGGAACCTAAAAAATAACATTAAAAAAATAATCAAATTCTTAAAATGAATAGAATTGAAAATATAAATCAAATGAAGCGAATAAAATAACGAATAAAATGGAGGAGATAAAGAAACTGAAAGTTATTAACAAATTAAGGAAAATATGGAATTTGAACCAAATTTAAAAAAAAACGAAATGTTAATAAAACAAATGAAATTTTAAAAATTAATAAAATTAACAATAAGAATAAAATATTTATGGTATCTATAAATTTGAAATATGAGCAATTAAGTCGATGGAATAGAAAGAATAAAATGATTCCAATAAATCAAACCAATAAAGAGATAAAAATATAATTAATAAGAAAATGATAAACAAAAATAAGAAATAGAACGACCAAACTGAACAAATTCGATAAAATGAACTGAATAAATAAGTTCAAAAAAGCATTTGTAATTAACTCAATTACCAAGTAGAATGAAATGAGTTCAATGGATGGGTTGAACGAAATAACAAAAAGCACTATACTAATAAAATTATTAAAACTCAATAATTGATAGAAGTTCTAAAAAAAAATAAATGAAAGTGGTGTAATTATTGAAACAAATAAAAAAGTGTATAAAACAAGAAGCATGACATGAATAGAATGATTAAAATGAATAAAATAACAAAAATGACTTTTTGGTGGTATCGTACGGGGAAATCAGATCGAAAGTGGTGAATTAAACGAATGTAATTATGCGCAAAAATCCTCCAGAGACAGAATTCGATCCTACAATCCTTGGGACTCCAGGGGTAGCTTAAGGGTTTGTGCATGGGTCCGGAATCCTAAGAGTTTGAGGTTCGAATGCTGCCTCTGGCGTTATTTTTTTTCACAAAACTTCTTTCGCTTAACGCACTATTTCTATCTGTTTCCCAGTTGGATGCCACCGAAACAGTTTTAAATAAAGTATTGATGCGTACGTCAAAACCAAAAAAGTTAAATAATTGATCAAAAATGGATTAAATGTCATCAATTTATAAGAAGAAATTGGTGGAGTAAATTAACAAAATGAATCGATTTCATGCCTAATGTTATTAGAGTAATCAATTGGTTAATAGTAATAAAATTACAAAAAAAAAAATAAAATTCTAAAATGATTAAAATTTAAAAATCAAAACGAATAAAATGAAAACTATTCAAAAAAATCTATTACAATAAACGAAACAGTTCCTGGTCAAATTATTACAATTTAGCTAAAAATATAATTTTCACTTTATTCGTCGTTCTATTGAATTGTTTTCTGAGAGAACTCCTATTTCCGTTCCTTTTGGAATATTTTGTGTATTTATTTTTTAAAAGATTCATCTTGTTCAATTATAGATGGCAGCAATATAAAGCATGAACACGTAAAATGAACGAATAAACGTCAAGCATAGTGTATTTGTCTAATCGTGAAAAAAAAACAAAATACATAAGCATAATTATATGTAGGTACAGGTACTGAAAAGTAAATGAAAGAAATGAGATGAATAAAACTAATTCAATGCGCAAAACAAATAAAGCGCATAAAATTAACTATACAAAAACAGTTAAAACCCAATTTTATCATGCGCCGATTTTGTTAACTTTTTAGCTCGATTTTGTCAGCCTCGCATGAAAATCCGTTTAATGGGCTCTAGCAGATGAACCAAGTCAAATTCTAGTAAATGCTTCTTGAGAATATTTTTATTTGCGAAAAGAAACAAACTAGGAAAAAACAAAATGAGCAAAATGAATGAAATTACTAAAACTAACAAAAAATTATAAAATGAATAATACAAATAAAACGAATAACATTTATAAATTCATTTCAAAAAAATTGAAAATCAATTTTAAATTTATTTCTAAAAATAAAATATATCAAAAGAATAACATCGATAAAATGGATAAAATAATAACATAAATAAAATTAATAATATAAAAAATAAGAATTTGTGGTGTGGGCCTAGCGTAGGTGGTTAATCGATTGCCTTGTACGCAGCGCACCTGGGTTCGAGTCCCGACCCCGCACATAGGGTTAGAAATTTTTCTTAAGATTTTTCTAAACCGAAGAGGCGAATGACCTTAAGGTTAAAACCTCTATAATCGAAATAAAAAAAATAAAAATTTGTAAAACTAATACAATTAATTAAATTGACAAAATTGAAAAAAAAGAGAAAATTAATTATACTAATAAAGTTATTGAAATAAATAAAATTACTTAAATTAATAAAATGAATAAAATGCTTGATGTTAAAATATAAAAATGAATAAAATGAACATAATGAGCTTGTGCGACCACCCCTGTTCAGAGAAACAGTGGATAATAGCGAAACATTATTCTATGTGCAACCCCTGGTAATCCTAAAGTGTTTATTGATCAATACCGGCGCCGGCCAGGCCCGAACGAAGATCGCGGAAGGAATGTTAGTCCAATACTTGCTTTTGATAGCGTCATTGTATAGAACATTGTTTGGACTATTAAACTGCATTACTTTGCCGAAGACGGAAACTTGCTATCGCTAGTATGTGTGGAGATATTCACATTTTTTGATTGAAAATAGCTCTTTTTCCAATGCCGATAACATTTAAACGGGCAAAAACGGGCAAACCACTTATTAAACAAATTAAAGTGCAAGAAAAGCACAACAAATGCTAGAAAAATCAGATCTCCCCAAGGCGGCCCTCTATGGAAATACTTGAGCTGAAGTTTTTCTCATTCCGTCATCAAATGCATTTGATTACTCGCCGTTTGGTTGCACTTGCGCCATTGTTATGAAGTAGGCGCAAGAGAATTGTCAGTTTCCGGTGTCAGGCGTATGCATTGAGTTTTTGAACAACTGTAACTTTTGACCCAAGCAAACAAAAGTTAAATACTTAAAAAGCACACTTTAAAATTCACAAAAAGTTCATAGCGAACTTTCAAGCTGCTCAAGCTTTAATAGAACTGCTTAACCCGCTATTAGAACATAAAACGTATTGCAAAATTACTTAAGACGAGAAGCTTATGTTGTTCCTTTATATCAACTTTTGGTTGCTTGGGTATTTACTCAAGACGTGCTTACAAAAGTAAGAAAGGCCAATTATTACGACTTTAAGCCTTTATTTCAGAACTAACAGTAGAGGGTGGGTGTAGCGTAGTTGGTAAATCGATTGCCTTGTACGCAGCGCACCTGGGTTCGAGTCCCGACCCCGCACATAGGGTTAGAAATTTTTCATAAGAGATTTTTCTAACCCAAAGAGGCGAATGACCTTAAGGTTAAAACCTCTATAATCGAAATAAAAAAACTAACAGTAATATATGGTGATGTATTTAATGCCGGAACAGCTCTAGTATGGACAAACTTAGGCTCTAGTATTTCCATGGAGGGCCGCCTTGGGGAGATCTGATTTTGCCAGCATTTGTTGTATTTTTCTTGTACTTTAATTTGTTTTCAAAGTGGTTTGCCCGTTTTGCCAGTGTAAAAGTTATCGGCATTGGGAAAAAGAGCTATTTTCAATCAAAAAACGTGAATATCTCCACACATACTAGCGATAGCAAGTTTCCGTCTTCGGCAAAGTAATGCAGTTTAATAGTCCAAACAATGTTCTAGAACATTTATATCATGGAAAAAAATCTAGAGGAAAACTCATGATGAAAAAACTGTTTTAAGGGGCCTTATACAAATAATGTCCCATATCTCCTTAAAAGATAGAGAGTTGAAGTCTTCGAGTAAAATGTTTGTAACGAGTTTCTCTACAACTTTGCTGAAGTAAGTATTTGTCTAACTGAATTATTGGAGAAAATAAATTTCGTAACTCACTATTAGGAGGATTAATCATTAATCTGATAAGACAGAAAGAAGGGTAGTTCTACTCCAAGAAACTTTCTCAAAGACACCATATTGCTAAAGTCAACCGTTTTGACGCAATCTAAAAAAACACCTTTTTTGCTCTTTTGGACCATAGGTGAGACTGTACCAGTTGGACTAGATATCGATCCATCAACTCATGAACCGGGTACCAACGGCTTTAGTTCCCTTCCGAAGGAAGACGTGACAATAGATTTTTCACCTCAAACTCTCACCGACTTCGGCTGGGATTGAACCCAGACTAACTGGAATGAGTGGCGGTCACGCTTATCACTCAACCACCGCACAGTGGTTCCATTCCTTAAGAGAGGCGGTCATAAATATATTTAATACAAATTTTGATACAAAACTGCATTTCTATAGTAAATTTGGGTCGCAGAATTCAAATTTCGCAATAAAAAATCGGTTATATCCACCTAACAGTGTAATACGGCTTTTCTTATTACATTAAGATTCACATTTACTTTTTTTGTTCCAGAATTTTTTTTTTAGTATCGAATAGTACAAGTTGTGCTGCGCTGGTAAAAAAAAGGAATAGTTATTAATTGAAAGTTCTCTAAATTGTAGCGTCTGCACCTGAACGCATATATTATGATATTGTCTTCGGTGAGCATAATATCTCGAATTTTAAATAAATCGTGTATTTTTTTCCTTTAAAATGATGGTTTTCGTGAACAACCAATGTGTTTTCCTACAATAAAAATTATCCCATAATAAAAAAAACTCCGAGTACCAGCTATTTTAAAATGGAGAAATACTACTTGTACTTGAGAACGTAGTTGTAATAGGAAGTGGAGTGAGACATTTGCCTCGTTCATTAAATATTCCGTAGTGACATGTGTTTCAAAGAGAAGCGTCAAATAAATCGATATAACTCAAGTTCTAATGATTCCATCGATAAAAATTTTTGGGAAAATAACAAAGAAGCTATATAGTTTCGAGATCAGTAGTAATTATTATCGTAATATAATTTGACAATCTGATATAAAGTTTTTCGTCTTGCATTATCCCGTTAGGCATGTACAACATCTTAGATTTTCTAGGCATTCTGGGCGCAGAGATTTGCAGCTGAAACCTAGTATAAGTGGAAGTGGAACGTCTGATGACTATTTTGAAAAGAAGTTCGGGAAGGATATCGAGGGACAAATTTAGTTAAAGTCATATTGAAAATTTTTAGGTTAATTTTTCTATTACATATACAAATAAACTCATATTTCTGCTCTCCTTACACTCCCAAAACCGAAAATTATCATTTAATACAAAGCTAATAGTAGTGTTATCTGAAAAAAAATTGAATATAAAAAATTACAGATCGACAAAAACATTTTTCTGGCGAGCTATCGATTATCGATATTATTTACATTATCGGTAAATAACGAGCCACCCTATGCATTCTTCTATATACTAAGAAAACCAGTTCAGTATTGCCAAATTAATTATGAAACTATAAAATATACATACAGAACGATGTAATCGCAAGATAAAAATACGCCTTCGCCGAAATATTTTTTTTTGTATTATTGGCCTATGGGGACCCCTGTGCACCGGCGCCTTCTAAAATGAACAGCATAAATGAAGCTAACAAAATTAAGTAAATGAACAATATTTAAAAAGGAAACCGATTTAATGCAACTAATAAAACTATTAAAATTAATAAAATTCTTAAATCAATCAGATGAAAAATAAAATGACAACATTTAATAAAATAAATTAAATAAAAAATATTAAAATAATAAATTATTGAAATCATTGAACCTAAAAAAATTATTAAAATCAGTGGAAAAAAAGTTAAAAAAGTTTATCAAATTAAAAAAAATTAAAAAATGAAGAACAATAATAGAAGTAATAAAATTAATACAAGTGATAAAATTAATGAAGGGACTAAAATAAATACAATTAACGCAATTAGTAAACGATCATATTAATTAAATTTTTTAATATATTGAAATTATTAAAATTAATAATATAATTAAGCCAAAAAAAAAATTAAAAGCAACGTACATAAAACTATTCAAATTAATTAAAGGATTAAAACGAACAAAATTTCGAAAATAATAGCAAAATAAATACTAATAAAATTATTCAAATCAATGAAGTCACTTAAATCCACAAATTTAAAACTAGCTAAAATAAATAAATTAATAAAATGAAGAACATAAATGAAACTAATTAAATAAATGGACAAAATTTAAAAAAAACTTACAGATTGTATAGTAAAATTATTCAAATTAATAAAATTATTAAAATTCATAAATCAATCAAATGAAAAATAAAATGAGTCAGTTCAATAAAATGAATTAAATAAAAAATATTAAAATAACAAATTATTAAAATTAATAAAATCAGCGAAATTTAAAAAAAAATATAAAATTTAACAACGAAATAAAAAAAAATAATAAAAATAATAACATTAATACAAGTGATAAAATGAATAATGAGACTGCAATAAATACAATTAATGAAATAAGTAAACGATTGAAGAAAACAAAAATTTCTGCAATTTGCTAATATATTAAAATTAGTAAAACAGTTAAACAAAAAACTGAAAAAATATTAAAATTGACAAAATAATAAAATAAATAAATTGTAGGGGGTAGTTCGGATCCCCAAGTGGTAATATTATGAAAAGCGTATATATCATTTTCATGACTGTCATGTAGATCTGTTTTACCTCACAAAATTTTGCGGTTCTCAGCTTTCGTTTGCATGCGCTCGGGGCGAATGTTGTTTTGGCGCGCTTTTTATGAAAAATGTGTAAGCCAAAAAAACAATATTTTTGTTGGCAACAACAATATATTAAGTCAAATGCATTATCATGATTTTGGATCTGCCGAATAATATCTTTTATTTAGTATCACTCCAAAAACCAAGAAAGCACCAAACAGCGAAAATCAAAGCTCTAGCGACGACGACATGGACATAAACACAAACGAGGGAAAAGGCAGACGGAATGATCAGAAGGCGACAGAGGGTAAATCTGACCATTGCTCACCTCCAAGTAAGAAAATTAACATACGAAGCGGAAAACAGTGCACCCAGGATAGTCGACAGAAGAAAAAATCATCTATATTGAATTATAAATATAATTGATTTTTTGAAACGCAAATTATTTTCAAAAAGGCGAATGGCTCTCGAGATTAATACCTTAATAAATTAATATGAAAAAAGAACTTTCAATTATTTCGAAGGAAAACGATTTGCCACAAAATACCCAACCGCTAGCTTATGTAATTATAAAGATATGTTGGAGATCATTGGATATTACACGATTGAAAAATACCATGTGGCAATAAAGGTATTCATAAACTGTTTCTCCTTAGAAACCAAATTGAATTAAATTTGGGTACTAGAGCACAGTTTCTAATTTAAACAAGTTAAACTTTTGCGTTTCGAGTAGGCCACAGTTTGTCTCAGCTGTAGCTGGGTTCAGTGTCTAACTGGTGGCCAAGTTACTGATGAATCATATTTAAAGATCTTTATAGTAAAAAAATTAAAGTAAAATGCTATTTAAAGATCTTTATAGTAAAAAAAAACTTCGCTAAAATAATATAAGGCTAAGTTAGTACGTTTTAGTAAAAGGTAAAAACAATCAAGACAGCTCCGGTGGTTAAGTGGTAAGCGTGACCGCCACTCATTCCAGTTAGTTTGGGTTCAATCCCAACCGAGGTCGTTGAGATTTTTCTGAGGTGCTAAAATATGTCGTCACGTCTTTCTTCGGAAGGGAAGTAAAGCCGTTGGTCCCCAGTCCATGAGTTAATGGATCGATATCTTGTTCAGATAGCGGAGTCACCTCTCTGGCGTCGGTAAAGAAGATGTAAAATCCAACTTCTCTACTAACAAATATCTCCTCCTCCCGTGATACTTGTGGAGTGCGCAGTAGTAGTATATACGGCATCTAGCGAAAGCAAGTATCGGACTAACATTCCCTACCCTTTCCTTCAGCGATCTACGTTCGGGCCTGGCTGCCACCGGTATTGATCAATAAAACACTTTAAGATTACCAGGAGTTGCACACTGAAAGATATTTCACACTTCCCAAGCATAATTATCTACTGATTCTCTGTGCAACTTCAGCTATTCCAGATCGATAACGGAGTACCAGCTAGGGGTGGTCGCACAAGCTCAAGTAAAAGGTAAAAAAATCATGCTAATTTTGTATTCCGGACCATCAGGCAATGACAGGAAAAGACAGCATCAACTTGCACATTCATAGCCAGACTCAAAAGCAAACTTGCACACTCATTCATGGTTTTCAACATCGACACGGAGAATAGATTTCGCCTGGCGAAGATATCGCGAATTGGAAAGTTGGGTGGTCTGTCTCGAACCATCATCCAAGAGAACCATCTATGTCGTAACTAACAACTGTTGACAGGTGATTTAGGTAAATTACTAACTACATACAGCCAAGACTAGGAAGAAGCGATCGTCGTGGAGTCTGATCACCCTTTTGCTCTCCAACGACGAAAAAATAGCGCAGTATCTGCAAAACCTTTAAAAAAAAAATTCCGCAACTTCCAATATACCCGCCGACCATTGCGGGCGGAGCGGAGCTCCTCTCCGATTGCGGTATTATGCGATAATGCACCGCTTGATTTGCGGCCAGCCTCAGCCAATTTCGCAACGCGTCAAATCTCTAACTCAATTAACACATTGCCATTGACAATGCGAGCAATTGTGCGTGGCGCAGTCATTTTTTTTTGTTTCTTTCCTCCGATTTTCGCTGTGCAAGATCTCGTCGAATCGTCGTTCGAGCGGTAGGTATTTCTTCTTTTTTGGTCAGTTTTGTTTCGCCGCCCGGCTCTCGTCTGACTGATCGTGTTTCATTTGTTCGCCATTATCCCCCTATGCACGTACATGTGTACACGGCTGCGTGGTGAATCCGTCGTGACTCGTGACTGTGTATAAGTTTTGTTTTATTTCGTCGCTCGCGTAATAAGTGAAAGTGTAGCGGCGACCTACTTTTTTTTCGGCTTGCCGGGCCCGCCGCTGTCGTTTTTTTTTATTTCGTTTCATTTTTTTTTGCTTCTTTTTTTCTTCTTCGTTCCATTCGATGCCGCGATTCAGGTCTATGTTAGCGAAACAACATTGAGAGAGACGCGGACGCTCGAGCTCGATCCTCGATCCACCTTCTTTCAGCCGCCATAGAGGTCTGTTGTCCGAGCGTGAAGTGATGTCAGCCTAGCAGAGCCGACGGCGAGTTTTCGGCGAGTCCGCATCTGATCTTGGCTGCTGATGTTGTAGCTTGGAAAAGGGCACACACAACACAAGGCAAGAGGAACGAACGAGCGGATGGGTCCGAGGATGGTTTCTTACAATCCTCGCTTCGCATTGTCTTTCGGCGGGGATTGGCGAGGAAAATGTGGATATTTTTAAAATGTAGATCCGATTGTGACGCGAATGGTGATGACTCGTAACTTGGTGTCGTTATAAGCATTCGTCGAATGAAACGAACTCTGGCTGTAACTGACCAGACGCAACGTTCGTCTCAAAATTCGATACATTCTGTGGGACATTGTGTTTCTTCTTCAATATAAAAATAAATAAAACCTGTTTCATCTGCAAGAAATTGAATATCACCTTTCGATATCCCAGTCGGAACCATCGGGGCTTATATTACTTTACGGTTCATTATTGATACGAAACATAAAATGCACAGTCCTGAGCAAGAGTTATAAAATTGGTATCCTTCATTACATCGTTTTCTATTTTGCGTCTATCTTCTCGGACCGAGCAAGTTAAATATTCAAAAAGTCAGATTTATTCGAAACAAACAGCCTTTGAGCAACGAAGGAACCATCGAGTTGGAGGGAGAGAATGAGACGGCACTAACCGTGGATACCTTTCCCTTCCAGCAACGGAGCAAGATTTTGGTGGACCCCGAGAAGCAGTAAAATAGAGGAAGAATGACAAGCAATAAAACCGAAGGGAGCGCTCAAGATCCCTGAAATTACAGGCCAGAGAAAGCCGATCCTGGTTCCCTGCTGCATGCATCGTTGTTTGGCTCAGTACTAACCAAGATCTTCGTTTTATGTCTTCTTTTCCTTATCTGAATTTTGGGCATTACCTGCCCCCGCTTGAAGTGAGCGGAGAAATTCATCAATAAACACACTTTTATTGGTTTATTAGCTGACCCCCTGACAAAAGTTTTTTCCCCTCGGGTTTGTTGATAGATTTTACAGAGATCATCCTTTTTGTTACTTCTTCTATTTGCCTACACACACGTCTTCGGCTTTCTACCGGATTCTGCTACCCGTCGCCTCCCATAGAGATAGAGAATGTTTGTGCGGCTACACGGATCATAATTATCCTTTCTCTGTTTCCCACCGCACTGCACTTTCGGTTGGTCCGGGATTCCTGGATCAATTAGTGAACTGAAATTATGTAAATATGGCTTCCTCGCAGTCGTAGCCAAAGATGTAGAAAGTACAGTTCACAGGTACCTTAGTTGAGCCTTAGAGAAATGCTGAGACCGCTGCGGAGGTGTTTTGCCCGGGTAAAAGTGTAAATATTTTGGGTGTCCGTGTCGGAAGCAAAATAAACAAACATTATGGAGATAACAGAGGAAAAAGGTGTTGTCGCTGGCAATATTTATTTCCATCTTTTGTTTTCTCATTTGAATAAGGACTTCTGCGTTTGCAACGTTACCTTTAGCTGTTGGGTCTATTTCGTACACTGTTTTGGAGTTAATGCTCTTTAAAAAGTTATTAAAACTTTTCTTAGGCAGTACAATTTTCTTGTCGTGGCAAGTTTTAAAATAAAATAATGACTAGTAATTTAGATTCCGATTTTTCGGCAACAAAACTTTAAATAAATTAGTTTAAATAACTAATTTTGTTTGATGGACTTCGTCTCATCAGAATCCGACACTATCTTGATGACAGGACTAAGCTAGCCGTGGATTGACGCTAGTTTCAAAAACGAAAACACAATTTGTGTTTTGAGTAAACCCTGGTGCTGCGTGATGTCCCGCAAGAAAAAGAGTTGGTTAGAAATGTTGTGCCCTTAACGCACAAAGGGTGTTGTAAAAAATTTTCTCCTTGGTGGAGAAAAAATAATTTTTACCAAAATTTTTCTTTACTAAAGAGCAATACAACATAGTATAAGTTGCAGTGGCTTGCTAAACCAAACAAAATGTTTCTATTTCAGTAGTTCTCATCAGCTTAAAAATAAAATCCGGTTTTTTAAAGTCACGTAAACAAAAATAAACCAAAAAACAACTCGTGTTTTCGTATTTGGAGCTAGTGTCAATCCGGCAGTCCTGTCACTAAGTTAGTGTCGGATTCTGATGAGGAGAAGATTTTGTGCCCTTAACACGCAAAGGTGGTTTTAAACATTAGAACTTAGTGGAGAAACTGTGGAAGTTTTAACCTAATTTTTTATACACAATATAGCATAGTGAAAACTTTAAGTGCTCCTTAAATGGACCAATGTTTCCAGAAAACATTGTTATTCGATTTAAGTTTTCTATTTAGATTCAATGCTTTTGTTCAACAGTGGATTCAAAATTATACTTATCGAATTTGGATAGAGAAAAGAGGATCATTTTGATTCGACTAACCGATGCTAGCACGATCTATATTATTTTAAAAACACGTATGATTGCTTGATTCACATTAGACTACTAAATGTACAGCAAAGCAAAAATCTTCCACGAATAAAATATTTATTAATCTATGATATGCGAAGTGCAGTTCTTGTTGGGAACAAATTTCAAATTTCGAACTTCAAACTTCGAATTCCGAACCTCAAATTCCGATATTTCAAATTCGAAATATGAAATTTGCAATTTGCAATTTGATATTTGAAACTTGAAATTTGAAATTTGAAATTTGAAATTTGAAATTTGAAATTTGAAATTTGAAATTTGAAATTTGAAATTTGAAATTTGAAATTTGAAATTTGAAATTTGAAATTTGAAATTTGAAATTTGAAATTTGAAATTTGAAATTTGAAATTTGAAATTTGAAATTTGAAATTTGAAATTTGAAATTTGAAATTTGAAATTTGAAATTTGAAATTTGAAATTTGAAATTTGAAATTTGAAATTTGAAATTTGAAATTTGAAATTTGAAATTTGAAATTTGAAATTTGAAATTTGAAATTTGAAATTTGAAATTTGAAATTTGAAATTTGAAATTTGAAATTTGAAATTTGAAATTTGAAATTTGAAATTTGAAATTTGAAATTTGAAATTTGAAATTTGAAATTTGAAATTTGAAATTTGAAATTTGAAATTTGAAATTTGAAATTTGAAATTTGAAATTTGAAATTTGAAATTTGAAATTTGAAATTTGAAATTTGAAATTTGAAATTTGAAATTTGAAATTTGAAATTTGAAATTTGAAATTTGAAATTTGAAATTTGAAATTTGAAATTTGAAATTTGAAATTTGAAATTTGAAATTTGAAATTTGAAATTTGAAATTTGAAATTTGAAATTTGAAATTTGAAATTTGAAATTTGAAATTTGAAATTTGAAATTTGAAATTTGAAATTTGAAATTTGAAATTTGAAATTTGAAATTTGAAATTTGAAATTTGAAATTTGAAATTTGAAATTTGAAATTTGAAATTTGAAATTTGAAATTTGAAATTTGAAATTTGAAATTTGAAATTTGAAATTTGAAATTTGAAATTTGAAATTTGAAATTTGAAATTTGAAATTTGAAATTTGAAATTTGAAATTTGAAATTTGAAATTTGAAATTTGAAATTTGAAATTTGAAATTTGAAATTTGAAATTTGAAATTTGAAATTTGAAATTTGAAATTTGAAATTTGAAATTTGAAATTTGAAATTTGAAATTTGAAATTTGAAATTTGAAATTTGAAATTTGAAATTTGAAATTTGAAATTTGAAATTTGAAATTTGAAATTTGAAATTTGAAATTTGAAATTTGAAATTTGAAATTTGAAATTTGAAATTTGAAATTTGAAATTTGAAATTTGAAATTTGAAATTTGAAATTTGAAATTTGAAATTTGAAATTTGAAATTTGAAATTTGAAATTTGAAATTTGAAATTTGAAATTTGAAATTTGAAATTTGAAATTTGAAATTTGAAATTTGAAATTTGAAATTTGAAATTTGAAATTTGAAATTTGAAATTTGAAATTTGAAATTTGAAATTTGAAATTTGAAATTTGAAATTTGAAATTTGAAATTTGAAATTTGAAATTTGAAATTTGAAATTTGAAATTTGAAATTTGAAATTTGAAATTTGAAATTTGAAATTTGAAATTTGAAATTTGAAATTTGAAATTTGAAATTTGAAATTTGAAATTTGAAATTTGAAATTTGAAATTTGAAATTTGAAATTTGAAATTTGAAATTTGAAATTTGAAATTTGAAATTTGAAATTTGAAATTTGAAATTTGAAATTTGAAATTTGAAATTTGAAATTTGAAATTTGAAATTTGAAATTTGAAATTTGAAATTTGAAATTTGAAATTTGAAATTTGAAATTTGAAATTTGAAATTTGAAATTTGAAATTTGAAATTTGAAATTTGAAATTTGAAATTTGAAATTTGAAATTTGAAATTTGAAATTTGAAATTTGAAATTTGAAATTTGAAATTTGAAATTTGAAATTTGAAATTTGAAATTTGAAATTTGAAATTTGAAATTTGAAATTTGAAATTTGAAATTTGAAATTTGAAATTTGAAATTTGAAATTTGAAATTTGAAATTTGAAATTTGAAATTTGAAATTTGAAATTTGAAATTTGAAATTTGAAATTTGAAATTTGAAATTTGAAATTTGAAATTTGAAATTTGAAATTTGAAATTTGAAATTTGAAATTTGAAATTTGAAATTTGAAATTTGAAATTTGAAATTTGAAATTTGAAATTTGAAATTTGAAATTTGAAATTTGAAATTTGAAATTTGAAATTTGAAATTTGAAATTTGAAATTTGAAATTTGAAATTTGAAATTTGAAATTTGAAATTTGAAATTTGAAATTTGAAATTTGAAATTTGAAATTTGAAATTTGAAATTTGAAATTTGAAATTTGAAATTTGAAATTTGAAATTTGAAATTTGAAATTTGAAATTTGAAATTTGAAATTTGAAATTTGAAATTTGAAATTTGAAATTTGAAATTTGAAATTTGAAATTTGAAATTTGAAATTTGAAATTTGAAATTTGAAATTTGAAATTTGAAATTTGAAATTTGAAATTTGAAATTTGAAATTTGAAATTTGAAATTTGAAATTTGAAATTTGAAATTTGAAATTTGAAATTTGAAATTTGAAATTTGAAATTTGAAATTTGAAATTTGAAATTTGAAATTTGAAATTTGAAATTTGAAATTTGAAATTTGAAATTTGAAATTTGAAATTTGAAATTTGAAATTTGAAATTTGAAATTTGAAATTTGAAATTTGAAATTTGAAATTTGAAATTTGAAATTTGAAATTTGAAATTTGAAATTTGAAATTTGAAATTTGAAATTTGAAATTTGAAATTTGAAATTTGAAATTTGAAATTTGAAATTTGAAATTTGAAATTTGAAATTTGAAATTTGAAATTTGAAATTTGAAATTTGAAATTTGAAATTTGAAATTTGAAATTTGAAATATGAAATTTGAAATATGAAATTTCAAATTTCAAATTTCAAATTTCAAATTTCAAATTTCAAATTTCAAATTTCAAATTTCAAATTTCAAATTTCAAATTTCAAATTTCAAATTTCAAATTTCAAATTTCAAATTTCAAATTTCAAATTTCAAATTTCAAATTTCAAATTTCAAATTTCAAATTTCAAATTTCAAATTTCAAATTTCAAATTTCAAATTTCAAATTTCAAATTTCAAATTTCAAATTTCAAATTTCAAATTTCAAATTTCAAATTTCAAATTTCAAATTTCAAATTTCAAATTTCAAATTTCAAATTTCAAATTTCAAATTTCAAATTTCAAATTTCAAATTTCAAATTTCAAATTTCAAATTTCAAATTTCAAATTTCAAATTTCAAATTTCAAATTTCAAGTTTCAAATTTCTAATTTCTAATTTCTAATTTCTAATTTCAAATTTCAAAAATTTAAATTTCAAATTTCAAATTTCAAGTTTCAAATTTCAGATTTCAAATCAAATTTCAAATTTTAAATTTCAAATTTTATATTTCAAATTTCAAATTTCAAATTTCAAATTTCAAATTTCAAATTTCAAATTTCAAATTTCAAATTTCAAATTTCAAATTTCAAATTTCAAATTTCAAATTTCAAATTTCAAATTTCAAATTTCAAGTTTCAAATTTCAAATTTCAAATTTCAAATTTCAAATTTCAAATTTCAAATTTCAAATTTCAAATTTCAAATTTTCAATTTTCAATTTTCAATTTTCAAATTTCAAATTTCAAATTTTAAATTTCAAATTTTATATTTCGAATTTCAAATTTCAAATCTCAAATTTCAAGTTTCAAGTTTCAAATTTCAACTTTCAAATTTCAAATCAAATTTCATATTTTAAATTTCAAATTTCAAATTTCAACTTTCAAATTTCAAATTTCAAATTTCAACTTTCAACTTTCAACTTTCAAATTTCAAATTTCAAATTTCAAATTTCAAATTTCAAATCAAATTTCAAATTTTAAATTTTAAATTTCAAATTTTATATTTCAAATTTCAAATTTCAAATTTCAAATTTCAAATTTCAAATTTCAAATTTTAAATTTCAAATTTCAAATTTCAAATTTCAAATTTCAAATTTCAAATTTTAAATTTCAAATTTCAAATTTTCAAATTTCAAATTTCATATTTTAAATTTCAAATTTCAACTTTCAACTTTCAACTTTCAAATTTTAAATTTCAAATTTCAAATTTCAAATTTCAAACTTCAAACTTCAAACTTCAAACTTCAAATTTCAAATTTCAAATTTCAAATTTCAAATTTCAAATTTCAAATTTCAAATTTCAAATTTCATATTTCAAATTTCAAATTTCAGATTTCAAATTTCGAATTTCAAATTTCAAATTTCGAGTTTCGAATTTTAAATTTCAAATTGCAAATTTCAATTTTCAAATTCAATTCTCAAATTTTAAATTTCATGTATCCCCATATATACGATAAAAAATATAAAGGACCATTTTAACACGTGCCCCAAAAGGATTGAATTTTTATATGAGAATTACAAGTAATTTTGCCTAGTTTTTATATGAATTGAAACTTTTCTCATGTGATCCCAAAGCGTATTTTAAACTAGAATTAGTACATTAAGTAATATTTTTTTTGTTAAATTAAGTTAATATGTGCCATTTAATGATAAAAATGTGAAATTGAGACTAAATGTTAAAAAATCTGATTTTCTGAATTTTTATTTTGCTCCTAAGAAATTTCTACGTTCATCAAGGTACATCTTATTAAAATTGATTGAAGAATAACAGAGATATATTAAAGATAAAATTAAATGTTTAAATTTAATATGAATGACAAAAGGCCCCAACTTCCCGTATTCGGACAAAGATCGCAAATTTTTTTTAAGTAAAATAAACAAAATAAAATATAATTGATCACTACCGACGACGGTCAGGCCCGAACGTAGACAGGTTAGCAATGTTAGTCCGACACTTGCAATTTGTAGATGCCGTATGTACACACTACACAAGTGTCACGGGAGAAGATAAATTGCTAGTAAGGATAGGGGTTAATTTAAAAATTGTTCTGAAACCAGCGCGTGGTTCAAGAGTTTAGGAGTATCTGGGTGTCCTACCACCAGGAGACTCATTATGTACCTAACATATGTTTTAGGACTTGAAAATGTCTAAAAACAATCCTGAGAAATCGTATGGTTTTCACAGAAAGTCACCAAATAATTTCGAAGAAATTAATTAAAAAATCGAAATAATTTAAATCGAGAATATGAAATAATTTTAAGCGGCCTGAAATAAGCGTTAACAACATTCGAAGAGGATCCCAGTGGATCAATTTTTGGCTTCTACCACGGCTTCAAGACTGGGTAGAAAAAACTTCTTTTCAAATCACGTTCATAAATTAATAAAAAACTAAGGACAAATGAATACAAATTTTCAAAAACGTTGTAGCGCTCGAGATGAATAAGTCTTGCCAATATGAACTTAGATGCTGCTCAAGTTGAACGTAGACCGAAAAATCTTGAGACTTTTTTCAAAAAGACATAATATGTCTTTTTGAAAAAAGTCTAAGATATTATCTTCAATGACTGACTCTCATTGTTTACTTTCTCTTCTGTTAATAATTTGGTCGCTTTAATATTTATCTCTCAACTCTTTGCATACTATGCTAGTCAAAACCACCGTCCTTCGATCTGTACTGTAAAATAAGTGAAAAGTGCTATAGCGACGCCGTGAACATCGAAAGAGAAAGTAAACAGAGTCACTCATTGTAGATATATCGTTTTGAATAAAAGCTCTAGAAAATTTCTAAAATATTTAATATTCCAAAATTCTAAAATATTTAATATGAACTAATTCGACAATCGCCCGTCTAAATCATAACTACCATTGTCTGTTACTTAGGGTGCTTTCAAAATTACACCTTTTCCAAAACGATAGATAAACTGTGCGTTTACGCTGCAATTGACAACCACCATGTACACAGGCCGGTACCCAATTTGTGTCGTCCGACAATAAAAGGCTTAGGGAAAAAATTTAATTCATATTTACACTAGCAACAAACCCTTTTCGTTCGCCATGCTCCCCACAGCTCTTCGCAGTTTGTGCTGTGTGCTACCTTTTTTCCCCATTACTTTGTTGTTTCTCGTTCGTATTGAGATCGCGCGCACTCGTTGGACACCTTTTTTTTTGCTTCGCTCTGAGTGTTGGTAGACAACAGCAGGGTAGTGGTGCATTACAGCAATTGTTAGTATTACCTCATACCATTCGCTTTTAATTTCGTTGCAACAACTTGGCTCTTTTTTATTGTGCACTCTTTCTCCCACAATCGTGCCACTCATATGCTACCACGAGTGACACGGTGGTAGGTGTAGGTATGTGGTGTGGTCGCTGGTTATACACTGCCATGCCAAGAGAGCATAAACATTGCACTCATGCTCTCGGCTGTGCAGATCGTTCTGTGCTGTGCTGTCTGTCGGTTGGTCGGCCGATCGGTTAGCTGGCCGGGTGGGGGGTGGTCCAGCATAGACAGCATATAGCATAGCCAACCTGAAATGAAACCGAAAGTGGATCTCGTGCGAGCTCAGTGCCTTCGTTCGTTCGTTCTCTTGGTGGAAGGGATGGTTGTGAGTGTAACTAACGACTAGTGAACGAGTGATTGAATGAGTGGATACGACGATCACGCGAACGTGACCAAGCAGGCAGGCACTCCTTTCCTGCCTCAACATTTAATCGATTGAGCTCTGATGTCGGGCAGATTTCGTTGGGGTTTTCGGTGAACTAACGAAATCCGTTCCGTGCAATGGTTGTCGTTTTCAAAGAAACTCATTTTGTTGGACGAATTACTGAAAATTTAATATTTATTTCGATTAACCCTCAAATATTTTTGAAATAATCGCAAAGTTATTTATTGAGATCTTCGAATACTTCTACTAATAACAGAAGGTCAATCAATCTTCTAGAAACTGAATTTCAATCACGAATCATTACATTTCTCCCACCACCCTCACCCGGTTCGGTCCGGTCCGATTCAGAGTGCGAGAATTCAGGCTACCGCATGCTAAGTACGCCTTTGTCAGTGTGTGTCTGTGTGTGCGAGCGCGCGCCCCAAAAAGTGGGCCAATGAGAGCGAGAGTGTGTCACACTTTTTGTGCCACAGCTACTGCTGCTGTTGCTGTTGTTCTCGTTCCGATCTGTGTCAAATGCAACTGCTGCGCGTTCGGTCTGCTACTTGCTGCGAATTGAACCGAGTGCCTCTGTATTGTATTGTATGGTAGGTCACTCGTTTTCGCTCATTCTCTCTCGCTCTCTCTCTCTGGTTCTTCATTTCGTCGAACCACATGTCGATGCCGAAGACAGGGCACTCAGCAAAAATGAGAAAGAGTGCCACACAAAGCGAGACCGAAAAGTCGAGTGCACGGCATGGTTGAGCACACGGCAAGGCAACCGGAGCGCGGCCACACGAAAAACAGTCGCCGAAGTTTTCGGATGGATTCTCGAAAAAGCGGATTTTATATTATTATTTTTCAAGTAGTTGGAGTTAGTATATCGTAGCCCATGTTTGCCGTAAGTTGTAATTCTCGCTGCTCGTTCGTGCGTCATACCGCGAGCTTTTTTGAGTCACCTCCTGAAACCGGAGGGTAGAAGAAGCTTAAGAGCCGTAGTTCTGTTACCTGTGCGCGCCAGGATCACGAGTTTTCCAGGAAAAATAAACGTGAATCGCGACGTTACCTTTCGGTTCTTTTTTTCTGTGGATCTAACGTTCCGTTTTCGGAAGGAGTTCTTCAGTTCATCGCTTCTGAACGGCCTGGATTTTATTTCGTTCTGTGTGTTCTGGCAAGCGCCAAGTTACCAAGCAGTTCCGAAAAAGGCTGCCAGTGCGTTTTATTCATGTTCTGTTCTGCATACAAAACAAAATCAAAGTTACCAAGTGCTCCAAGTTTCTGTCAGAAGGCTGTGGAAATGCTACAGTTTTTGAAACTTGTTCAAACCCATATGTGATACAAAACAGAGTCAAGGTTCTGAGAGAACTTTGCATACAAATTTAGAAGAAAAAAAATTCACTGGTGCTATGAAACAGATCTTGGATCCAGAATCGTCACCGCCTGTTGCGAAACGGATGTACACTTAAGCGGACAGCTGGAATATATTTCGGAAACCCAAGTGTTGTGCAATTGAGTGTGTGAAGTATGAAAAATTAATATAAACAAGAAACAGATTTATCAAAATCAATAGAAACTGTGGAAAAGCGTGGAATAGGAGGGGTTACCAAGCCAGGATATCTTCATGAAGGTGAAGTTAAAATGTCCCATCGATGGAGCGGATTCTGCCAGCTGATCAAGTCTCAACATCTATCGACTATCACTGCAACACGTGACCATCACATCGGCCCTAAAACATCTACGGCACAACCCGTTCATGACCTTTGAGTGTGTGTGTTTTGTTTTATCTAAACCATATTAAAGTAGAAGTAGTGTAGAAAGTAGCCTGAAGAAACGCAAAACAAGTAGGAAACCCTGTAAATTGTACAAGAAGCAAAGTGTACGAATAAACGCACCGTTGGCACGAAGTGTAAGGTGTTTTTGTATGAAACAAACAAAACGAAGAAACAAGAATTCGAAGAAGATCAAGTGCAACTAGAATACCAATTTTGTGATTGTGTACTAATGCTAAGTTCTAAATCTACATAAGTAAGGGTGTATGGTAATTCTAGAGGCATAAGTGAAACTATTGGTTTAGAAATTAGTGGTAGCAATTTAACAATTTTACATCGGCAAACTAACGGAAACTGCACAGAAACAGAAGAAAAAATCCGTGTGTGTGAGATAGAGATAGTGTAGAAAAAAATCGAGAAGATACCAAGTAACAACAACAAAAAACCGCAAGAATCCGTCCGAAGTGCGATTGTGTGAGTGTGCCTACAATACCTTGATCCTCAAACAGTGGCGAGTTAGAAGCATAACAAACCAAACGAAAGATTCATAAATATACAGTAACCACGTCGGAAGAAATGTTATTAGACATGGATCACCAGAATTCGGCAGTGTTTATGTCGCTGAACATGTCGCAGTATTCGCTAGCCAACTATACCGCCAGCCCACCGCCACAGGGCGGAGCTGGCAACACCACGCAGCTTCTGTCGCTGACCAGCCAGAACAGCAACAGCAATAGTAACAGTATGACCGGGAACGCCATGCCTCCGCCACAGTACGGTTACAATATGAGCACCGGAGGTGGTGGCGTTGGAACCGGAGTTGCCGGGAATCTTCTGGGAGCCGTTGCCGGCCACCTGAACAACAACAACAACAACAGCACCAGCGTCAACAACAATACAGTGGCAAACAGCCTGACGGCTCAGTCGCCAATCCCGTCGCACAACAACAACAACAATAATAATACTAGCAATAGCAACAACAACAATCATCACCACGGCCAGAACGGCGGAACAGGCGGCGGTGGCAATGCCGCCACAGCCCAGGGCCTGCAATCGCAGCAGTCCAACTACTCCCTGTACAATTTCGATTCTCCTTACATGTTTTCCGCAGGTGGCTACCACGAGAACATCTCCCAGACGCAGTCAAACTATCTAGCGATCCCCCCGTCAGGTACTACCGCCATTGAGCCCACTAATCTTAACAACCTTAGTGTCGTATCCGCCATTCAATGCGACCAGACTGATTTTAAATATTTCATTGAAGAACTGTGCCCGGTGTGCGGTGACAAAGTCTCAGGCTACCACTACGGACTGCTGACGTGCGAGTCGTGCAAGGGCTTCTTCAAGCGTACCGTCCAGAACAAGAAGGTGTACACGTGCGTCGCCGAGCGGCAGTGTCACATCGACAAGACCCAGCGCAAACGCTGCCCCTACTGTCGCTTCCAGAAGTGTCTCGAGGTCGGCATGAAACTAGAAGGTGAGTGTTTCCCTTTTTATTTTGTTATCTCATATATATGCTACACTACATATTTATCGAATATCATCTCTCTGGGCATCGATTTGGGGTGATTTGCATTTCTCCGCCGTCTCGCTCGGCTCTCGGCACAAGCAGTAGCAGCAGTAGTCCCTATCCCTAGCAGTATAGTGGAAGAATTCCGACACGTGTCCGTTCGAACCGAGAAGAGCATTTGCTGCGTAGTTTCATTCTGTCGCGTTATGGTGCGACATAATCCATTTGAAAAAGTTTTTTTGTTAGTCCAAGTTGGAACTCATTCAAGGTATGTCGAAGTTCCGGCATAAATCTGCCAACATGATGAAAAATGATAAAACATAAGTTGATATCTAATTTAATTATTTGTTATTCGAAAGTATTGTTTATGGCGAAACGTTTCAATGTGTTGAAAATAGTATGTAATGAAAGCTCGTCTCGCATTTCTTATGTTGTGGTTTTGTTGTTGTTCTAATGAATTTTAACGTCCACCAATTCACTACTCTTCCGGGGATAATTAAAATTTTTATTACCTTGCATCGTCACGTGGGAATCGGGGAGTTTCTGTGTAGTGCTGTGAGGGATGCTACATTTCCAGACATGTCTGTATTTTACAGTCTTTTGATATCCTCATACATCAAATTAGTTTAGGTATTTGCGTTTCGACTTCGTCTCATCAGAATCCGACACTAACTTAGTGACAGGACTAAACTAGCGCCAGATTGACGCTAGTTCCAAAATCTAAAAACACTATTTGTGTTCCTGCGTGGTGTCCCGCAAGAAAATGAGTACATATTAAGCTGATGAGCATTAATGAAATTATTATTATTATTATTATGCATGTAGCACTGGAAAAATCATTCTCTGCTCGTCATAATTTGTTTTTTTTTTAACTAGGCCAGGCATTGTATTTATCACTCATGTAAATTTGGATAATTTTCTTCTTCGACTTAAAAAACTTTCATTTTCACATGAAAAGTTTCTATCATTCACGCAAATTCTCCAGATAAACGAAATACACGATTTCTCCGGATAAATTGCGTTCATCATAAACATAACAAAACAAATCTGTTATATCTTGTTTTCGGTATACTTGCTCTTCTGGAATGGATATTTTTGTTTATATCCATGAAAAGTAAAAAAAAATCTCCGGTGAGAGAAGTGATGATAAGTTGGATTGGGTTAGAAAACATATCCTAATACTGCTTGTGAAGACGGAAAATTATGCGACTCATTCTTACCCGGAATAGATGGATATCGGATCTTCTCGCATGAGTGAGTGAGATACTATGAAATTTTGGATCTTTGAATCTTATGATTTTCAAATCTTTGAACCTCTGTATCGTTGAATTATCAAGTCTATGGATCATTGGATCTTTGCATCTTTGGATCTATGTATTTTTGAATCTCTGGATCTTTGTTCATTTAATATTTGGAATTTTGAATTTCTAATTTTTTGGATCAGTTTATATTTGCATCATTACATTCAAACTTTTCATTTTTACATGTTTGGATTCGATGGTTCAAAAATCATCGAATCCAAACATGTAAAAATGAAAAGTCTTTGAATCTTTGAATTGCTGAATCTGTCAATCTTTGGATCACAATCTTTTGATCTTTCAATCCTGTAATTCCTCGATCTTTGAATCCTGAGCGGTTCGAATCTTTAAATCTTGGAAAAGCCATCTTCTTTTAAAAAAAAATTGAATCTTTGTAATGTTTGGCTCTTTATAAGGTTTGGTATTGTGGTTTTGGGATACTGAATATTTTTATCTTTAAATCTTCGGAACTTTGGAGCCTTGAATCTTCGCATACTTGCATTTTTGATAGCTCCAATTATAAATTTTTGCATATTTGTATCCTCTTTGTTTCGTAATCATGCCATCCTTCAATTTCTCAATTTTTTTAGTTTTTCAATCAATCTTTCAATCTTTCAATCTTTCAATCTTTCAATCTTTCAATCTTTCAATCTTTCAATCTTTCAATCTTTCAATCTTTCAATCTTTCAATCTTTCAATCTTTCAATCTTTCAATCTTTCAATCTTTCAATCTTTCAATCTTTCAATCTTTCAATCTTTCAATCTTTCAATCTTCCAATCTTTCAATCTTTCAATCTTTCAATCTTTCAATCTTTCAATCTTTCAATCTTTCAATCTTTCAATCTTTCAACCTTTCAATCTTTCAATCCTTTGATCTATCGAACCCTTTCAAAAAACTATGAATCTTTAAAAAGCTGATTTTTTTTAAATTTGAATCTGATCGATTTAAAATTTTGAATCTTTGAAATGTTTGTATCTTTATTAGGTTAAGTTTTGAGTTATTGAATCTTTCATTATCTTTAAATCTTCAGAACTTTAGAGCTGTGGATCTTCGCACACTTGCATTTTCTAGGTTTTGCTTATTTGTATCATATCATTACTGCATTTTTTAATCTTTAGAAGTTTGGAGCTTGGGATCGTCGCATACTTGCTTTTTTCGATATCTGCAATTCTAAATTTCTGCATATTTGTATCATCGCATTTTTGCATCTTTGGTATATTTAGAAATCTTTGGGATCATTTCGATTTTTGTGATCTTTAATAATTTTGAGATTATTGCATCTTTGGATAATCGGATCTTTGATAGGTAATGTTTGTTGTTGCAAGATAAAATATAAAAAGTAAAACCCGAACTGGGCCATTCAGACCAGTTGAAACGCAATCCCCTGGTAACACAGAATTTTGAATTTTGAGCTTTGAAAAAGATATTCTATATACCTAGATTAATACCTGCGGATACTCATTCTTACCCGGAATAGATGGATATCGGATCTTCTCGCGTGAGTGAGTGAGATACTATGAAATTTTGGATCTTTGAATCTTATGATTTTCAAATCTTTGAACCTCTGTATCGTTGAATTATCAAGTCTTTGGATCATTGGATCTTTGAATCTTTGGATCTATGTATTTTTGAATCTCTGGATCTTTGTTCATTTGATATTTGGAATTTTGAATTTCTAATTTTTTGGATCAGTTTATATTTGCATCATTACATTCAAACTTTTCATTTTTACATGTTTGGATTCGATGATTCAAAAATCATCGAATCCAAACATGTAAAAATGAAAAGTCTTTGAATCTTTGAATTGCTGAATCTGTCAATCTTTGGATCACAATCTTTTGATCTTTCAATCCTGTAATTCCTCGATCTTTGAATCCTGAGCGGTTCGAATCTTTAAATCTTGGAAAAGCCATCTTCTTTTAAAAAAAAAATTGAATCTTTGTAATGTTTGGCTCTTTATAAGGTTTGGTATTGTGGTTTTGGGATACTGAATATTTTTATCTTTAAATCTTCGGAACTTTGGAGCCTTGAATCTTCGCATACTTGCATTTTTGATAGCTCCAATTATAAATTTTTGCATATTTGTATCCTCTTTGTTTCGTAATCATGCCATCCTTCAATTTCTCAATTTTTTTAGTTTTTCAATCAATCTTTCAATCTTTCAATCTTTCAATCTTTCAATCTTTCAATCTTTCAATCTTTCAATCTTTCAATCTTTCAATCTTTCAATCTTTCAATCTTTCAATCTTTCAATCTTTCAATCTTTCAATCTTTCAATCTTTCAATCTTTCAATCTTTCAATCTTTCAATCTTTCAATCTTTCAATCTTTCAATCTTTCAATCTTCCAATCTTTCAATCTTTCAATCTTTCAATCTTTCAATCTTTCAATCTTTCAATCTTTCAATCTTTCAACCTTTCAATCTTTCAATCCTTTGATCTATCGAACCCTTTCAAAAAACTATGAATCTTTAAAAAGCTGATTTTTTTTAAATTTGAACCTGATCGATTTAAAATTTTGAATCTTTGAAATGTTTGTATCTTTATTAGGTTAAGTTTTGAGTTATTGAATCTTTCATTATCTTTAAATCTTCAGAACTTTAGAGCTGTGGATCTTCGCACACTTGCATTTTCTAGGTTTTGCTTATTTGTATCATATCATTACTGCATTTTTTAATCTTTAGAAGTTTGGAGCTTGGGATCGTCGCATACTTGCTTTTTTCGATATCTGCAATTCTAAATTTCTGCATATTTGTATCATCGCATTTTTGCATCTTTGGTATATTTAGAAATCTTTGGGATCATTTCGATTTTTGTGATCTTTAATAATTTTGAGATTATTGCATCTTTGGATAATCGGATCTTTGATAGGTAATGTTTGTTGTTGCAAGATAAAATATAAAAAGTAAAACCCGAACTGGGCCATTCAGACCAGTTGAAACGCAATCCCCTGGTAACACTGGTGGTAATTTTGAATTTTGAGCTTTGAAAAAGATATTCTATATACCTAGATTAATACCTGCGGATACTCATTCTTACCCGGAATAGATGGATATCGGATCTTCTCGCGTGAGTGAGTGAGATACTATGAAATTTTGGATCTTTGAATCTTATGATTTTCAAATCTTTGAACCTCTGTATCGTTGAATTATCAAGTCTTTGGATCATTGGATCTTTGAATCTTTGGATCTATGTATTTTTGAATCTCTGGATCTTTGTTCATTTGATATTTGGAATTTTGAATTTCTAATTTTTTGGATCAGTTTATATTTGCATCATTACATTCAAACTTTTCATTTTTACATGTTTGGATTCGATGATTCAAAAATCATCGAATCCAAACATGTAAAAATGAAAAGTCTTTGAATCTTTGAATTGCTGAATCTGTCAATCTTTGGATCACAATCTTTTGATCTTTCAATCCTGTAATTCCTCGATCTTTGAATCCTGAGCGGTTCGAATCTTTAAATCTTGGAAAAGCCATCTTCTTTTAAAAAAAATTGAATCTTTGTAATGTTTGGCTCTTTATAAGGTTTGGTATTGTGGTTTTGGGATACTGAATATTTTTATCTTTAAATCTTCGGAACTTTGGAGCCTTGAATCTTCGCATACTTGCATTTTTGATAGCTCCAATTATAAATTTTTGCATATTTGTATCCTCTTTGTTTCGTAATCATGCCATCCTTCAATTTCTTAATTTTTTTAGTTTTTCAATCAATCTTTCAATCTTTCAATCTTTCAATCTTTCAATCTTTCAATCTTTCAATCTTTCAATCTTTCAATCTTTCAATCTTTCAATCTTTCAATCTTTCAATCTTTCAATCTTTCAATCTTTCAATCTTTCAATCTTTCAACCTTTCAATCTTTCAATCCTTTGATCTATCGAACCCTTTCAAAAAACTATGAATCTTTAAAAAGCTGATTTTTTTTTAATTTGAATCTGATCGATTTAAAATTTTGAATCTTTGAAATGTTTGTATCTTTATTAGGTTAAGTTTTGAGTTATTGAATCTTTCATTATCTTTAAATCTTCAGAACTTTAGAGCTGTGGATCTTCGCACACTTGCATTTTCTAGGTTTTGCTTATTTGTATCATATCATTACTGCATTTTTTAATCTTTAGAAGTTTGGAGCTTGGGATCGTCGCATACTTGCTTTTTTCGATATCTGCAATTCTAAATTTCTGCATATTTGTATCATCGCATTTTTGCATCTTTGGTATATTTAGAAATCTTTGGGATCATTTCGATTTTTGTGATCTTTAATAATTTTGAGATTATTGCATCTTTGGATAATCGGATCTTTGATAGGTAATGTTTGTTGTTGCAAGATAAAATATAAAAAGTAAAACCCGAACTGGGCCATTCAGACCAGTTGAAACGCAATCCCCTGGTAACACAGAATTTTGAATTTTGAGCTTTGAAAAAGATATTCTATATACCTAGATTAATACCTGCGGATACAGTAGGTACTCGTTGAAGATTTTTTTTAAATTCATTTAAGAACCGAGGAACTGAGATTTTTAAACTACTACGATTCTAGTTTCTTGGATTTTTAAAATTATATTCGCAACTTTTAATTTAATAAAGCTTAAATAGCGCTGAAATATAATTTTTAGCAGCTTCTGACATATTGTTTCTAGCAATTAGAGTAGTCTATTACGATTCTGGTTGACTGATAATTCATATATTCGAAATTTTATTTATGGTAACAGCCATAAGCTGGTTCTTAACTGCGGCACGAACTCGGCGATCCCTAGTTTAAATAAATTTTGAGTCCCAGTGAATTTGGTGATTGATATAGAAGTCCAAATACATGCTTCGTGTCCCAAGTCTGCCCAAAAGTTGACTAATAAATAACTAAATTTTCGAAATCATAAATAGTGGTGATCTAACAACCCAAAGAATGAGAATGAGATGAGATTTTTTCCACGCTTCGATCAGAGGGTGCTCCATGTTCAGGGAATCAAAAATTGATATAATTGCCTGGTTTTGCGTTAATGAACTCTTCTAAACTTTCACTTCCTATCTTGGTTAGACTGAGAACTGTGGGGTGTGGAATTAAGATCCTCATGATAAATGGAATTAAGATCCTCATGATAAAGATCCTTACATCGATTAATGGAAATCCAAAATCACAGTAAATAAATAAAGCTCTAAATACCAAATTCTCACAAATATCGAACGCGAATCTAGCTCGGACTCGAAACAAGGAAATCTGGATTAATAAGCTAACCAACTATTAAGATCTCGGACAGATTCGTAACTCGAGTTTTAAAACATAGATCCAAGATTTGATTTTTAACTGAGGCCCGAACTCGGCGATCCCTAGTTTAAATAACTTTGAATTTTAAGCGCCACCCCATTTAGTGACTACGATAGAAATCTTAATATGCGCTTCGTTTTTCGTTTACCACATAACTAGATTTTCAAAACCAAAAACAATAGTGGGGATCTAATAATCCAGTTATCTTTTACCTTGCATCAACACCGCTTGAAATAAGATCAGATTCTTTCCACGCTTCGATAAAAAAGTTGCTCTATTAATTGGGAATCAAAAATCAAGTGTCTGGTTCTACGTTACTAAACCTATAACTAAATTTTCACTTCTAATTCTAAAAGATCCTCCATTATGAAGCTCGAAGTCCCCGTAGTTCGATTAATGGGAATCCTAAGTCACAGCAAATAAATAAATAAATAATGCTCTTGATTCTCACAAATTTCAAATCCGAATCTAGCTCACACTTAGAACTATAGTTTCTGTATTGTTAGGATTCATATTTGACCATTGCAGTCTTTCCCACATATCGCCATTCGTATTTTTTTAGTATAATTAATATCAGAGTAAGAACTCCGTAACAACAAATCTAGATACTCAGAATCAATGCTGGGTTAAAGATCACAAGAAGCGAAGCGCTGCAAACCAAATTCAATAAGAATTATCAATTCAAATTCAATTGCTCGCCAATCTTTGTAATTTGCAATAAGGATTTCGAGATTCGGTATTTGATATCATTAATCTAGATATAGAAAGAGTTTTAACCGCGTTCATCGTTTTTTTTTCTTTCGTACCCCCATCGGTTCGTTTACTGTGCATATTAGTTGTTTTCCGAAGCATGTGTATTGGTATATGAAATCAGACCTAGAGCATCAAGAATTTATTAATTCACATACACCACGAAAATCAATTTAATTGGTCAGCGATTTGCGTTTCGACGTTTGGTCACATCAATATCTGGCAAATCGACTTAACCACCAGATAGACGCTAAACCCAGAACGGAACACAACTCGTATTCACAAACCGACTTGGTAACGAGATAAACAGTAAATCCAAAACCTTTGTGTTTCATTTCCATTGTAAAGACACATTTTTATGTTTCTCCTCAGTAGCTAATAACTGCCTGAGCCGCTAGCTACACACTACATCCAAAAATGTCACACAACTTATGTGTATGGTTGAAACGACCGATTGGTATTGATGCTCCAGTTGGTACAAAAGTTTTGACTTTAAACTTTTTGCTGATGAGAACCGAACATTTGTGGCGTCTATCTGGTTGCCAAGTTGGTCTGCCAGATACTGATGAGAAGAAAGTGAAACGCAAATCCATGGCTCTCTGAAGTTATAGGTTCTTTGCCATGTATGGCACGAAGTGGTCTTAATCCTGTTTTCTCTGTAAAGAGTAAAATAAACAAATAATTTAGCATTTGCTATAAGCAAATTAATATTTGCAGTTCAAAGGAAATATTGAAATCAAAAATAAATATAGTCATATAAATGATAAAACCCTATTGGCATCAGACACTGAAACTTAGACCAGAAAATTATTTTAGTTTATGATTAAAAAGACGGAAACAGCTATTTAATACTAATTATTAACTCACCCATGAATGTTGTATTGGTACCATAAATTAACGGTTAGATTTTATTACACAAACAGACATTCCGATGTGGAGCGAATGATGCAAAATTCATGCGACAAGCATGTCATTAGTTTCATGCCACTTCACATGATCTTGGTGTATTTAATTAATATTTTATTTACAATTCTTAACCGTTATCAATAATTTTGTCACTTTGCCCAAATCCTAGTAACCTAGGAAAATTTTAACATATACCAATAATTTATTTTACCACTTTGAAAAACAACAGGAAGCTGTTTTAACCCTGAAGAAGAATGAATATTCTTTCGAAACGCTGGCCATTTGATGGACAATAAATATTTTTGCCGGAAAACCGTAACCAAAAAGTCATCTTTTATTTCGTACTACATAAAATGTTCAGAATAATAATCGGATGAAATGATAAGGGACCAGTCATAAATTACGTAACGCTTTCAGGGGGAAAGGGGCATAACGAAATGTGACACGTTGTGGCATATGGTGGAGGGGGTCAACCTAGAACGTTACGTAACATGTTTTGACTGATGAAAAATAATTTTAACGAATTTGTTACGTCATTGGGAAGGGCGGTATAAAGAAATTTGTGACAATTTGTCACGTCACGTCACCTAATGACTGGCAATTTTTTTCTAGTAACTTTTAGGCCTCCAGATACCACGGTGTCGAAATCATCATCCACGATCTTTTAACCCTTCATGCCCATGTTGTTTATAAGCAATAACGGTTTTTGAACAGCTATATCTGCTGATTTAAATAAGATTTGGTAATAAACACTAGTAAGGCTAATAATTGAGAATCTTACCTTTCTTTTGACCATCAACAGTTAAGAATATTATCAGTAGAACTGAAGTTATCGCAATTACAATGATTGGATTCAGCTGGAGCAGCTCAGCCAGGGATAGTTTCACTTAACGGCGAAAGATGGTATTTTGGTACATTTTTGTTGCCTTGAAATATTATTGAAAACTGATTGAACAACTTTATTTAAACCGCCTTCAACTACCTTTTCCATAGAATTAGGCTACTCTAAATATTCACGGATAATTGTATTAGGCATCGGAATGTATAAAATTGAGCAGCTTCTAGCACTGCGCGAGAAGGATTTTTCTTAACCCCCCGGAAGTCGCGGAATGGCCCACTGAACGAGCAGCCGCTGATGCGCTAAGACGATTTTGCTAGATTTTCAGAGCAGCGTGCACTCAGTGCACTAGCGCGACTTCCGGAAGGTTAATCAAAATAAGTTTTTTGTATTTCCTGACCCCAACAGTATTATCGAAAAATAGTTTCAAGCCCCTGTATACACTAGAAAAAAGTGAGACATGAAAGGGTTAAAAGCAGAGAGAAATGACGCCCCGGTTGTTGCATAGTAAACACTCTAATCCCAACAGTGGTCTTTCCGACTTTCTGACTGTCTCGATTCATGTGTTGGTGAGTCGCTAGTTTTCAGATGGTGAGGTCATCTCCTGGACTTCGTCTCATCAGAATCCGGTGCTACTTAGTGGCAGTACTAAGCTAGCGCCGGATTGATGCAAGCTTCAAAAAAAGAAAACATTATTTGAGTTTCTGAGCAAACCCTTAGTTCTACGTGATGTCCTGCTAGAAAAAGAGTTGTGATTAAGCAGATGATAATTAATGAAGTCGAAACACAAATTATTATAGATTATAGAGGTTTTAACCTTAAGATCACCTCTTCGGGTTAGAAAAATCTCTTATGAGAAATTTCTAACCCTATGTGCGGGGCTGGGACTCGAACCCAGGTGCGCTGCGTACAAGGCAATCGATTTACCAACTACGCTACGCCCACCCCCATATAACTGATTTAAATAAAGCAAATTTGCAATAATTACGTACCAACATGAAGCAAATAGTAGCCTTTTGGGGAATCGACGTCGGAGGCAAACATATTTCAAGAAACCAAAGGGTGGATTTTTACCAGATTTAGTTGACTTACATTTAGTAAATGAGGTACAGCAAAGAGATCAAGTAAGAAAATTTATCAAAACGTATAATAGATTCGTATGGGCAAGTTTAGAATTTCCCGATGATTCAACTGTGGAGTCTGTATGTTTTTGTATTATTATACAACTCGGATCACCTGACTCTGCGGTATTCCCGGATAGCTTAAAGTAACTTAGTACCATACGTTATTGGAACCGTCAAAAAGTTAAGTCAAGGGAAGCTTCCACGCTAAACATTTTGCGAAGTTGACACTGTTCAATTAGCTATTTTTCGTACCTCGCCCATTGCCCGCCGAAGTGTTTTCTCCGGACGACTATTGTGTTCGTCCTATTGTGCTTCTGTATTGTGCTGTAACCTGTCTCCGAACACAGCCGCTCAAAAACCATTCATTGAAGTCAAAAAAAAAATCCACCAAATCCTGCCACTCTTGCAGTGAAGCAACGCGACACGTTTTTCGGCATCCTACGCAGACCCGAGTGAGTAAAAACCGATTACAAAACAAACCCGTTTGGCACGACCGGGTCTACAATTTGTGCTCGTGCACATTGCAACCCATTAATATAACCGCCAAAAAAAAATGACGCCAACTAGCAGGACCTATTGCGAAACCTGTGCAATTTGGTGCAGAATCCTTATCTCCGGGGTTGCTTACCCGCACTTGTCAGTCGAATTAAATTAACTGGGGTCTGGGCTCACCAAAGCACCAACAAATCTACAATTTTACGATTGTTAAATCGTTGACAAGTTTAAACACTTTGATCGATTCCGAAAAGCGACATGTGGCCAAACTTCTCGGATTTGAAGCGAGGCGACTTTCAAATTTTGGTCACAAGTTAAATCTAGGCGCCATACAGGTCTAGTGTTTTGTGAGGTAACTTGTGTTTACAAGCAAAGAACTGAACACTAATGAAGCCCGGCAAGAACAGAAGTGGCAAAGTTGGTTTGCCAGCTACTGATTAGACGTAGAGAGTAATTTCAACTTAGTGTTATGGAGTTCCCATCTCGACCTCGTCTCATCAGAGTCCGACACTAACTTAGTGCCAGAACTAAGCTAGCGACGGATTGACAATAGGCCCCTCCAACTAAGCCAAATTTGTGTTCCTGAGCAAATACCTAGTCAAGTGTGATGTCCCGCGAGAAAAGGAGTTCTGTTAAGCTGATGAAAACTAATGTGTAAACGAAACAATACAGTAAAGACTCGTTTTTATCTAATCTAATACTGATAAAACGGGGACATTGATAAAATCGGGACACATATTTTTCTTTCTTTTTAAGAAACCGAATATCTTAAAATATTTTTGTTTAGTCCCTAAATATGGCCTCATAACCTTTCCTGATTATTTAGCTTAAGCTTCCCTGAAGGGGCCTGACAGTGCAAAATTGAAAAAAAAAACATTGTTTTCGAGCGACTGGAATTATAATTATTGGAGTTTTTTGGACGGCTGTCTCACTCTTGTTGCAAGCAAAACGAAAATTTGTTTATTGCCCGACGTTTCGGCCTTTGGTTTAGGCCTTTTTCAAGGGAAATAAGGTCTATAACAAAAAACGATATATCTTATTTCCCTTGAAAAAGGTCGAAACCAAAGGCCGAAACGTCGGGCAATACACAAATTTTCGTTTTGCTTGCAACAATACTGAGACAGCCGTCCAAAAAACTCCAGCAATATTTTGCATATTTCGGATCTCTAAGATAAGAAAAAATATGCGCAAGAAAGGATTTACTCGAATTCAACATGGTTCGTCTGCTAGAGCCCATCGAACTACCAACTATCAATTTTCATATGAATCTGATAAAATCGGGGGTAGATAAAATCGGGGGCTGATAAAATCAGGTGCTGATAAAATCGGGTTTTCACTGCATTCTATATTTCTTCCTAAAGAAAAAAAATTAGGTCGAAACTAGGAGTGGGTATAGCGTAGTTGATTAATCGATTGAGTTGTACACAGCTCACCTGGGTTCGAGTCCTAACCCAGTACATAGGGTTAGAGATTTTTCTCACCCGAAAAAGAGGTGAATGACCCCAAGGTTAATACCGTTAACCCTTTCATGCCCAACTTTTTTCTAGTGTATGTAAGGTTTTAATACTATTTTTCCTTAAAAGCGGTGGCGTCAAGAAACACGAAAAGTCTTTTGAAGATGATGTTTCCTTCGCAGTGCTAGAAGCTGCTCAATTTTCACCTTCCAATCCTCAATACAATTCTCCTAGAATATTTACAATAGTCCAATCGTGTGGAAAATGCAGCCAAAGACAGTCTAAATTAATTAGTTTTAACAGTTTTCAATAATATTGCAACATAACGAAGATATATGAAAAAATCATTTTCTGTCGTAAACTGTCCCTGGCAGCACTGCTCCAGCGGAATCCAATCAGACTAATAGCAATAACTTCAGCTCTAGAGCTGATCCTTGTAACGATTAATACTTAAATAAAAGGCAATAGTCATATTTATTATCCTTACTTGTTTTTGTGAGCAAATCTTGCCTCAATCAAAAGTTATAGCTGTTTAAAAACGTTGTTGTCCACAAACAACATGGGCATGAATGAGTTAACATCAAAATTTAAAAAAAAAGTTTTCTTCACTAAGGAGAAAATTGGGTAAAACAACTTTTGCGCTTGGAGACTACAAAACCTATAACTAAATTAGTTATGGAATTCACGCTTCGACTTCATCACAAGTTTTGTCTCTGTTGTTTCGAGCAAGCATTGGTCTTGCACTAGTTTAGTCCCGGCACTAAGTTAGTGTCAGGTTCTGATAAGACGAAGTTGAAATTCATATTCTATAACAAAAATAAAACCTATTTCAGTAGAAGGTGTCCCAACTCAAAAACTTGCAATATGGCTCGTAAATGAAATTCTAAATATACCTAAAAACTCCGGGGTGTCTTCTATAAACAAGCTAAGCGTGCTACAATTAGCAGCGTTGCCAATGTTCCAGATTTATCTGGAATCTTTCAGATTTTTCTAAACAGACATTCGTTCAAGCCAGACATTTTGCCAGATTTTTAAAATTTTGCTAGATTTTTCCAGATATTCTGAATTCCAGATTTATCTGGTGCAGACAGAGTTTTTTTAAGCTTCCAACAAAAACTCACATCTCTTATTTTATGAGATTTTAAAATTATTGAAGTTGTTATACACAAATTTTGGAAATCTAGGTCATATTTGATTAATACACGTTTTGTGATGACCAAAATGTATGCCAAATTTCGCTGTGAAGGAACAGATTTTGCTAGACATTTTTAGTTGAACTGCCCGATTTTCGTAGAAAAATGGTGGCAACACTGACTATGAGTAACCCACTCTCTGCGTTTCTTTATGAACTATTTTGGCAAAACTAGAGGAATACCCAAACGGAATTTGATGTTGGTGTTGGTGTCGATGGGTGATGTACTGGATTAGCAGATCGTTGGATGCTGCCGACTGCTGTCCTCTATGTTCAGGATCATCTGTGGTTCATAAATGCGATTCAGACATGATTGGTATAATTTTCAAATTTCAATCCTTCTGAATGGTTTAGTTTGATAGCTCTGATAAGCGCTATCTTGTTTGCTAATGAAAAAATTCTCCGGGTGAAAGATGTTTGTTCAAATTGGCCCGGCTACTAGCACGGAACTTTACAAATTAAATAATGGAGACAATCCACGAAGGCAACCGCATCATGTTAATCGTTTTCTCATCCTGTATTGATTTGCCTGATTGTATCCAATTGGCGTCGCTAGTAGCACGGAGCTACTCAAACTAAATAATGCAGTCAGTAAACGGAGGCGGCCACATCCTAATAATCGTCTTCCCTCCCCATGTTGATATGAAGTCTCCCGAAAAGTAGGCACCCGAATAGCTTGAATAGTAGTATTCACCTAAAATCAATTCATTCTGTTCAGGATTTGCGGGTCGATGCATAAAATTAGCGGCAACCAATCACGAACGAACTTCGGTTGGAGATTTTAAAATCAAGGATTTCGTTGTGTATGCCACTTTCTAACAATACGAAACAAAAATAATTGTCTCTGTTAGTAGCACGGAACGACACAAACTAATTAAATCGCAATCCACCAGCCGTGCACAGCTCTCAAATATTTTCATTTCCAGTATTGTATTACCCTTCGAGGAGATGCTCTGTTTGCTCCACACAGCTCAAAACGAATGATAAATTTAAACAAAACAACGCAGTAGCGGACTTCTATTAAAAACTTTTCATCATTTTAGTGTTCGGTTGGTGCACAATACTAGCGGTTCCGACCAGGATGGGCTGGGAATTTTCATCTTTTCCGAGAATATTTCTAAAGATTTTTCAAAACAATGCTTTTAATTTATACATAGATACTTCAAAATTTAATATAACATTGTTGAACATTTTTTAGACGAAATGGTGAAGAAATTGATTAATTCCATGCACTATAACAAAAGATATAAACATTCCAAAGGTTACAGGACTTTTCTTCCAAAAATTAGAAAAGGGCCCCCTATATTGAATGGTAAATCGTTAGTCACGACAAAAGTTGCCAAAGATGTTGGAAACCATTCTCAACAACCATGAAAATACCAAGTTCACACATGAAGAAGAATAAGATAACAAACTATACCTTTTGGTTATCCTTGTAACAGGAAAATTCTTAATTTTAAAATTATACAGGAATTGGTACTTGATTCAATATTGAGGTTAGGACTGCTGAAATCCTTAGATTGTCTCCTATTCTCTTACGCTTTCATTATGACATTCTCGTTTCGACTTGCTGTAAGATTACCAACACGAATCATAGTGAATTCGAATTTAAACAGTCCGAAGTTCAAGTTGTTATTTTTTACGAAACTCGATCTTGATAACCGGTTTTAATTTTTAATATTTCAGAACTGCTGATTTGTTTTATTCTACAGTGAAGATCCGATTTTATCAGCTCTCGATTTTATCAGCCTATGAAAATCCGTTCGATGGGCTATAACAGAGGAACCAAGTAAAATTCGAGTAAATCTTTTTCCAGAGCATATTTTTCATATCTTAAGGATGCCAATAAACAAAAATTTAAACTTCATTTTTTTGCGTTTTGCATAAGAAAACCTCCTTAAAAAGTGTGGGATATTTATACTAAATATTTAGAATGGATTATTAGGTATACTTAGAGACTAAAGAAGAATATTTTCTCAACTTCGGTTTATTGAAAAGAAAAAGTGAAATATGTCCTGATTTTGTGTCAACTCAAAATAAACCAAGGGGATAATAAAAACGCGCCTTGACTGTGCAAATAAACTATTCAGACATAAGTAAGCACAAAGCTTCTTAAGCACACAGTTGCATCCTAAGTCGCATCTCTGAAGCGATTTTTTTAAAATATCTATTCTATACCCAATCGGTAGTACGTATCGAAGCGTCACAGAGTCGGGGCTTTCCGTTAAGTAAGTCTCACATCAACACTTCCTTTTTCATATCCGGTACAGGCGGTCGTGGTCCGCAATGGTGGCTCTCGCTTCGACTGAAAGAACTTTTATTCCCAAACAGTGTTCCTTAAGTAGTCTGGGTTTTCATCGTTAGCTAGGGAATCGTGTGAAGAAGATCTGTGCAAAATTGCCAAACAATTGATCTGATAGATTTTGAGTTATGATGTACAGTACATTTTGCTAAAGCGCTTCCGGAGTCCGGAAATTCTATAAATTGCATTACAAATTTAGGAAAATGTTGCTCAAATGTGATCGGTCTGTTTTCTGTTATGATACCAACCATACCCGACCAGAAGAAAATAACTGGCTAATAACCCGAGCATACTATTGTCTGGTATCATACCAAAACCTGGTATTAATTGATTATTATAATTATTATTTATGCATTCCAATTATTTTTACAAATTTCAAATCACTACCATATTGAAAATCTCCGTACGGCGAATTTTGTTATTGGATGTTATTATTTCAGGTATTTTACCTCTTATGTAAGGCTCCTCAATACCTTATTGTGGTGTTCAAGTATTGGATACAGTATACCTGAATTCGATATTCTGATGTTATTTTCTTCTACTCGGGTAGCCACACCTCTGAACATGTTCCCAAATTTCGACTCGCAAACTCATAAGAACCCGTGATGCGACGCCTATCCGGACGATGCGACGCACAAGAATGCTGCGGGGGGGATTGATCATGTGTAAAGTTTCACTTTCGATTTCGGTAATCGCTCGGTGGTGCGCGATTGTCGCGAACCCAACCACCCTTCCTTCTCCCCCTCGAATCAGGTAAAGACCCATTGAGGTTAGCACCGTAACCGTAGGTTGCTAGGTATAATAAAACTGTTCGTCTCGATCGGTGCTGTGTGTATGCCATCGCGTAACAATTGCTGGCCATCATAGGACAGGTTTTTTCTCGCCGTCTTTCTTGTCAACTATCCACTGCCGGTGTGGGCCAACTGTCAAAATGAGGTGAGCACGTGATTGAAAATACCGTCCGATTAGGTGACTTTAGATTCGATCGATGCGAAATTTGATTCTTCGGATGTTTTGAAACCCTAAATCTAAAGTGACCTCAAAAGACGGCGATCGTATCTTGTTGCTGGGACGCGGGGTTACGATGAAGTAAGCGATTGACTTAAGTACCCAAAAAAAAAAAAATAACGGATGAATGGGGTAACGGCGGGCGAAACCGGGTCTGAACGAAAGTGAAACAGCGGCTTGTTAATACACATATATTTTCGAAACACTTTAGGCTGGCTGGGCGGTCGCGCTGGAGACAGCAGGGTGGAGGGGGTTTCAATTTTCGGCAATTCGTCTTGCTGTAAGTCATTTTGGCGGTAGCTCACGCATGTGTGTGTGCGTATTCGTGACTGTATGCGCTATTGGAGGTTTGCTTGCCGATGTTAAGATTGAACAACTTTTCGACGAATCTATTTTTTTGTTTCTGCTCACAGAGTTAAATCGTCGTCAGCTGGGTGTTAGGTGGCCTGGAAGGTGACTGCGTTTCGACATAGCTGCTGATGGTGCTATTTCTTTTACTTCGGTTTAGGCTATATAGTCGTGCCGGAATGGTGCGCTGTCTTATGTGTCGAAATTTGGCAACTCCAGATGCTGCCGTGGTACTTGGAATTTTATCTACAGTTAGCGCTAGAAATAAGTCAAAAGGCAACGGCGGGCGAATTCCAATGTGATCAACGTAAGTTTAGCCGAAATGTGTATGGAATTATAAGCTGAGATGGTATGATAAAAACTAAATCGAATGGTATACAACCCTCGGCCCTCGATTAAAAAATCGATTTTCAAAGCAATTGCTGTACCTTTCTATTGCAAAAGGCAAAAAGAGTAAAACCACGACGTCCACAACGAATTAATTATTGTTTCCTAAATCAAAAAGTATTGTTGATAGTTTTGAAAGTCATGGAATAACGTTTCGAATTCGTTTCATCAGTATTTGACAACCGACTTGACCATCACATAGACGTTAATTCCAATAAAAAGTTAAGTGACCTTATGATAAAAGCCCCAAATCAACGGACTGTTCCAATAAAGAAAATACATATTTTTTCGCGTCCTTACAACTGACCAGAGATGATGTCCCGTTAGTACATAAGTTTTGATTCCTGATGAGATCATAGTGATATCGAGATATGGCTCGGTTTACAAATCAATGCACAGTGGGATGTATGAATACGCGACTTTTTTATAAAAGGTTGGGTAAATTTTACCGAACAGAATGTCTGGAAAATCGATTGCTGGTATTTATATTGACTGCATGATACGTTACCATGCTCTTGTTGTTCTAATTATTCTTTTTATTTCAGTTTATTTTCAAAACTCAGTTTCAAATCAGTTTGTAACTTTACAGTAATGCTTCGCATAACTCAAGTTTTCAGTTAAATCTAGCTTTACATCTCGGAAGGAGGCTGAAGGCATCGGATTAAAAGTAGTATTTCTGATGTCCAGATAGTTGGAATGACCTCACCGAAAGTGTGAACGCGTTTGTCCTGATTCTTCCCATAACTAAAGTTTCAAGTTGAACCTGACTATACGTCTCGGTAGGAGTCTTTGAACACGAATAACCGCCGTCGTACTAAACGGGGTAACTAGATTTTTTTTCGATTATAGAAGTTTTAACCTTGGGGTCATTGGCTTGTTTATTCGGCTTAGAAAGATATCTTTTGAAAAGTCTCTAACTCTATGCGCGGGGTTGGGACTCGAACCCAGGCGAGCTGCGTACAAATCACTCGATTTACCAACTACGCTATGCCCTTCCCCTCATAAATTACTAGATTGTTGGGTCATCTGATCGGAAATACACACGTTTTTGTATACAACTCCGAATGTAAACTACTATAAATAACTAAAAGTACGATTTTTCGAAAGCTGTTATAACAAACAGTGTTATAGTAGAATGTATTTTAAAATATACATTTGTTGTGTGAAAAAGAAACATAATTCTTATGTTTTTTAACTGTCAATAGAAAAAAAACCGGATTACCCCACATTTTTGTCTTCACGATACAAATCGGAATATGAACATATTTTTATCGATTTGTTTGGTGAAATGTACTATAAATGACCTAATAGTATAGGTAGCTCTTTAAATAAATAATTTTGGCAAGAATTCAACCCCAAGTTATGCCTCTGTGCTCCGTCTGATAACGTCTGAGAGTCATTCGGTCCGTTTCCTTGGTTGTCACTTTCGTCCATACTGTGATCATTGCTGCAGTATTGGATGTTATTGATTCCATTCCGAAAACTCTTTTATGATAAGTGGCTTCTGGTGATCACGGTAGAAGTTCAGCAGATCAACTATAATTTCAAAACTTAAAAAGATACATTAGTATAAAAATATTTTTCGTTCTTATTTCCTGATCACGGGAACGCTTCTCCCCCAAGCTCTAAAAATTGTTATAAAAAATTATATCTACAGAAATAAAAATCTATAAAAAAATCGTTAAGGTACGAGAAAACATAATAACCAACAACTGCATAAAATTAAGCAGCTGGGTTGAACATTTCTTTGGTAATCATGATTAGGGAAAAGCCATTAGAGAAGAAACAAAATAACGAGATAATCGAGCTTAAAGTTTCAAGACACCCCCGCTGATAACTTTAAACATTAAACTCGTAGACGTTCGTTCGGATAAGCGATTACTTTTGAATCCTATAAGGCCAACATTGCGTACATGATGAAACTGAATAGAGAGAACATCGGTTTGCTTGGGACACATTTTATCTTTCAGCAAGCGGTCCACTTCTCGTATGGATGGTCTAATTTTGGAATCACGAAAATCCAGAACGTCCCACAGTGGCACCTGTTCATACAAAGTTGTGACAAAATTATAAAAATTAGTCTATATGGCTAAAACTTGTGGTTTTACCTAATTTTGGGTCGCTGAATCCATTTCTGCTATTAGTTTTGAAATTACATGTTTCATTTTTTTCGACTACTTTCATGTAAACCCATTTGAATGCGTTGGTCGTTAAAGGGTTAATATAAACATTAATCATAGTCTGCTATCACATCGGATAGCAGAAATGGTTGACAAAAGAGATAAAAATCTAATTTTTCAGCAATATGATATTGTTTAGGCAACCAATTTGTAAGGAGATTTATGAGCTACAGGGCGTCTCCATATGGGTATTTTCAAAAACATAGATATACCAACTTCGGTGCAAAAATGCTCAAGATGATTCCTATATATCTTGAAACTACACTAAATTTTGAGTCAGATTCATGATAAGTAACCCATGGGAGACGATCTCAAAAATTGGAAGACGTATAAAGACAAATTACTGATATGATATGAAATTTTTCAATTGGGTTTTTTGATGCAGTACAAACGTAAAATAGTTTTGCACAAAAATCTCACATCTATAGTTTAGCATATTCATTCTTCTTTCCAATGAACTTAAAAATGCTCCAATCGGCTGTGTAGTTCTTGAGTTATCGCCATTTGAAATTCTAAGGTACTAACAATTCTAATGAATTAAATTGAACAGAAATCCTCGACATCACTTGCTTCAACGACATGTTAAAAATTCGTCCGATTATAGTAAAATTTTGAAATACCTTTATTCAAACTGAGAGAAAAATAAAATAAATATTTACAAAAGAATTACAAGACATTGATTTTTGGGGTTTTGTCATTCGTCGTGCCACTGTGCGTCCGGCAGTGCAATATCGCCGTAAACAAATCTGCTGACTATCATGGAAGGCTATCTCGATCAATTCAATCCTTACTGTTGGACCGAGAATAGCGGTACTTGGCTTCTATAGCACAGAAATGAGAATTTAAACGGTATTTGAATTTCTGCATCACAGTGCAGATGTACCTAACGCGACCCAAATTTAAATTTATTTGTATTAATCTTCTGAATAGTTTTGTAGATAATTTCAAATTAGTACAAATTCGAAGAAATTATTAGAAAATAAGAGCTGTTTTCTGAGTTTTACCACAAAAAATGTTCCATATTTGAAAAAAAAGGAAAAGAAAAAACACTAAGTGTCTCCAACAAAATTTTTGGAATGATATTTTCTAAACTTTGCCGAAGACATCGACCATGAATAGTGACTTTTTGAATATCTAGATTTCTGATCTCACTACTAGGGGGAATAATCATTGATATGTTGACGCCAAGAGCAGGAGCTTTGCTTGCACTGAAACTTTAGTATGGCTAAAATGCAAAACTTGCGAGATAATTATTTTAGACTATGAACGGTGGTTAAGAATAAAATGTCATTTATTTATTTAAATATCTCGTAAGTCATTCCACCCGTTCCGGGACAGACGCTGTTTTAAGCCGCTCCTAACATGGAGAGCAGACATTGTTCGATTTCTGTCGACATACGACCAATGATTCCATCGGGATTGCTTACTCGATCTTCAGTGAAGTTGATACCTCTGCTGGCACCCCGGACGGGTGGGGTGGGCTTAGGAATAGGAGGTCTGTATCAGAGATGAATTATCATGTAATGTGTCATGTTGTATACAGCTTTTCCAAACTTCCGTCAACACTGATTAAGCTGATTCGTATGACGCTGGATGGACCAAAATGAAGCTGCAAAATAGCCGAAGAGACATCCGACTCCTTTGTGACGTTGGATTACTTCGTCCAAAACAGCGCTCAAAGGGGCGATACCAATACCTAATGTGACAAAGTTGCGCAGCCATCATCAGAAGATCTCACATGTGACTTTCCTAAGAGGATGAAATCGTCATTATTGGCGTTGATCACCGAGCAGTGGAAGAGGCAGTTGTATCTTTTAAAATGTAGGCTACGAGAGCCATACTGACTATTATTTGGGACGAGATAAGGTGCATTATAGCTAGTAAAGAGCATTCCGAACGGAGTTGGTTTCGAGCTGGAAATCGGTTGGGTACGGTATTAGGACTTATTCATATATATTGAAACTCCAATAATACTGGTTATCTGCGAGGTGAAAAGGCGCAGCGACAAAAACATGGAAGAGCTACATATTTGAAGAAAACAAACCGAGAGGATTCATAGACGACACTGAAAACGCTTCACTACGAGAACAATGCACAGTGGTCCAGGAAAAGGAATTAGCAGAAACTTTCATCTTTAGATTTATTGTTTTGATGCCTTGGTGTTTTAGGGTTGTCCTAAAAGTCGAAGTTTTAAAAATTATTTCAAATTTTAGTTGAGATAGAACGATACTTTCTTCTGTAATATTCTAGAGCAATCAATTCTGAACAACTTTGTTGGAAATGTCAGATTTGTATCTCAAACCGTTCTCATTTTAGAGTGTTTTCCATAACATAACTTAGGGTGCCTCTGATAAAGAAATTTTTCCGCGCGATTTTTGATATGATTTTTCCACATCAAAGTAGTCTTCTGAGCTTTTCAAGAGAGCAATAAGGGGCATCTTTGACTTAAAGAAGAAAGTTTTTACTCTGTCTGGTTTATAAGTACACATGACTTTCACTGAAAATACACTCTTTTCAAATGTCAGTATCTCAGAAGGGGGCAAAAAACGGGTAGTTTTAAGTGTATTTGAAAGTTTGTATTTTTGTCTACAATATGTTTGAATAGGAGTCAATACATTTTTGCCTATAATCTTCCAATCCCAACTATTGGAGGACGAGTATTTCCTCCAATTGTTGGAATGCGTATAAATTAGGATCAATATCTTTGCTTTGCTCCTGACAATCAGTATACTAACTATTGTGCCAGAAAGTGGTGAAATACTCGTGTCTGAGCGCACTAGAAACTAGAATTGCGTTTCTCAAAATTAGCCATTTTGTTTGAAAAGAGCGTATTCTTCAATAAAAATCATGTATAACTTTTGAACCAGATAAGATGAAAACTTTCTTCAATCAGTAAAAGTTGTCTCCAATGACGCTCTTGAAATGCTCAGACTACTTCAATGAAAAAAAATTACATGAAAAACTACGCGGAAAATGTTTTTTGAGAGGCACCCTAAGCTATGTTATGGAAATCACTCTAAAATGAGAAGAATTTGACATCTTCCACAAAGTTGTTTAGAAGTGATTAATACAGAGCATTCCAGACAGGTCCGTGCGCAAGGGGAGGATTTTAGGGGTTCAAACCTCTCCCATGAGGGTTTGGAATTATTTTTAAAAATGCATTAACTTCCTGTTTAGGAAAAAAATATAATGCGAGCTTTGTTGACACATAAAATGTCATTTGAGTGCGGTCACTCTAGAAACAAGTCGTTGAAAAAATTAAGGAAGACAAGAAACCTTGCGAGGAAGGCTGGAAAGGGTTGTAAGTCAAGTTGGTCGGTTTCTCTGGACCGGTTCACATTTCAACACGTTTCGTATTAGCAACAGTTGTGAGTAGAATAGTTACACAGCAATATCGGTCAGCAGTAACTAAACAGCATAAATATCAAGTCGGAGGAAACCTGGATATCGTAGTCTGGAGAAGTTTTGTCGATGCCGATTTTTCCGTTGGAGTGGCTGAAAGCTAAATGGCTCGCGAAAAAGGGTATCGGTATCGGGAGAAATACCGCCGCTGAGGAACTCTCAGCACCAACTAGCTGATACATAGGAACGAGTAGTGCCAAGAATGGTATGAAACTATGCGAAGTTGGTTGTAGGGATGTGAATCATTATGATCGACACTTCCCGATCGGTTTGTGTCTCGACAGGCAACGATATTTGCAGCAGCCCGGAGCAGGTCAGATATTCCGCGAAGATTGGACAGCAAGCAAGAAAAAGCAGCAAGGGAAAAAATGAACGATGAATACAAAATAAAAAGAGCAAGAGCACAATCCCTACTGAAGTAGTACCTAACGATTGTCCCGGATGAATGAGGATACAAGAGATTTAGGTTTAGTCGGTTGGCTTGACTACTACAAACCAATCCGACAATACCACGAGCCAGACAGCAGATTCCTTTACGATAATAGACATTTGCTGAGTTGCGTCGATTGGTACCCAAGACTGGGGCCTCCAGGCCTTGACAAAAATCTTCAAAGTTTGAGGGTTTCTATACTATTTATTTATAAGAAACGTAAAAAATAGAAACACTGCTTTTGAGAATGCGCACGGGCCTGAGAAAAAGTATCGTTCTAGCTCAACTAAAATTCCAAATATTTTTTTTAGTGTTACCCTAAAATTAAAGGAGCCAAAAGGAGCAATTTGTCACGCACATTAAATGTTCTAAGACATCAAATCTCTAAGTGTAAAGGTGAGAGCGTGAATAAATGTTTTGCGCCAATTTCACTTCCTGTGACCAAAGCATTCGACGCGCTCAGTGTTTTAAATTTAGTAGATTGACAATTGTTTTGATTTTTCTTCTGAACTGTGCATAGGAAAGAGTCCGATAAGCGTACATCTCGAGATGTGTGAAATAAATGAATCATAGGCAAACATTGTAAACAAACAGTGTGAAAAAACACTTTAAACCAACACTGTAAACAAACACTGCAAACAACAAAATGTGTACACTTCATGAAATAATTCCAAAACGCGATCTTTCCTTTGCAATGATCAGCGATTGTTTATGGAGTTCACTCCATGAAATAAAATCCAAAAATTTTCGTTTTGACGTGCTTGTGATACGTTTGGAGCGTTGTCTTTTTTCGGTACAATTGATATTTTTGTCAGTACAACCAATCCGTCGTTTTTTGCATAGTGGCGTCTTTGAAAGATCCGACCAAAATATGATTTCTTCACGAGCGTCATATTTTTCGATGAATCATTTCAATTTCGTAAAGCATTTACCGATATAAACATCTGCATCGAGCGCTTTAGCTTTGTTTGGGTGGATCAGTGGCTCTGAAGCATCCTTCTAAAAAATAGCAGCCCACAACAACACCTTCGGTTCGAATTTTGATTGGCCGGCATATTTAACAACGTCTAGTGTAGTAGCCATCGATCGCAGTTAATTTATGGGGCAACAATTTAAAGTACGATTTATTCTCAAACATGATGAATTTTCAATGGACGAAGTGTTTGCGGTGAAGTGCACCGCAGCAAATTGGTATTTTTTCGAATTGTTTCGCTGTATAATATGATGGCCGCCTTTCTTTATGGTAAATAACGATGGTTTTACCTCAAAATACAGTGAACAGTTGCACTTGAAATTCCAAATATTCGTGCCAATTTGCGGTTTGGTTGTCCAACCTTGTTATGGCACATTTTCGTTGTTTTAGCACTTGTTTTTGGTAGGCGGCTGTATTTCGTTTAATGTCGCCATCACAATAATCCTTCAAAACATTAACATTAGTTACGCTGAATAAACGCCTCAATTTAGTTTTAATACTTAAGATGGTACTTGACAATAACCCTGGTTTATACAGTTGGTTTTGGTCTTTCAGGCCCAACTTAGAACAATTTTTAGGTTCGTTGTATTAGCAAAATCTGACTGCAGAGAATAATGAGTTCCACTAAAGAATGTAGTAAAAAAGTTTAGCTTTTACTTGGCCAAATATTTTTCAGGCCAATAGAACAACAAACGCCCCAGTTTGCATCCTAGCCAAGAAAACGGCCGTCGAACGTCCGCCGACCCACGCTGAAACTAATTACAACTACTATCCCACACAACATCCTCCAACAAGTTCATAATTTTATTACACCCATTTCCGTTCAGCCCATTTCCGTTCAGCACAATCAAAATTTATGGCTGCTAATCCCTGTTTGGGCTAGTCAAGCTCTTGAAAAATATCCCAATAAATTTAATGAAAACGAACTTGCAAACAATAGTTAGTGGCAACACCACCACCAGCAGCAGCAGCAAATGGCAGCGAAAAATTGCGACAGTTTCCAATTTGGCCCCGCAAAATTTACTGCTCCAGAGTCCAGACAAGGAGGCGCTTTCGGGTGTGCGAAATCCGCGCAACTTCCGGTTGACCTTGCCCCAGATTGCCACCACGCGCCGCGTTCGACGCCGTTGCCCATTGCTGTGGCGCTTGGCACCGACTATGTACATTCGCTCCGGCAGCAAGTAATTTAGCATCCCATTAGAACCGATAGACCAGATATAGTATAGGGACAATTGCTACTCCTTCGGCAGCTCCAGCGCTATCTGTCTCTCGCGCGCTCTCTCTCTCGCTAGCTCGGGAAGCCGGTATCGATTTTTTTTCGTTCTGCCCGAACTGAACCACACGTTTCCTAGTTCTCGTCTGCTATGCTGACGTCACAGCGAAAAATCGAAAACTTTTAACTCCTGCTAGTAAAAACAACAAAACGGGCTTGCTGTGCCGCACGGTCATCCCCGGCGCTACCACCTTCTGGTCGATCCTAGCAGCTCGTCCGATGCACGGGTGCATTCTAATGGTAAAACCCTTCAGTTATAAAAAAAATTGTTTCCAAGGGTGGGGGTGAGCGCTGACAATCATAATGACGATTAGAGTGTTGATGATGGTGATGATGATGATGATGATGATGACGATAGAGATGTTTGCCGGTCGATTCCGATGGTGGTGGTGGTAGTGTACAAACAGTTTTTTTGCCCTGTTCGACTTCGACTTCGACAGACCAACCAACCAACCTGCTGCTGCCTCACACCCACCTCGGTACTTACCGGCGACCTAGTTTCGGGTCCGGTGGCCCATCGCTGCCGTTGCTCATCCAATCTAGAGCACGACGCGGCAGGCACCGCCGCACGGCGCAAAATGCAAACACAAACATTTGGTTGTGTTGGTTGGAACTGAGTTTGTTAGGAATACTTTTTTGGATTTTTTTGGTTGCATTTTTCTACATGTTCCGCTTGATTTTTTTTTTGGTTTTGGGTTACTGCTTAAAATAAGTTGAAAACGTTAATACTTAAGCAACACTTCTCGTACGCAGTTAGAGAAAATCAACAAACGTGAAACAGCATAAGCAAAGACGTGATAATACATACATTCCGACATTCCGAAAAGAAATTTTAGACGATCCAGAGTCGTAGTACTGTGACAACTGGCCAACTTGTGGTAGCAGAACTGTTGATACCTGTTCTCATTCCATTCTGTGTAGTAATTATTCTTGTTCTTAAGTTGACTTTATTTTCTACACTTTTGTATTGTGTTACAGCGAATTAGTAAAATTTCCAAAGCAGGAAAGGTCCTGCTCAGTAGTTATGAATCATTTGTCTTCGCAATGACATGAATCTAAATTCGACCAGAAACCGTAATTTTACTAATGGATGAGATTTTATATGAAGTAAACTGAAGTATCCATAAGCATCAGTCGATGCACTATATTGGCTCCTAGTAAACAATTTTATAGTTATACCGAAATTTCAACCGAGTTATAGGGTGATGAGTCTATTTGCGCCATGTTTCTATTATCATCCTACCCATTTGAAGCCGTTGGTTAGAGCAGTGTCTGCCATCTTTGTTCAACGCATTGAGTCAAATGGTAGCGCAACAATAGGGGCACTCGATTCGAGTTTTCATTGTGCTAAGACGCGAGAATTTTACTGTTTTCAACGCATTTGTGTTATTATATTGGTTCTTAACAACGAAGCAAAGCGGTTGATGTCAATTTTTACGCATTCCATTGATTGTAAGGCAAGAAATTACCGAATTAGTGAGGCACCTTGCTTAGTAGGTGAAAATAGGCTCATCACCCTATATGTAAATATACGGTAGAGGGATTCCATGAGAAACTGGCCTACCGCAAAATATGACCATCGTCGATTCAAACGAAACTTTACATTTGCGTTCGGTTTATGAATTTCTGTGATTTTTTCTGGCAATTTCAATATTCTGATACAAAAGCAATTTTTCAAAAAGGGCGTAGACGTTTCTACGTGCAATAATTTCCAAAAAATTTCTTCGATTACACTATTTTCAACAGTAAAACTATCTGAGAACAAAATACAGGTAATGAATACTTCTGCACGAATAAAAAATACACTGAAAAAAATGTTGTGTCATTTTTCACAAAAACAAAAATTTATGATAAAAATTCAAATTGCAAAAAATCTCGAAAACTGTCGCATTTTGGAAGATATTTGTTAAATGCATTTTGATTTAAAATGATACTTAGAATTATATTCTGTAATAAAATTACAGTTTTGTATGTCAATTAGTATAAAAATTTAAAAACATGTGTAAAATTATTGTTAAAAAAACTTTTTTGCTGATAATTACTCCATCATGAAACCACATTAAAAATGTTTCCTATTTCTCTTTAGATTTTTGTTGACAAAATAGAAAAAATGGGTTTTTTTGTAATTTACATTTTTATCATAAATTTTTGTTTTTGTGAAAAATGACACAACATTTTTTTCATCGCATATTTTTTTCGCGCAGAAGTATTCATTACCTGTATATCGTTCTCAGATAGTTTTACTGTATAAAATAGTGTAAACGTACAAAAAAAAATGAAATTATTGCACGTAGAAACGTTTACGCCCTTTTAAAAAATTACGCTTGAGTCAAAATAATCTTATTGACTGTGGAAAATGTTTAGTCTTCCATGCGGTTGAACCTGTACAGTTTTATCGGAATCTAAGATGGTCGGTCACGATTTTAGAGATTTTCGGACGGGCCTTCGTGGAATTCCTCAGTACAACTAAATACATTTTATGCACTCTTACGACTCGAAAAAGTACTATATACGATTATATTAGGCTCCCGGAAAATATCAATATAAAATAAAAGTTAAGAATAAGACACTGTTGATAAAATTTTCATTAAAATCAATCGGTAGTACTCCACCAGGACCCCGAATGCTTTTTTTCATTTTCAAAGATGGCCGTTTTTGAGACTTTCATAGTTAAAGCTTAATATATTTTGTTCTTGTAGTCGGTGCTAGATCGTGAAGGCGTACTTCAATTTTATCGTCATCCATATATACGTGTATCTTGGTTTTAGCATTGACATGTCCGATGCCGTGTTGCATATTGTTCTTCGCAATGGAGTTTTCTGCCTTTGCTAAGCTTCTAAACTTCACCAATCTACAAAGAGTAGTTCAATAATTTAGTAGAGTTCTCGCTTCGTATGATTTTGACGTTAGTGCCACCTGATTGTGACATTTTCAGCTGTCTCACTTGACTTCAGCCGGCAAAACCAGAGTTTCTCTACAAGAAATACCAGTGTTGCCATTTGCACAGATCCAAACAAAATGACTGGTTTCTGTGGGAAATGGTCTCACGACATAAGGGGGGAAATAATTAAATGCGATGGTTTTTGTACTGCTGCATTTTATTTGCGTTGTTCTGGGATGAAACCGAAAATTTATGATGCATTGAAATCGAGTAGCCAGCTGATTTTTATGTGTTATGCTTTAAAAAATATTCGGGGCGTTTTCGAACGCTACAGTGTCCTTGAGTACGGCAAATGAAAACATCATAGATTCATTGAAAATTGACAACAACAATGCCACTCTCGCGGACATTCGATCTGAGATTCGCACCAGTTTCAAGGGGGTGGGCGTAGCGTAGTTGGTAAATCAATAGCCTTGTACGCAGCCCACCTGGGTTCGAGTCCCGACCCCGCACATAGGGTTAGAAATTTTTCTTAAGAGATGAATGACCTTAAGGTTGAAACCTCTACAATCGAAATAAAAAAAACAGTTTCAAGGTAATGACTAGACACTGTCCCACGCACTACAGTAATGACAGCTCGTGTACATCCATCAGTTCCGCGGTGCAGAACTAAACGACAGCGTGACACCGACACCCCCGTAGTATCCTTAGTAACAATTGAGGTTTTATGGTAGTTCTATAGCCACTCATAAAACTTAAATTGAACTTGTAGCGTGCTATAAAACTTCAATTGTTACTTGGGATGTCTCAGCGTCCGGAAAAAAATCCTGTGTGAAAGGGTTAATTGTAGCTCTGGTACTAATATACTAACCACCAAGTAACCAAATTGTGGCTGTATCTTTCCGGAATTGACTGATGCGTACGACACTTGTTACTGATGAAGTGATGGTAGACAAGCTATTTCCCAGTGCGTACGCTCAATTTTGTGAGCATTTCTATAAGTTTAAAGAAAGGTTATGTCAGCGGATGCATGACCAATAGGTAGTCGGTTCCGTGAATTTGAGGATTTAGGACGAGACGAACAGATTTTTGGATACCTCTGCCCACCTCTAATGCCGGTAACTTGACCTCTGAAGATTTTCTGTACGTTTACTATCAAAATGTTCGGAGAATGAGAACAAAAACTTTCTTGCTTGCCCCCACTTCCCCATGTCATTGCGTAGCCAAGTTTCGGTGAGAACAATAACGTCGTAGGTACTACGACGTTATTGTTCTCAACGAAACTTGGCTACGCGATGACATATTAATACGATCGCAACTCTTGTACCAGTAATCTACGGAGGTGGTGTTCTTATTGCGGCAAAGAAAAATCTAACTGGTACTGTTCGTACGCATTCCACTGCCAGGTCGATCGTTATATGTTTGCTGCATTTATCTGAGGCCAAACAGCGATCTTGAGTTGTACAGCGTACACTCCTCTGCGGTCCAAGCCATTCCTAATAAAGCCACGAGACGAGACAAAATTGTTATTATTGTTTTTAAAAAATTGCCTTATCTCCGGTAGATTTGGAAATTTTAAGTGCTTCCTGAAAACGCAACATAGGAACAAGAGACGCCCATCAAAGAAACGTTGATCGCTTATGGTTGTTATCAAATCTACGTTAACGGACGAACCCTCCATCTAGCCTTCGTCAACGGTACGGAAGTATTTGCACTGATGGAGCCTCCGACATCCATAGTCAAGGTAGACTCTTCGTTTTAAGATTTGATACGCGTTCTGACATTTTCGACACAACTAATGACGATTTAAACCTTGACTTCCATCGAGACAAGCTCGATGAAGTTTCAATGGCTATTGGGGCAGTTAATCTGCGCAATATATTTTATATTGTATTTGCTATATTGCCCCCTAAGGAGAAAAATTGGTTTAAAACCACTTTATGCCTAAATTCCACAAAACCAAATAATAGTTGTCAATATTTATGCCATCAGCTAACAGAACTTCTACTCCCCAGGGGCATCGAAAGTTAGGGATGGTTTATATGTGCTCAAATGCAATGTTTTTATTTAACATTGGATTAGCATCAGTCAGCTCACTTAGTCAAGTGCCAGATCCTGAAGAGATGAAGTCAAACCGCAAAATTCTTCATTATTCACATTGTATAAGAAAACGACGAAACATATTTTCTCAGTAACCTTTGAATGAAAAATTATCAACATTCATTTAGAGGAGTACTCTTCAAGAAATACGGTGCAGCGCTATCTACACTCATTTTGAAGTACGGGCGTTTTGCAGAGAAACTGCCACAAATGTCAAAACACCCAACTTTTCGGATGAATTTTTTTTTGCTATAATGTTTCTATCAAAAGATCAAAGTTGATCTAGATCAGTTTCAACTTATCTAGATCAATACTAAGGTTTTCGGAATAGAACCTAGCAGAAGACACTAAACCAGATTAGTAAAGGTTTGATGGAACGGAGTACCTCAGGAAATAGAAATTATCAAAGTTCAGTAAGAAACTCCTTGTTCGGCAATCGATTTTTGAGTGCAGATTTCAGAGTATCCCTATCGTCACAAATATAACCATCAATATCTTTTATTTCTGAAATTACTAAAGAGTCCTGTGGTTTTCTGGGTCGAATTTAGATTTATGTCATTACAAAAAGGGATACAGTAGTCGTCGAAAGCAGCTCTGATGTGGCGTCGGCCACGTTCGAATACAGATCTGCTCAGGAAGGATAGATTTGAATCGGATACAAGTCGCCGATGAAAATCTGCTTCTTCACGTATAACGCGCCAATTTTGTTATCGTGTTTTAAATGCTCTAGGTAGCCGGCTACCGAGATTTTTTAATGATTTCTTTATTATTTCGAAAATTCTCGATTTGTAAAATATGCGACTTGAAAATCGATTATAGGAAGTGGCTATTTAATTGAACCGAATATTGTTCAAAAAAGGGCAAACCATTTCATTTTTCTCGTTTCTTTATGCCGCCGATAGATTGGATAATTAACAAGCCCTAACACGCAATAATACTGGGTTTTTTACGCCGTGTTTTGCGCGGTTTTCATTTACGCGAATTTTTTAATTAACGCGGTATACATTAACGCGGTTTCCATTGACGCGGATTCTTAAATTTACGCGGTCTTCATTTACGCGGAAATTTAAATTCACGCGGCTTTCATTAACGTGGATATTTAAATTTACGCGGTTTTTTAATGACACAACTCATTTCATTATTTTTACTCTCAAAAAACGTAATTCCGTACACGCCGCATTCAATATCAGCATTCGATGTTCTCATACTAATAGTTGGTTGAAAATTGTATACAAAAAAATAAATTCTAGAGAAAATTTAGAATAGGACGTAAGTAACAATGAGAGATTCTCTTTGGGGTCTTTCTCTTCTGTTTATTACTCGACCATTTCAACATTTACTACTCTACTCTTTGCATAATATTCTAGTAAAAACCGTCGGCTTTCGATATGTACTGGAAAATTAGTGCAAAGTGTTGTAATGACGTCGTAATAAACAAAAGAGAAAGTAAACAAAGGGAGGCTCAATGTTACTTACGTCCTATTGAAAATTTTCTCTAAAATTAATTAATTATTATCAAATCAACAATGAAAACAATTAACATGATTAACCATAATTAATGGACTAAAAACTAATTATTGCGACAATAAACATTTGTTCTTCGCTGCGAATTGGTACACAGATCAACAACCATAATTCCACTCTGACAAAACCATGCGTATTTCCCACTCACATAAAATGCACTTCGAATTAGCTTAATTCCCTTCATTCGGTGGCAGCGTATTCCTGTACAATGCTATCAAATCAATGTAAAAATCAAAAATACCTAAGTTTTCCCTGTAGCGTGATTACCGCAAAAATAATTTAGCGGGGGACGTTCAAAAGATGGCTGCAATTTTGAAAAAAATTAATATGGTCCAGAACCAAAAAGTCAAGTTCAAACATGTATCTTAATATCACTTTCATGTCGCATTGTTTTCTTGTTCAAAAAATGTTCCAATGAATGACTATTTTTCGAGGTTTTCCCTAGAGTGCTCCCCTTAACTGCTTGATGAATGTTGCGATTTTTAAGCGATATTAGTGCTAATATGTAGCCCAGTTAGCCAGATGTCGTATAACAATGACCGACAAAAATCGTATAAGCACACAATTTTTGTCGGAATCGTACAATGGTACACCGTATGTATACGCATTATACAAAATTTATCTTAACTAGCACGTGGTGATGACTCGTTTACGATTCTCGTATATGAGTGCAAACTAAGTCACATAATGTATAAAAAAGGCTTGTTATTAGTGCAATAATAAGCAACAATTACGACTACACAAATGTGTGTCGGTAATAACCAAATTAATCCAAGTATTACTAGTCAAAAATCGTAAAGTGGTGTCATGAAATGCTGGCTTGGTACCGACTTCAATTCAATCTCCGAAATAAAATATCAGTTCTGTTAGGTTTCAAAAATAAATAAGTAAATCGATACTTTGTAAAAAAAACGGGTCTCAGTTATATGTTGATATTGCCTTCAATTCGTTTTCATACCAGCATAGTTGCATCGTGCCGTAAGTAGAAACTTATAGAACTATGAAAATATGGACCAGACTATTGGATAATAGTTAAAATTATGAGTTTTTCTATATATTGTTTATAAACAGCTTTAATTAATTTCAAGACTGGCGCAGATAGTTATGTTAACAGAATAAAAATATAAAAAGCAGGGATAGTATTTACAGAACTCGAAACATGTTGAGACTAAAGTGTATCCTAAAGTAAATTTTGAAAAGTTAATATGATTGATTCAGGCACTCTTTTGGTTATTTCTATGATTTGATAAATTTTGCAAACAATAGGTATCTATTGACGAAAAACGCTCATTTAAAAAAAATATCAATGGGGTTTCTTACGCCCACTTTTATATATGTTTCGTAGGACCGAAGCAAAAGTTTATAATTTTTTTAATAATTAAAATTTATTTAAAATATAATGTGACATTCTCGTCGATGTTTTTGGCGAAGATGTATAATAGAGCCCTCGAAGAATTTATACAACTTTGACATTAATTGGATTATTATATGTACATATGGACATATATGAGATTTTCATAAATACAATATATGAGTTGTTTACAACACATTTCAGATATCATTAAGAGTATGTTATCATAGGCAAGTTAGTTATCCCACGTTCGCATATACAAAGTCGTATATGAGAGTGGTATAATAAAAGCATTTTCCCAATAGTCAATGAGTTTGGCCCGAGCTAACCACACCTATCAAATGGAGTATGGGGTATGTGGCAGGCACGTAAGCTGATGCTTCAGAATTCGAGACCGAGTGAACTCATTCGTAGTAAAAAATGCTAGAAACGTTATAGGATGCAAAAATTTAAAGTTCAAACAGACGGTCGAAAGATGTGTCTTATACTTAACTTTTATTTTGTATTAATATTTTTCGAAAGCCTAATATAATCGTATATAGTACTTTTTCGAGTCGTAAGAGTGTATAAAAGGGGTCTGTTTTTTGCCACATGGACTCAGACTTAGTACCGACCACAGTCGCTTTTATATACAGTTTACATCGTATATTGGGTCCCAATTGTATCTCAATTTAGATATATTGCCTCCACTTTTGTCTGTATATAGCATATTTATTTGCGCATTATATACGATTTAGTTGTACTGTATATTTACATATATAACTCGGTTGAAATTTCGGTATAACTATAAAATTGTTTGCTGGGAAATCACAGAAATCCTCTGAAAACATTAATTCTAAACTACTTTACTAACATTGCTCAGCACACTTAACTAAAAGGTATTTATACATAATTTGGTACGAAATTTTCTCAGCTTTCCAATAAAATTGTGGTAATGAGGGTGTAAAGCATTTTTTAGCTGGAGGCTTATAAGCACTTACAAGTCGACTTCAGAAAAAGTTTAATAATAAAATTTCAACAAAAGGAGAAGATATACGGTTATACAACATCAAGCTACAATAGATTCAATAGAGTTATCCAAATATAAGGACCTTCGCTCTTTTTAGTTTCTATTTGCACCACTACTACTAGAGGCTAATTAGTTCTCATGCTAATAATCCACCAAACCAATCATTATGACTACTACGGATTTGATTTATATAAGAAGCCCGCATCAAGATGTTGATACGCCTCGATAGTGGTGTATCGAGGAGGCCGGGAGGACTGATATGAGCCTTTTTTCTATTCTATACCTTTCCTCTATTTACCCGCTCATAACCAACAATCAACCTGTAGCAAATATATAATTGAGAAAGGATGTGCTATGTGTGGTGATTGGTTATTCAATTATTAGTAGTGTTTGAAGTACTAATGTATGTCTTTCATGTGATGATCATAACTTCAGCTGTAACTTGTACCTGTCTAATCTATTACGTCTCTCATATATTGTCTTTTATTTCTCCTTTTCGAGTCATATACTGCCATTCTACACCCGCCTTCAGCTGGGTGAGCAAAGATGGTGATAGTGAACGTCTTAACACTCACACATTCTCAAACGTGGTCTCAAGCGGCAACCTACAAAAATGATTACGCACGCGATTACGAATCGGTCTCGTCCGGAAATCTGTCCTTGATTCAAGAAGCCTGGGTCCATGCCTTCAGCTGGACCAATTATGAAAACACGCTCTTACCTATTAGACAACGCGTCTCATGGCGACATGACCGGGAACCCTATCGATATAAGGGATCCCAATCTCTGTCAGAGTTTTAACCGCATACCGAAAATTTGATATCAGACTCACGGTTCGCGCGACCATTCAGGAACACACGCAAATATGTTACAAAATCACGTCAGCGTACAAACGTTAGAGCCCCTGGCGATTTTCCAAGAAACCCACGCCCACGAACTCGCAAACATGATTACACGCCGGTGATAAGGTGAACGTCTCAGCACTCATAAACTTACCAACGCGATCTCAAGCGTCAACCTACAAACTCCCGAAAATAACTATAATAACTAGAAATAACTAGAATAACTAGAAAAATAACTCCAACATCCACTAGACAAAACGTTCCATGGTGACATGATCGGGAACTCTAGTGATATGGGGTAACTCACTCCCTGTCAGAATGTGATCCGCCGAAAACTAGATGAATGACGGTCCGCGAATATGTGAATGGCCGCAGAGATTCAAAATCGAATTTATACAAGCGAAATCACATACACGCGACAGACACCTCGACATACGAACGCTTAAGCCCTTCGCGACCATCCATGCACACCTATGCCCGCGATCGCGCAAACTTGATAACACTCCAGTAATTATGTGAACGGTTTAGTACATACGAAGTTACAAACGCGGTATCAAACGCGAACCTGCAAATGCTCGAGATCATGAATCGGTCACGTCCGGAAATCTTTACTCTTCATTCTAGCAACTTAGGTCCATAGATGGACCAATAAAAAATAAAGCTCATATCCACTAAATCACACGTTCTACTGCGACATGAGTGGGAACTCTAGTGATATGGATGAACTCACTTTTTTCTAAAATCTGAACCGTACATGAAAAAATAAGTATCAGATTCACGGTCCGCGCGCGATCATTCTAGAACACACGCTAATATGCGAAAGACACACGGTTATAAAATAGAATTTATACACGCGAAGTTACATACACGTTAGCACACGCGACACACAAACACAGACGCGATCGACCACGTTAACGTACAAACGCTCGAGCTCGTCGCGATGATACACACTATCGCGAGTCCCTACGCCCGCACATACCTGAACCGTACAATGAATATCACATTCATATGGGCAGCGATAAAATTGGGAAATCGAACATTATATATATGTGTGGTTTATTTCCCTCCCGATAAAATTCGCGACTCAGCACTAGTTGATTCTCATTCTGAATCATTGACTTCTGTTGTTGCGATGGCGCAACCCACTGACGAAATCATGATCCTCGGCGATTTCAACCTTTCTACAATAAAGTGGCGTTCCATTCATAACGGATTTCTACAACCCGACCCAGACGAATCAGTTTTTCATCCTGGCAGCTTTACTCTTCTGGATGGCTATAGCACGGCTACACTTCTGCAGATTAACAGCACAACGAACGAGAACGACCGGATTTTAGATCTATGCTTCGTTAATGCCAGAGATCAATCGCCGCATATTTCCACCGCCCTCGCCCCGCTAGTAAAGTATGTTCGCCACCATCCGCCTCTTCATCTTACACTCCAGGACGTACCGCCTATGAAGTTTTCGAGCCACGCGCCCACCGTGTGTTACAATTATAAGCGGGCCGACTATAGCAGCATTTTGAATATTTTACAAAGTATTAACTGGGATTCTGTGCTAAGTAAGGATGATGTGAACTCCGCCGCTGAAACGTTCTGCCATATAATGAGCTACATTATCGATCGTCATGTCCCAAAGTGTAATCAACGAAGTGATCAATCCCCCTGGCAGACAGCCGAGCTACGTCAGCTAAAAACTGTGAAAAGAGCAGCATTACGAAAGTTTACCAAACGCCGTACCTTGTCACTGAGAGCTTATTATGTAAGGCTCAATAACGATTTTAAAAAACTGAACAGTTTTTTGTTTGTGATAGTTTGATCAACGAAAAATGCAACGTAAGCTTAAGTCGGATCCTAAATCGTTTTGGAGATACGTCAATGACCAGCGGAAAGAAACCGGCTTGCCTTCTGCAATGTTTTTGAATGGCGAAGCTGGTCATGATTCACAAGCCATATGCAAATTGTTCGCCTCTAAATTTGCGAGTGTGTTCGTCAGTGAGACATTGTCCTCGCAGCAGATTGACGTTGCAGCTAGCGGCGTGGCCCAACTCGAACGGTCAGTGAATGAGATTCGTGTAGAGCACTCGGATATTGTATCAGCAGCATCCAAGCTTAAAGCATCGTCATCTCCCGGGCCAGATGGTGTCCCTGCTGTGTTTTTGAAAAAGTGTATATCTGGTTTGGTGGAACCACTCTGTCAACTATTCAAAATGTCACTGACAACCGCGATTTTTCCTCAATTGTGGAAAGCAGCTTTCATCTTTCCTGTCCACAAAAAAGGTGATAAGAGGAACATTGACAATTATAGAGGAATTTCTGCGCTCTGTGCCATTTCCAAGCTCTTTGAGTTAGTCGTGGTGGAGTCAGTGTTTTTTCACTGTAACGAATATATTTCTAAAGACCAACATGGATTCATGCCGAATCGATCGACGTCGACGAATCTACTATCTCTAACCTCTTTTGTGTCCGAAGGGTTCGATGCGAGTCAACAAACTGATGTTATATATACTGACTTATCTGCAGCTTTTGACAAAATCAATCACGATATCGCAATCGCTAAATTGGAAAAACTTGGCTTCAGTGGATCACTCCTGCGATGGTTCCAATCCTATCTCGTTGGCCGTCAACTCAGTGTGAACATAGGTGATGCATACTCCAAACTATTCTCCGCAACGTCTGGAATTCCGCAAGGAAGTCATCTCGGACCTTTGATATTCACTCTCTATTTCAACGATGTAAACTATCAGCTGAAAGGGCCACGGTTGTCGTATGCAGATGACCTGAAAATTTTCAACAGAATTAAGAGCCGAACGGACGCACTTTATTTGCAGCAGCAATTTGACACTTTCAGCAGATGGTGTGAAAACAACCGAATGAATCTGAATCCGGCGAAATGTTCTGTGATATCGTTCTCCAGAAAAAAGGATCCCATTGAGTTTGAATATAACTTGTCTGGAGCTCTTGTTTCCCGGGTGAGCTGCGTTAAGGATCTTGGAGTGCTGTTAGATTCGAATTTAATTACATTTAAGAATCACATTTCGTATGTTGTTGGTAAAGCATCGCGAAGCCTGGGCTTCATCTTCCGTACGGCTAAATCCTTCACAGACATTTATTGTCTCAAAAGCCTCTACTGCTCTTTAGTGCGCTCCACGCTGGAGTATTGTTCGTCAGTCTGGAACCCGAATTACATGAACAGCAGCGATCGAATTGAAGGCGTTCAACGAAAATTTATACGGTATGCTCTTCGACGCCTGCCTTGGCGCGATCCTTTTCGTCTACCAAGCTACGAGAGTCGGTGTCAACTCATCCAGCTCGATACCCTTCAGCGCCGTAGAGAAACTGCAAGAGCCTTATTCATCTCTGATCTTCTGTCAGGACGCATCGATTCTCCAGATTTATTAGAGCGAGTCAACATCCAAGCAAGGTCCAGAACGTTACGCGGAAACGTTCTTCTGAGAGTGCCGTTTCGACGAACTATTCAAACAGCTAATGCCGCTATCACGGGACTACAACGCCTCTTCAATCGTGTGTCGCACCTGTTCGACTTTCATTTGTCTCGGATAACTTTAAGGAAGCGATTCCTGCAGTTTTTTAAATGTAATTAATTTAAGTTTCCATCATTGGGGCCGAGTGCGGCCTGTTGATGCGTGCGATAAATAAATAAATAAATAAATTAGAATCACGGCCCGCTACAATTGGCCTAAAGCAGTGTTTTAGTGGGCACCATTTCGCCTGTCTCGTCTGCAAATTGTAGTATGTGATTCTGACGGGGATCCCTTCCGAAAACATAGCTCTACAGCTCCAGTAGGACAACTTTCGAAAAAAAATAGTGAAATTTGAACGAAAGGAAAAGATATACGGATATCATGTTGGAGAATAAGTTATGGATCGTTTTGAAACTCGACATTTGTATAATTGGTATTGTTATGTTCATTATTCATTTTTTTGAGAAAACTTACAAAAACCTCATCAAAATACAAGCTTGTGACTATTTCATCACTTAAAGATTACTTAAATCCATTAACTGAAATATATGAGAGCTTTATTCAGTAGAGAATTTTCTCACCTTTCCAATGGAACTAAAAGATTTGAAATACAGTTAAAGGTATTTAGAGACAAACAGGTCAAATAGAGAAAAAGTTTAATAACTCTGTAACGGCTGTGATTTGATAGTATGTGTAGAACGATTTTTTTGCCCAAATATGATCCTCTATCACCCCTCGAGAGATTCTTAACCATTAACCAAACACTCTGTATGAATTAGAGGGCCGTGGCCGTACATATCAACTGGTAAATCCAGAACCGTAAGTCCGATCGGAATGAAATTCAATAGCAGCTAATGGGAATTAGAGTGGGAAAAGAAATGGATTATTGTTCCTAGTAATTTTTTGAGTTCCATTTTGGTCCTAGAACAACTGCAAGTTGTGAAATTAAATGTTTGCACTCTTGGCTTAAAGTTTACATGGTATCTTGTATGCTGAAATTGATTTTAACGAAATAATTCAAACACATTATTGCACTGAACGGTATTAATCTTAAAAATGCTGAATAACAAACAATGTTTGTGGTTTTGAAAAAACATTGTTTCGTTTAAAAAACTGCGTAGTCCACGAGAATCAACTGGGTGTTGCTGTTTGACGTAAAGTTAAGAAAAATTTAAGGGTTTCATATTTTTATGCTTATTTATTAGGGTTTTAACCTGACCGGTCTTTCACCCGTTTTCATGTTTTTATTCAATATTGAGCATTCTTTTCATGCAGTAATTTCATTAAAATAGTTCTAATTTTTGCCTTAAATCGACCAAATTATTGTCTACTGCTAAGCTAAGTAAAAAAGCACTGAGTTTAGCGTAAATTGATGACGGTATGATAAAAAAATTAAAAAAAATATATCTATCTATCTATACATATAAAAGTCAATGTTTGTATGTATGTGATTTATGGACTCCCTAACGGCTTAACCTATTGCCGTAAAAATTTATACGTAGTAGACATTTGCTATGGAGCGTGTTTGTGTGCTATTGGTTGGGGATTATCTGCCCGCTAGATGGCGCTTCGGAACAAATTGTGTTTTACTCCTATTTCGTTGAAAGTCGCAGCAACGCGCGACGGGTATAGCTAGTAGGCAATAAAAAAATAAATCAATTTCGTATTAAAGATACTTCTCAATCAGTCGTTATCTTATTGGCAGTCGAATCCCTACACTTTAAAGGTAATTTTTTCGATCAAACTAACGCCACTTCACCGAAAAAAAAGTTTGCCTGTTTACATAACCCCATTTTCGCAGCTGAGAAGCAACATATTCCGATTATTTGTCACAAAAAGTTACTCCACATGACGGGCATCATTGTTATACATATTGTACTAAGCATCCATCAGCCTAAATAGCTTTTTTTTCTTCTCTAAAGCACAAAAGTATACATTCAAGCTCCCCGAATAGGAAAAGCAGGACGCGGTAGCACCCCGCGGCAACCCCGAAAAGGTGCCACTGATCCTGGCCTATATCTATAGCGAATAGCGGGGTGCATCACTAGCGGCTGATGATGACGGCTCATACGAGTATGTGTATGCAGATCGGCCAGTGTAAAAGAAAAAAAATTGCAAAGTGCACTTTTCCGTTTATTATTATTTTTTATTTCGTTCATACACAAACGTGTGTTCGAGCGGCATCATTCATCCGTCAGTGCGCTCCCATTCTGACGGAGCCGATGATGATGAGCTGATGCTGTGGGGTGAATAAGGATTCTTTTCGTGTTGTGCCGAATGAAGTGGAGTGTGAATAAATCGCACCGGGAAAGTGTAGTGGCAACCAACGACGATGGCGACGACGACGTTGCACACTACCGTCCACACACATATATTGAGGTGGATCGTGATAGTGTCCAACAGGGCGAAAAAATTAGGTCGTTATTAACCAAATGTGCTGCTGCTGCTCGGTCGATATCATCACACATAGCATAGCAGCCGCATGGAGTGGGGGTGGCAGACGCACAGTGACTGTGTGAACCAGTATCCTATTGGCCCTCTTTTCAATTGCGGTTTGGGAAATGGGACAGTGTGACGTTATTGATTGGGTGAAAGGTACATGTCTAATATGATTCGGGATTGAGCCGGTCTAGAAAAAAAAGACTGAATGTAATTTAATAGTTTTGTTTCAATCGGAACTAGATTGATATGATTGTGATATCATTCCAGGATAACGCTGAAAATTACGTCATAATTCCCGGTTGAATAACTTTAAGCTGGCGACACCCTGGAGACATTCGAGGGAAGAATTTTTCATATATGCATTTGAATGAACGGTATTTTCCAGACGCAATTGCTGAATAAATTCTTCAACTTACCGTTAGGTAGCGCTTTTCTCCAAACAGGAAGTTAGTTTTCTCTGCCCGGTGAAATTCCTTACTCGAAACGTGCACCGTAAAACAATTGGGGGGAGGAGAGCTACTGGGCGACAGGGACAGGGAGACACTTGAGAATAAATTATCATCGTTCGCAAGGAGAAATAAATTTTCATTTCGTCAAGTTGTGTCTACTTCTGCTTCGAGCTGCCATTTTTTTTCTTTCTTTCGGGAAGATAAACGAGGGCCATCCAGTCGCTTTTTATGGGTCGTAGACTAAACGCATACGTTTCTCGGTGGATAACGGAAGCGCCACAATCATTTCCTAGTACAAAGGAAGCAATATGTGTGTGGGGTATTTTTATCCTTCCTATTGTGGATTAAAGTTGTATAACATACCGGGAGGAATCAGTTCGGCTGTTTATCATATGGAAACTGAATGTTTAATGGTAATGTTTCGGTTTGGCCGTGAAAGTGTTGCTTCCAAAAGTTTTACTCTTCAAGGCAAAGGTTAGCAGTACCCAGACTGGAGACAATGGTACTCGTTGCAGAACAGGACGGATGATAGTTTAGATCTTTGCGAGTCTTTTCAAATTTCTTTATAATAGTAATTTTGACATCATTTTGTCAATTAATTAATTTCGTGAATCTAAGTAATTTAGTACACAATTTAGAAGGATTGAATTTATTTTGAAGATGGGTAAATGTTTATATGGAAATTTCCTAGGTGAAAACAGTCATCATTCATTCATCAGTATCTCCGGAACCAAAATTTCGATTCTAACGAAATTCAAAAGTCGTGTGTTGAAAAAACTCACTTTTGGTTGGAACCTGAACAAGTTTCTGCGCATAAACTCATTTTGGGAGTGAGGTAAGCAGGGTAAAAACTATTTTTTTCTGTAGAAATCAGGTTCAATTTTCCCCTATGACCCAACCGTACGAAATATGGCACCATGAGCTACTCGAAAGCTGAAAAAGATACCGTACATTCCGAAAGAAAGGAACTCGACCAACTTGCCCCATTGCCGTTCCATTGAGATTTTTTTCGGCTCCCTCAGTGCCCCAGTGAACACAATTAATTGGCAGGCCAAGGATACGAAACTGTTGACCACCAGGTTTCGGAATTGTATCCGGAAGATGGACGTCAGTGCCGCCGTCCAGCGCTCTTGTGAGAACATCGCGACTAAGTGGCGTCGTACGGCTGACCAGGGCACGTTTTTTTTTTGAAGAATTTTAATAAAAAATACTGAATTCGCCGAAATTTTTTTGTTTGTTTTTTTTTTAACTACATGACTGAAAAAATTCTCATTTTTTATTGAACACCCGTTTAATTCGTGGAGTAAGCTAGATCAATTATCATCAAGAAGACACTCCTGTACCGTACCGCTAGAATTGAAATCCCTTGGACGAGTTCTGCATTATCTCAAAGTTGACGGTGCCTGGCCTAGGTCAAACCAATCCTGCACTAAGTTGAACCCCTGGTTGAAATGTCACATGAGTTTTTGGGAGTCCCCTGCAAGCGCTGCAAACTACTCGTTTGGATTAAGAATTCCATAGGCAAGAAGCTGTTTAGTTCTGTTTTGAGTCAGAGCTTACCCAAGTTGGTATATTCGGAGGCCTCTCAAGAGAAAAAATTAAGCCTTTACAGGTAATCTGATCTGCCAATAGTTTTTAAAGAGTTTCCTTACATGGGAATCATCATATGTCTCATTCTTCCTGTGCCAAAGAGCATGATGATTTGTAGTGGTGAGTAGCGAAGCGCATTTGAGCATTTCTGCAAAAGATTACCTTTTTTATTAACGACTTATAGTGAGTAATTATTTTTCCTTTTTTATATTGTAACGACATATAATTAGCAAGGGACTGGAAGGTGAAGTATTTTTCAAATATTAAGAGCCATAGTACTCAAGGGAGAGCAAGGATTTGAAATAAGAAAGTTTAGAAAAGCGTGGAGTAGGGTCCGGACATGCCGCAGACTCAGGTGATTCACATTTAATGCCAAAAGATCCTGACTCCTGCGCTGCAGAAGACAACAAGCTAAGTAACCGGGAAACTCTAAGCTTGTTCATTGACCCTACTCCACGCTTTTCTAAACTTTCTTACTTCAAATCCTTGCTCTCCCTTGAGTACTATGACTCTTAATATTTGAAAAATACTTCACCTTCCAGTCCCTTGCTAATTATATGTCGTTACAATATAAAAAAGCAAAAGATTACTCGAAGCGGTGTCTAAGGGAATGCTTCAGAGTCTTTGGGCGCTGTTGGTACGCGGGGCAAGGTAACAGACTCTTTCCATAATAGGCACACTTTTCAGAATTCGCGATGCAAGAACCATCCTCATGATTCTCTGTGCAATTGTCACAGCTTATTGATAAAATGGCCCATTTACTTGCATTTAGTGCAATGACGTAATGCATGGTGCGCGGTAAAAACAGCCGAACATGGAGAAGATCCTTGGTGAAAAAGACCTAAATCAGTCCCGACAAAGTTAACCCAAGACGAGTTTAACAGGACACACTATTTTGTCCGCTACAGTGAAATCCCATTCTTCCGATGCTACTTCCACCCTCCACCTTCTTCTTTCCATCTGTTCAGGAAATTATGAGAAGACACGGCAGGGCACAAATCCCCGACTACATACAGGGAACGTGCCATTCGAGCCAATATATATTCTGATTTTCATAAAGTGCACTGACCTTTCAAAATCTTCGCTCACTGGTGCAAGAAGTGTTTGCAACAGCCATACCTGTGCTGCAGAAGATTCACGCATTTAAATCTGGAATCGGTGACTACACCTTCTATCTCAGTGTTGCGAGCAGGCATGTAGACGCGGTAGTCCTACATTAAGGGATTGTCACCAGCAACGCCATTTGCTTGCTTTAGATAGAAAATTGCAATTCTGTACTTATCTGGGTGAACTTTCGAGATAGCTGTTACGAGTCGGATGACGAATGTTTTTCGACGTCTATTGTATCATCAACTGGGTCTTTTCAGGAGAGTTTATTTATGCAGGAGCTCAGAGCCCACCGCAAAGTGAAAACTGAAAGAATATGAAGGAACAGACTGAAATTAGTGGGGAAATAATAAATTGGAAGACAAGTCAGAAGATAGTAAAGCAATAATGTAGTCTTCTATAATCACTAGGTGTAAGACTAGATGCTGCCGATCTTCTTAGCAGCTGGCATGAAAAATGTGTAGAAACCTTTATCAACCATAAAAACTTCTTTGTTTCACTCGTACGTGAAAAAAGATGGGTGGATACTGCCGACACATAACTTGTAATTCAAATCTAATAATATGCCACGTAAGTGACAATCCACCAACAAGATCACGGTTTCTAAAATTGTCTCCTCGGAATACTAATATTGATATATGGTAAAGTGCCATTAGTAATAGCCATCCTGAATTTTCGAACCGGACAAACCGCAAAAGTTTCTCGAAATTGAGCTCTAATTTACCATAGGGACTCTAGGCAAAATTTGAGATCAATCGGACAACCACATCTTGTAATACCATGAAGCGTTGCGATTTGGTGTAATTTCGCAAAAAAAAAATGGAACATAGAATTTTTTTGAGTTGAGATGAGACTTGAGTTTGGGAATGCAGCTTTTGTTTGTTTTTTGTACTTGAAATTAGCGAAAATCAAGCACGAACATCGGTCGAACTTTATATTCAAATAAATTATTCGTGTTGTTGTTGGTGGATTAAATTCTCTAATAAATTGTCTGCTCAGTAAAACGATCTTCGGAAAACTTCGGAACAATTCTCCGTCCTTCGCCTTCAAATACCTAGCGTGAACTGATTTCCCAAAAAAAATGCTTCATCCGTCACTTTGAAACACTTTACATCGAATGGTATTATAGACCAACTTATATCTATAATTTCACAGAACTATAGATGGCTTTGCCCGAAATAGGCTGGAAAAATACGGCCCTGATGAGAGTATCCCCGGTTGTAGGCCGGGTTTTGTTTACTGCCCATGAAATTCATTTCGATGATTTGAATACTAAATTTTATAGGGTACCGATTTTCACCCTCTTAGTGAGGGGCGCCACTAATTCGGAACATGAACTATGATGACTCTTAATGATATCCTGGGTACCTGGCCACCAAGGAATCGATGGTAACGAAGTGGCCGACGAATTAGCCAGGCGTGGTTCATCAAACATGTTTGTTGAACCAGAACCATTTCTAGGTATATCTACATGTGCCATCAAACTAGATCTTTCGGCTTGGGGAAGAGACCAACTACTAAACGACTGGCGTAACGTAGAAGGCGCTCGACAAGCTAAGAAATTCATACATCCAGATACAACGAGAGCCAAAAAACTAATGGATCTAAAACGTAAAGACTTACCTATAATCACAGGTTTATTTACGGGACATTATCTTTCTAAGTATCTAAGAAAAAATGGCAAAAGTCAAGATGACATTTGTCGATTTTGTAACTACAAACCCGAGAGCTCGGAACATATTCTCTGCCAGTGTGCAGTACTAGTTCTTCGAAGGGAGCGATACTTCGGAAGACATCTTATGACGCCTCACGAGATATGGCATACCTGTCCCAAACGGATTATCAGCTACATTAATAATGTACTACCCGGTTGGAACGACACATGCGGAGAAACAAACAACTCGCTTCCAACTACATTGGATTCCGGCAATTTGTAACATGTAGAGCAAACAGGGGCAGCCACAAAAGCTAACCTGAATAGTGGTTGCAGTGGCAAAGTTTCCCCTAACAAAAAAATAATGACTCTTTGTTTACTCGTTTCACCGGCGGTACCGATTTTGACGGTAATGTTCTCTGGACTGAATTCTTTTTCGGCTACAAAAAAAATCTACAAAAATTGTTGAAATACGATTTGAATGCAACAAATTTCACCATATTCAGTGATGTCATTGAAATATTTTTTTAAGGTGGCCCACACTTTTCCAATGAAATGTGGCAGATACTGCTTGAACATAGCTTTCCGACTGATTAACCTAATTCGTATTACGCTTGATAGGTCGAAATCAAGCGTCAAAATAGCCAGGGAGACATTTACGATGTTTGGCGGATTGACGCAGGGTGATGTACTTTCTAATCTACTGGCCAACTTAGTGCTGAAAGGTGCGATACTAAGATCATTGGGCGTTGATCGCAGAGCAGTGGAAGAGGCATTTATTGCTTTTAAAAGGAAAGAAGAATAAGACTGACTCTAAACTTCGACAAGACAATGTAGATGGTAGTTAGTTGAGTGAGAAACGGAATAGGCTCCGTGGTGAAAATGGATGAGGTACGGAACGAGGTTTTCGGTTAGTTTATATATCTTGGAACACTAGTCACATGTGATAGCGATATTAGGCTTGGGGTCAAAAGATGTGTTACGGCTACGCGTATGACTTTCTATGGTTTGAGTAGTCTGTTATAGTGCCCTGAAGACACGCACAAAACTTTCTCTATACTAATAGCTGTCTCTCTTGCTCTGTACGGCCTTGAGGCATGCGCGTTGAAAGAAACAGAATGCTCGGGGTTTTTGATCAAAGAATTGTGCATTATATATTCATCGGAACAGTAAAAAGTGAAGAATTGCGAAGAAGCTTGGAGCGCTGCAGGGAACCTGGCAGAGATCGCAATCTGTAAATCTAAATTGCATGCGGCAGTTATGATTCGAAGCACCCAGTTCGTTCGGCCACGATGATTATTTGTCCCGAAACCCATTATGGCGAAGGGTCTCCAATAAGAAAATACAGCGAAGACCCGTTTTTATCAGCCCCCTTTGTTTATGTTAGGTTGACAAAATGGGGACAATGGCAAAACATATTTGTTTATTTCTTTTCAATAAACCGAAGCTCTAAAAATATTCTTCTTTAATCCTTAGACATAACCTCATAATACTGGTTGGTCGACAAAATTGGGTCAAAAAACTGATAAAAACAGGGGCTGAAAAAAGGGGTTTCAATGTAATACCTAATTCATTAACTTTCGAGGGATGAAATATATGTAGTACGATGATGTCTTCGTAATTGTTGCTTTTTCAAACAACTTTTCCGAAGAAATCTATTCTTTTTGTTCAACTCTTTTAATGTTATTGCTTTTGGTTGTGGATGGCCCCTTAATAACCAATTCATTAATTCCTCCTTGTTTAATAAAACAATTCATGTCAAAAGGTTTGTTTGTTCAAAAAACGACGCCATTCTACAACACAGATTTGATTCATCTCGTGTATTTTCAAAGTAATTTGTTCTATTTTTTGAAGCAAGATACTTCTAACGTTTCAACACAGATGTCCCGTTTCAAAAATTTTTGCCAGATTTGTGCCCCATCTGATTGGAAATGCGTGCAGTAATGTTGAATATCGATCCTTTTTGGTGAAAACCGGTTCCCCGGTACTGTATCCCTCAGTGCCGGTAGTACCGGTAAAATACCGGCGCTGGAATATTTTTATCCAAAAGAGCTAAAAACCCCAGAGTGCCATAAAATATTTAAAGATATACTTTTATTTGATAGTTTTTATATACTTCAGTCTACCTTCTAATCTCGCCCGGAGCAGAAGCAAATCTGTTATAGTTATCAATAAACCAAGCAATCAGTTTCTACTGCTTTGTTGCTTAGCCATTGTACAAACAGTACAGTATCGTGCCTTCGGCTGAGCAGTGACATCAGAAAACCACAGAATTAAAATATGCCTCTACTGCGAGAATCACCATTGCGACTGACTTAAAGCAAATTTGTATTAGTCCAAATGTGAATTAATTTTCGCAAATATCTTTGCTGAATACGACAAATGTTTTTTTTTAAATACTAAATACAAATACAAATACAGCGGCAGACATATTGAATGCATTATGTTATGAGTATAGACATTTTTTATCTAAAATTTCGCAAAAACATCGAAGCTACAAGAGTTAAATGATATGATCATAAAGGATGTTTCATTACGCCAAAAAATTCTTAGAACATCCCAAACCAATAACTACGATAATTAAGAAGTAATATTTTATCAAAATTTTCATCAGGTTATCCGGAAACATAACCCTCTTTATATACTTTAAATTGCTGTTATTGAATTAGTTGACCTAACACTACGGGACGTCGATCGTAAAATCATTGTTCGTGTCTTATTGATGTGTCAAGTGCTTAGAAAAGCACTTGACCCATCAACCAAAACAACGCTCCTGGTCAAACCTGAATGTTACGGTTTTCAGGGATATCACTCATTCTGCTATTCATAGTAATTTGACAAATAGGAAGCAATTTGCATTTGCCACAAGGTAGTAATATAGGACCTTTGTTATTTTTTGTATATTACTGACCTAGGTAACTACATCATGAATACGGAACTCCTAGTCTATTTGCTGACGACCAAGCCTTGTTTTATCCGAACAACGATGTCAAAAGAATGATTAGCTCGGTTGATGACAATATAAGTGTTCTCGATCAATGTTTTAATGCAAATTTTATTCTTATGGTGTTTGGTGACAGTGAAAGGTTTGATCTTCAGCGAGCACTTAGAAACTACTACTACTATTTTGCATACATTCATTCACAACTTAGTATCGGCGTAGGGGACTGCTACGAGCTCTCATCTTAAAAAAAAACTACTACAAACGCTACAAAACAGATCCCTGAAAAAAATCATTCAGAAACCACTTATATTCGACCTCATTGTTAAAGTCTGATAGGGTCCATCATATTCTACCCATAGTACACATATGTGACGTCCGAACACTCTTGTATATTTTTCTGTTTATTTGATACAGTCGAAGAAGTTATTTTATTTTACGTCTACCGCCATTGATCAGCAACGGATACCGATTTCTTTCAAGTGGTTTCCTATTCTGCCAAGCTTCTAGCATGTATATTCGCTTCCGTGTTAAAATACTGACAACCGACGTTGAAATGAATTATACCGCTCATATCCACAGATTCGAGTGATTCTAATATTTCGCTTTGAAAACAATTTTTGAACCATTTGAGTAGGTTTTGAGTTGCAAACTAGATTTTGATGAAGAAGCGTTTAACACCTTTCTATCTATTATTGAAATAATTTCTGGATTAGTTCAGAGCTATTCAGTATTAATGTTTAAAGTGTCAATGAAAGTCGCGCAGTACTCTCGGATTGCAAAAAATTGAAAAAATACCTCAATGTGGAAAAGAGAAGATTTTTCTACATTGATGCATCTTTTTAAATGTTCCCAGACCGAAAGCGCTACGAATTCGATTGACATCGAACCCTGTATTTGGTAGATTGGATTTTAATCAGGGCCAGGAGTTTTTAAAATTAGTTATTGAATTTGCATGTTGACTTCGTCTCATCAGAATCCGACACTAACTTAGTGACAGCACTAAGCTAGCACCGGATTAGTCCTGTCGTTAAGCTAGTTTCGGATTATGATGAGACGAAATCGAAACCCAAATTCCATAACTAGTTTAGTTATAGGTTTTGTGCCCTTAACGCGCAAATGCGAAAAAAAAGTTTTTGACGCAATTTTGCTCAACTAAGGAGAAATATAGCATAGTGCAGATATTTTGCATTCTTGATGCTAATTTTCTAGAAGAGAACATCTTACAACTTTCGTTTCCCGGGATAAAAAGTTCCATGATAGGGTATATTACCAAATATCATATCATTTAACGAAATAAATCTGAATTCCAATTATGTATTTGTTATTAATCACCGTTTTTGTTTCTCTCTCTTTTTCAGGTAATATAATCAAACATGCTAATGATAGTTGTAAGTATTTACTTCGCGAAACACATTTTAGTTCTGAGATTATTTTTTCACACCCGGACCATAATCCACAACAGCATACCGGATCCATTCGAAATTATCCTAGGCTACTTGGATTATTATGCAAAGAATATTCTCGGGTAATCAGCTCGCTAATCTGCATTAATTTAAACTCAGTTCCTAAACAGGGACATTTCAATTCAATTCCACGCATTCATTGACTCCAGGTTTATCTGATATATCCAGCCCTACAAAATTTATTCGAATAACTTGGTAACTTGGACAACATCAGAAATATTGGCAACTCTGCCAAAAACCTTGAAACAGTAACAACTCCTCTTCCCGATAAAGGTTGTACTTTCGGGACTGATATACTCATATTCTGATGTGAGAATTCATTTGCGAAGCATAATCTATTTAGAAGTCATCTTAAATAAAGTCGGATTTTGTGTTCCGACTACTTCTCATCCGTAGCATAACAGACTGACTTGGCTGTTAGCTAGAGACTAATTCAAAAAATTTAGTCTACTTTGTACTTCTGCCCAAGCCAAACCTACATTCGAGTAAAGTGAACAACTATCAGTTTCTTCTGTGCATTGTTTCATGAACAAAGGAAACATTGTGTTTATGCTTTCCATTATGAGCGAAGTTGATGAAAAAGTGCTGCTCTGATCCAACACCGCGTTCGTTGACTTTTAAATTTGCTCTATGCGCCTCAAGTTTTAGTGAAGCCTAATACTGAAGGTGAAAGTGGAGCTTAAACTTATGGAAGTCACCTGTCTTCGGTATCATCACGTGCGCAATACAGCACTGATATCATTCAACTCGTCAGTCCAAGTTGAAAGTTTCATTTTGTAGAACAACTTAAAACACGTGATGACAGCGTTGTAATTAAGATTCCCGTGTATATGGAAAATTACAATAGAAGTAAAATCCCTTACATACTTGGAGAAACTTCTTTCCTGGTATGCCTAACTGTATTCTTGTGATATGAATGCGGGCTGTAATACCTTCTTAATTGACTAAAAAATTCAAAACTGACGGAACTATTATTAAAGCAAATATACTATGTACTCCTGATGGACCAATTCCTACGTGGAAGTACTGCAATTAGACAGCGCACCATGCGCGGAAGATGCAGAGAGAAAGCATCTCAAACGATTGCCAACGCTTCTATGACAAAGCAATCCAAAGCAGAGTGTTCAACACCTAACACCTGAACTACAAGCGGTTGCTAAATTTGTGACAACTGTTCAGGTCATAATGACAACCGCAAAAGCTGGTTCTAGCACTTCAAAATCAACTGTAAGTAACGATGATGAAGTCAACAACAATGACTGGTCACTCGTAAGCTCAAGAAGCAGGGAAGAACATCTGATCGCGAATACTAAGGCAGCTTTAACGATGATGACCTTGACCTGCAAGACAAGAAAGAATTACGCATGATGCTAAAGTTGCGTGTAGGAGGTCCAACGGTCAATCAATAAGATTTGTTTTTATTTATATTTTTACATGTTGTAAATATAACAAAGAGGCTCCGTTAAGCTACCGTTTTAAGCTGTCTCAAATAAACTGTTTAAGAAATATCGAATATTTAGAACTAAGTTCTTTAATATTCCATCAAACGTTACAGACATTTCTCTGCTCGTCAAGTCACACGTCACTTTCAACCAGATCATCGGAAGAATAGTTAATTTTTTTAACCTTTTTTCTATAAACTACAAAGTATCTCGTACATTGAGCCACACATTCATCAAACCTGTTTTCCGCCGTAATCTTGTTGTTTACGTTGATTTGGTGATTTGATATTCTGTAAGTTTGCTCAAGCGCCGACTGTAGCGTAAACAACATGCGGTGTAAAATCACGGCTAATCAGAACCGTCTTACACCTTCCGGCTTCCACTCGTCATCAGCCATGAGGCACGTGCGTATTGTCCGTTTCGAGCGCAAGTACGCAACGCTTAGCTACCTGGCTGGGCGAATTTTGATGACGCATCGATTTGCTTTTTTTCTCCATCGTCATAATATTCGCCATGTTAAGTGCCCTACCTACTCGAACGGTTAACAAACGATGGATATCAAACCTATCATTCCAAATCGCAATTTAGGCGTTGACCGAAAACAAAGCGCCGCTTCCAATTTGGCCCAATCCGTACAATATACCACCATATGCAGCCGAAACTGTTGTGTCGTTCTGTTTTTTTGCGTCGCATGCCATCGTATTGGTTCCAGGTTGTATCTCTGTGTTAGCTACAATCAAAACAACACATTAACATAGTAAACAATTCGTAACCGGTACTATCTGCCGACCCCAATTATCTCTAGTTCGATATATTCGGCTATTGCGCCGTTATCAAATGTCGATCTCGCTCGGTTCCCTCACCGTGCTCAGCCGCGCAGAGAACACAGAAAACAGACCGAAGACACATTCCACACGATCCGGCTTTCACTGGCTTCTCGCTCGCACCCACCGTCAGCTAACGAAAACATGGGTAGCATCCTTATTCTAGTGAATGAGTGACCTACTGCGGGAGCTCTCCACATTTTTTATGTTCTTCCCGATGCCGCCCACCGCCGTCTTCCCCATTCGTTCTGTGTTGCGTTATGATGTTGTGATACCTTACCAAGCTCAACCCCACCGCTTCTGATGCGTTCTACACTCCGCCGACTGCTTCATCGTCGACTCTCGAATCGAAGGCGACGCGCTAAGTATGTCACTCACACACGCGATCAGCCCTAGAAACACAAACTTCGGTCGGCTTGGTGGAACCCGAAACGGGGTTCTCGTCTCGGCAAAGGATACATCTCACGGACTCTGTGTGAGTGCCGTTTGTTTACACGTTTGAGTGACCTAGATTTTTCCACAGCATTTGCGTTCTTGTTGTTCTTCAATTTCGATCAGCAGACAGAGCGCGACTGCCTGCGGTTGTGTGGATACTTGTCGTCCCTTTTCGACAAAAAGGGGTTCTTTTGTTAGCAACAGGTACCGTTACCGAAAAACCCATTCGTTCCGCATGGCATAAGAACTGAACCCGGAATGGCCCAAGTCGCAACCGATCAAAATTTACCTGGACAAACAAAGAGTCAGACAGACGCTTATGTCACCCAGAGAAAAGTGCTTAACACTTCAAATATTTACTTCCCCGTTCCGGCGGCCTCCGCCAATAAGGTCTGGCTGGTGGAATGAAAATACGTGCAAATTAAACAGCCGTGGAACGGCCTCCGGCTATGTGTGATTACATACCTGTGATGACAGCGAAATTGAATGCAAAACGGTTTCACTTTCGTTTGCACGCACGCACACATGATGTGTGTGTCTGCCAGCTATTTTTTTGTGTTTCACTGTATGCCTGTTTGTCGGCTCTTCAAAACAAACAAATATGCGGCGGCGTGTCGGTAGAAGATTTTTGTGGAAGTTTTTATTTTTGTTTGAAGGTGAACCAAAAGGTTCAGGAGACTGATCTTAACCCTTAAATGCATACTGTTGCCATTTGGCAACATACCGAATTATGTGATATAAAGTCTTAACAAGACGTATATATCGTATCCAACTAGAAAAATGAGTACCAAGGAAAAATGAGTTTCATACATTTAAGGGTTAAATATAGGTTGGCCAAGCCAGTTACGACAATAGTATTTGTAATAGAGTGCACTCAGCTTCAATTCAATTGGAAGGCCTGAATAGCGGAAACGATTAATTTATCGCTTTCATAAATAAAAAATCAATATTACGTTATTTTATATTTATACAATAGGTATTTTAATTTTAGAGAAATGATCGATGTGTTTGTGTTCATTATTTTTTTTTGTCTCAAGCAGTGGCGGATCCAGAGGGAGGGTCTTGGGGGTCCGGATCTCTCTCAAAAAATTTCAATTTGTTGAGAAATTTTAAATTAACAAAACAAACAAATTGAAAATTAGTTTGAATTTTATATTAGTTTCAAACTCAAAATCTTTGCACACCAAATTTGACCACCAACATTGATTTTCACTAAATGAGGTTTTTACGTGTTACCTATTGTACAATGTTCATTTTAAAATTGAACTCCTGCCGAAATTGTTTTCTGGATCCGCCCCTGGTCTGAAGACAGTATATTTCAGTATTCGGGCGCTCTATAACTTTATTGGATTATCTGATTCATATAAGATGCCAGTAAAAGAAAATTCTGATTCTGGATGCGTGTTTAACGGGTTTTTGCCGTGAATCGTAAATTATACACTCGATTGTTGGAAGATGAAGTATATTATAAAAGCGGGAAATTTTTCCTTCTTTTCGAATTTCTTGAAACTCTATGAAGAAAGATTAATTATTTAAATAATTTTACAAAGTAAAGTTAAACATAGAATTGAGTCCATTATTTTTCCACATTATTTTTTCAATTAGTTTTTCGGAACTTCCTTTTACTACTGTCGTCGTAATTTCAGAAATCAGATTATTTTTTCAATTAGTTTTTTGGAACTTCCTTTTACTACTGTCGTCGTAATTTCAGAAATCAGATAAACATGCTTCTGCTTTCTTTATTCAAACAATCTATTTGTCAGCTTAATATTTTTCGTGTATCCAATAAATTCCAATGAAAAAGGCCATAAATTCGTATTGGAAAATTATTTTTGTTATTTTTGTACAGAATGTGTGAAAATAGTCAAAAATTCTAAATGCATGCACTTTGCTCGATATGACCACCTTTTACCTTGTCCATGGCCTTGAGACGGTCAAAAACAAATCGTAACCTATCCGAATGTGACCTACAGGTATTTTGGCCCACTGACGGACAATGCTTCAGAGTCTCGAGGCTGCTGCATTTTTTACTTCGGATAATGCTTTTCACAAAGACTCAGAGATATCATTCCATCGGATTCGGGTCTGGTGAATTCGAAAGCCATTGTGTGGTGGTAATGAAGTTCGGGGCATTGGTTTTCCGCCATTTTTGGTTTAATCGCGCTCTGTGAGACGGTACCGAGTCTTGTTAAAACGTCCATGGTTTGTGATTGAAATATTTGTCTGCCAATTTCAAAGCAGTCTCCACAACATTTTCCCGATCATATGACACAATCACTTTGACGCCAGGCTCGATGAAAACGGTTTTCAAGCATCCATCTGCGGTTACAGCAGCCCAAACCAATATTGGTGGTGGGTGCTGCCTCCTAGTGGCCAACTGATGACACAAATTCTCCAATAAACGATCGGTCAAGTGAATCCTATCGTTTTCAGAGCTCACGAATTGCTGAAATTCACCAGAAAACATGATGTAGGGAATTTGACGGACGGACCCTGTAATCCCAGTAAAGGTTTTACGATATCAGACTTTTTGATTCCACTATCACTTGTATCTACGACAGATACGCGTATTTCGCAACACTACTTGTGTGCATCATTAGTGTGATATTTCAGAACTTTAAAAGGATTCAATATTGGGACGGTTTTTATATTTAGTGAAAGGAAAGTTTTTGGAACTCGTGGTGGAAAGAAATATGGCAGAGAAATCCTATGTTTATATGGACATTCAGACACATTGTTACGAAAAGTCGGTCCAGAAACGCCAATACCTTTCGGAATTCATAACAAATAAATTTTGAACAAGTTTTCGTTCCCTGTTCTGAAACGCTCCATACTCGAGTACTAAAACCACTGCAAAAGACCCGGAAGAAACTTTTAACACCCTCCCAGCGTGTTTATTTTCTCAAAAAAGATATTAATAAATGAACAGTACCTTTTCAGACGCTTGAATTAATTATCTGAATATTCGTTTTGTAGCAAAATACCCCTATATATTTTTATTATTGCATTGCATTTAGCTTATTGAACTAGTATGTTAATATAACATATGTCAAGTATCAGATTTTTTACTACTTCAATCGTAATGCTATGAAAATGTTCAATCGAAAAGGAATATTTGTGGATTAATGAAATTACGAGAAAAGTTTAAAGCTAGTACAGTGAAGACCCGATTTTATCAGCCCCCGATTTTATCTACACCTGAATTTATCAACTTTTTGACCCGATTTTATCAGCCTCATATCAAACTTGATAGGCTCTAGCAGATGAACCAAGCTGAATTCGAGTAAATCCTTTCTTGAATGTATTTTTCTTATCTTAGAGATCCGAAATATGAAAAAAAGGTTTTTGTTAATTTTGCGCTGTTAGACCCCCAAAAGGGAGATTTAAAGCTAAATAATCAGGAAAGGTTATTAGACTACATCTAGGGACTGAAGAAAAACTTTTTAGGGGCTTCGGTTTCTTAAAAAGAAAGAAAAATATATGTCCCGATTTTGTCAATGTCCCCGTTTTATCAGCCTAAAATTTATCAAGGGACTGATAAAAATCGGTCTTCACTGTATTACTAAATATGTCCTAGTTAGAATTCTCAAAAAAGAAAATAACCCTCACCTTTTTAATCACCGAAATAATGCTATGCAATTATTTCCTATGATATTTCGCTTCAATGATATCTCGTTGTAATCAATTTTGCACCCCACTGCACTGCCCATGATCACAAATCAATCCCATAAAACTAGCAAATCTCATAGAAAACCAGACAAATATGCGATCATGGGCAGTGCATTTGTCTTGACATCATGCTGCAACTAAACGGGAGAGAAGTAGTAGGAATATAGTTTTTCAAAATAATACTTCTAGAGAATGTTAGCCTTGTAGACCTTTTCTGACATTGGTTAGACTACACTCGGTTTGGTTCGCATACGTAAGAAAACCTGAAGTTTGTAATAATTCTCTTGAATGTTGAAGAACTTCTGTGAGAATGGTAGGAATCCGCTTAAATTAGTAGGACTCCTCAGAACTTTGCAGAAGTACCTTGATGCATCTAGGATCTCCAGTAGTTTTTAGGATTTCGTTCGAAGGTTTCTCAAGAACCAAATTCATTGAAATGGTCTGAAGTTCTTAGGATCTCTCTGAAGTTTAGATTTTGACTTAAATTAAAAGAATGAAAATTATAGGTAAACTTCACGAGTTAGTCGTGTTTTTTAACAATCATCTTAAACCTTTTTTATTGACTACCATTTGCAAAAAAATTAGAACCATTTTGTTTAAAATGCGAACTAAAAAAAGGATGCGTCAGAGACAAGATGATTGAATGGCTGTCGTTCAAAAGCGGTTAACCCACTTTTTTCAATTTTTACAGAAAACGGGAAAAAACTCCAAAAACTTTCCAAAATTCAAGTTGTCTAGAAAAAATAAGATCAGTACACGTTTTTTGTTCACGAACTTTTCGGTAATTTGGGGGCTAACCCCTGGGTACCTGGCGTCCAAAAGGAGTTAGCCCACATTTCGTCGTCCTTTCCTTATATTTCGTTTTACAGTAATTGTGTCTTTGGTAAAGTTGTTGATTACTATATATCGCTTTATTTGATCGTACCATATTTGTTCGAAATTCAGCCGCTAGAGCTGCGCTGTTATTAACTTTTTAATGGAATTTGATAAAAAGATGTTGTCAACGACGAAGTTGTAGGTCAGATATATAAATATATATATATATATATATATATATATATATATATATATATATATATATATATATATATATATATATATATATATATATATATATATATATATATATATATATATATATATATATATATATATATATATATATATATATATATATATATATATATATATATATATATATATATATATATATATATATATATATATATATATATATATATATATATATATATATATATATATATATATATATATATATATATATATATATAAGCATATCTTATGAAGATACGAACATTGTAGATTCTACAGATTTTGAAACATGACGAATTTTTTTGAAAGTAATTCAATTTTTTCCCTAAACATGCTTTTTATTAAGCGTATTTCTTCACTATGTAATTTTTATCTACTATAAGGAAAAAATCAAAATAAGTCCACGATCATCGTCAAGCTTGGCCTCTAGTAGATCGACATGAACGTAGTCTATTGAGGATATCGCGGTTGCAAGCTACACTGGAAAATTTCCATGAAAAATTCGGATGCCAGGGATACAGTTGTACGTAGAGTTGAGCTGTTTCTAGAGTATAAGTATCAAACTACGACATGTCGATGTCAAACACACATGTAATTGCTTTAAGAATTATATTCAATCTTCTAATAAGACCAAGATCTATCCCTGTTATTTTCGATGATATCTCTGGATCGGCGAAAAATCTCCTCAAGTCTTACCATCGTTAGTATTCCCAAATCGTGGGTTGGCTATATCAACGAGTGTCCCATTTCGCTCTTGAATGTTTGCTGTTTTCTTCGTTTCGTTTTGGTTGGGCTTGCCTTTTCCATTTCAGTTCTGGTTTGCCACTTTTTGAAATCCATGTTCTCCGCAATATGGAGAATCGTTCCGAAGAACCATATTCTAGCATGCAATGTAGACAATCAGAATTTAAATGTTTCTGGTTTTGGATCGTTCTTAGTTGACAAGTCATTGAATTATTTTGAACTTTTTCCGCAAGTATAGCACCTGATTAAGCATGTCGTAGATGTAACTGCATTGCATACTTTTCCATCCACCATAGTAGGAAGCAGTTTGAGATATTTGCAAAATTGCAGAGTCCTGAATCGAAACCTCCTTTCAGATTACTAACTTGGTTTTTATTATCCGCAATCTCATTCGTTGTTATCTCACGTATAAAACGAATCCGTATTAGGCGACAGCATCTAGGCGAAGACGGAACCGGGTTCTGCCACACAAGTTTTTCAGAACCATCACAATTTACAAATAATCTAACAGGCACTAGGACAAATATTCGCAACAATATTAAAAAAATTTCGGATCGATTTCAGTTTCATTCTCAAATTTCTGTTTGTTTTGTGATGCTTGTGACAACGTTTTCTTGTTTTTGGCGACCAGTCCTCCAATCACATCTATCAAATACTGACACAAACGCGTTACTGTATGATGCAGTAGATCTTGAAATCGAGTTTCAAGGCAAGTTTCGCTGACGAAAAAACATTGTCTTTTTAGAATGGAATATGATGGATATAAATATGTCTTTTTTTGGCAGCATGAATGACTTCCCATTGATTGTGAGATAGTTTCGGTTTGAGATATGTTCCTTCGTTAATTTACTTTTTTGTAAATTTTCAGTGCCTCAGATTGATTTTTGTAACCTTATTAATCAAATACGAGGCAGCAGCCTTCCCAGAAGCTGAATTTCAAATGTACAATTCAAATCTACAAACCTTCCTTTACAATTTCCAAGGCTGTTTTGAATGAAAATCGCTCCACAAAATCCTCATGTTTTGAAATGAACTTGCTACTTTTGATCAGGTTTTGATTTAATCCCTGAAAGAAACATATTTTAGATAGAAAATAGTCATACATCGCAAATATTTGAGCGACACTCACATTCAGGAACGACTGTTTGGCCCGTTCAGCGCAAGCCATCTAAAATCGATTTTATATCGAGTTCATCGATATATGAGCGACAGCCTAACACTTCTAGATGGCGAATTGGTGGACTACTTTTCCCCAAAACTTCGGAAATCGAACGAGAAATCTCAAGTTTCCATTAAGCACAACGTGGGGTTACCTCCTTTTGGAAGCCATTTAGTACTGGGTAAGTGCTAATGATAAAAAAAAAATAAAAGTTATTTTCGAATTTAACAAAGAACAGTACACGTGGATTACTTAGAACTATTAAAAAATGCAAAAAAGTCAATCTCGGGAAAAAATGTGGATAAGCCCCTTTTGGACTCTAGCCATAAAATTGAACATGGTTCTCCAGTAGCTGAATAATAAAAGCAAGAACTACTAATTGCTGCTGTTTCTGAAGATTTTAAAACCGATGTGTTCATTTGCACATGCACACTAATTCATCCATACAAGAAACATTTCCAGTATTCTTATGTGCCCAAAACTTTGTGCTAACGAAATATGCACTCAAACATTCAAATTGATTTATAAATCAGTGATTTTTATCTTGTTATTTTTGGAACCAGACAGGCCCGTGCGCAAGGGGGGGGAGGTTTGAAGGGTGCAACACCCCCCCCCCCAATGAGGGCTTTGAATTACTTTTTAAAATTTATTAAATTCCTGTTTAGGAAAAAATATACTCCAAACCGTTTTGACACATAAAATGTCATTTGAGTTCGGTCACTCTAGGAACAAGTAAATGAAGAAATCAAGGACGAAACTTTGCGATGCTGGCTGGAAAGGGATGTATGTCGAGTTGGACGGCTTCTCTGAAGGATCGGTTCACGTTTCGACAAGCTTCGATATTAGCAACAGTAGGGAGTAGACAGCAGATGTCGATCAGCAGACTAGCAACGGTAGCTAAGGAGAAAAAACACGAAGTTGGAGAAAATCGGGATATCGTTGTCTAGAGAAATTTTACGCCGATGATTATTTCGTTGAAGTGGCAGCGAAATGGATCGCGAAAATGGTATAGAGTGAAATACCGCCGCCGAAAAGTTCTCAGCACCAGCTAGCAGATAAATAGGAACGACTAGCACCAAGAAGGATAAGAAGCCCGTCGCAGGTGGTTGTAAACAAATGTAAATTCTTATGGCCGACACCTCCGGATCGGTTCTCAACAGGTGACGATATTTGCAGCAGACCTGAGGAGCTCAGCAATATCGCGAAGTTGGAGAGCAAGTAAGAAAAAGTAGCTATGGATAAAAACATAACGATTAATACAAAACAAAATAAGCAAGAACACAATCTCTACTAAAGCAGTACGTAACGGTTGCCCCGGATGGATGAGGATTACGAGATACAAGAGGTTTAGGTTTAGTAGGTTGGCTTAACAGATACTACAAACCAATCCGAATCCACCACGAGCCAGCAGGTAGCGCACAGTCGTCGGAAATGTCAAAAACGTGAACTTAATTCAACAGAGGCCAAACTATCGAATATATTCACAGGGTGTCTTTGGAAGAATTGTTCGTATGAATATTCCCCTATCTAATAAAATCTAATAAAAATTAAATTGAGGCATGGCTTACTATGATTGTTCTAGAAAAAATAACTTTTTTTGCTGACGAGGTAGAAAGTTGGTGTCTTTGACAAAGTTTTAGAAATGCTCATAATGAAGAATTTTGTTGAGCAACTTGAACTTGTACGACGTAAGGCTATCGATTTATAAAGCGTTTTCTAAGGCATTCCCCATAAATATAGTTTTTTAATATAACTTTTTTATTGTGACTTTTAGTGCAAATCATTTTCCAGACAAATGTTGAGGTATAAAAACCACAATATTGTTGAAGACTGCATGTAAAAATTAAATTATTGTTAAAGACTGCATGTGAAAATTTTACCTGAAATCGGCGGCGCAGCGCACAATTCTTGTAAAAATTCTCATTCCTTTTAGAGTCATTGAAGAATTTTAAATTTTTTACACCAACTTCAACTGCGTATAAGAGAGAAAGGTGCAAACCAAAATGGACGAGCAGGCACTATTTCCAATATCCAGACAACGCTTAATAAAGGTAAGAGAGTTTAACGGGTGGTACTCTAGAACCCTATGAATAGAATAAGCTCACTTTTTCATGTTTTTTTTTACTTTTTCCATGTAAAAACTAACAAATTTTTTTTTTTGCTTTTTCGTAAAATTTTTTGATTAATGGTAAAAAATGTTAAAATCTTTAATAACTTTGAAACGAATGAGTTTTTTACCGACAGTCTTCAACAATATTATGTGGTTTTAATGCTTACACATTTGTTTGGAACATGGTTTGCACGTAAAGTTGCAGTGAAAAAAAGTTATATTAAAAACTAAATTTTAGAGGTGTTGCCATAGAAAACGCTTTACAAATCGATAACTGTAAGTACAAGTTCGAATTGTTCATTGCGAGCATTTCTAAAACTTTCTACCTCGTCAGTATAAAAAGCTATTTTTTTTAGTTTGATTGTAGAAAGCCATGCCTAATTTTAATTTAATTGTGGGGAATATTTTTACGAACACTTCGTCCAGCGTGCAGCGGTGTCTTTTGATGACTCCTTCTCGATAACAAACATTTACCCAATTTACTGAGCTGAGTTGTTTAATTCGCAAAACTAGGTCTGAAAAAATCTTCAAAGTTGAGGGTTTCTGTACGTTTCTTTTAAAATAAACATTTAAAAATCAAAACCCCCCTGAGAATTTTATGTGCACGGGCCTGTTACTGATGAGACGGAGTTGAAACACAATCCATGAATTGCTAAGTTATAGGTATTGTTCGCTTCACGTACAGAAATGGTTCTCACCTAAGCTTCGCTCTAAAATATGCCCACTATTAACTTTTTGTCATGTCTTGTACACAACTCTATTTTTAATATAACATCATCAATTTAATCACCGCTCACTAATCACTTTACATCACCCTTCGAAAAAAAACGAAACGACAAAACCGTACACGACAGTCACTCATACACGAAGACACAACACCAGCCGATTCGATTTGGATCAGACACGCACATTGTATTCTTTTTATTGTCGCAGCACCCCATTCAGCTTACAATAATTCAAATGCTGCCCTTCGCGGCCTGCCTGAATCGGTATTTTTGGACGGTGGTGGCGACATTGTTACCCTTTCCTCTCGATCTCCGCCGTGTGTGACACAGACAATGCGAAGCAGCGGAAAACCGGTCATGGTAAGAGCCTTCTACACTGCGGTCTCCGCCTGCATGGTCTGCGTTGCGACTACTCTCCAGTCGTATTATGACCAAAGTTGAATTTTTGTACGGAAAAGAGAGGAAAAATTGTTTTCAAACAACAATAGAAACTGTGAGTCATAAAACCGAGAACGACATGCTCCAAGTTTATTATTGCGGACAAAGGGGAATCCAGATAGGAAAAGGGAATTGGCGGCCGTTGTTTGTTTTTTGTTTACATAATAGCAACGCGAATTTTCTCGTGTAGCTCACACTTCCTGTTAAATTATCCGGTTTAGATTGACCTATGGAAAGATAGCGGTGTGAGTACCCAACTCACGTGGGATATTCCCCGATTTGATCGTTTCGCGACAGCGTTGTTACTTTCATGTTGCAATCAAAACACACTCGTGAGTCGCGTGAGTGGTTTCACTCTCGCTCTCTACTGAGTGTCGTAAACATTCTCGCGCACTCTCTGCTTGATCATGATGAAGTAATCGATGCGATGGCGGTGTGTCGTCATCCCACCCCACATACCTACCCAGCATGCACGAAGCCAACAGAGCAAAGAGAAACCATGGGAATGTTTACCGAAAATGTACGGTCGGGTGGAAGCAAGATCTCAAGAACGCCGATGTTGGTTCGCTCGCACTTCTCTCTCTATATATCTGAGGGTGTGAGTGTGTTGCTCCCTTGACTGGCCGCTTACCGTACCCGCACTGCACTCACTGTTCACGCCGCGCCCCCACAAACGTGTTTCAAAGTTATGCATTGATTAATCGTGGTGTGTATACGGGACGGCGCGCAAGTAGGTCATGACAACAAGAGACACAACATCGCGGTCACAGCGGAAGGAACGAGTGAGATGGGAGATCGCATTTTCAGTGTGGTGCACAACCCAATGTCGGTTGGTTGGTTTGTTCGAAGTTCGACTTGGAACGGAGCGTTGGAGTGTGTGTGTAGGTGGGGGGCGAACTTGGTGCGCCGCGGCACACGAATGACGCCGATGATGATGATGACGATGTTGTGAGCTGTGAGCGCTGCTGGTCGTCCGCTACCGTGTACGATGGTGGGTGGTGAGATGCAAGTGGGTGGTGATCGACGAGGGTTTTCCAAAGCAAGTGAGCAAAAAAAAATGTTGGTACTTTGCGCGAATGTTTGGTCGACGAAGGAAAGGAACTCTGGTCGAGCATGGAAAACGATGGTAGTTGTTTGTTCTAGGGGGAGGGGGGGGGGGGGGTATTATGGAAGTGATATCTGTTTAGAAAGCCTGCTTTAGATGAGTACTTTATCGCTGAAGGGTATAATAGTTTTATGTCACTGGCAGGCGCTAGTCGGTGCAGTATTGGAAGATTGCTGAAATCATCATTTGCTGGGAAATCTTAAATTCAATGTCTCAAAGTGGAATCTTTCGTTGACTCGTCGAGCATATTTATAGAACGTTCAATTTAACGCAGTTCTGCTTCACGATTGGAGGCACATGTATTTCCCCCTTAACTCAGTATTTAAATCATTCAGTTTCAATGAAACCAAATTCTACAACCCAAAACCAGAACATGTTTCTTTTTATGGAATGTATTGTGAATTTTCCTGTAGTTTAAGGCTAAATTCTTCTTGAAGTACAAACACAAAGTATTCATAAACAGAAATACAGTTCATGCGAAGTCTTTAGCGTAGAGTTCCTTGAAATTTGTTGGATTTTTTCGGAGGTTTGTTGGGCTTCTCTTGAACTTGTAACAAATCCGGCCAACTGTAACTTCCCAGTTTCGTCTCTGCATTTGACAAGATTTCACCTTAATTTCTCAGGGAGTTTTCTTGAACATCCCGTTGAAGTTCGTCGAAATTCCTTGAAGTTTACTGGACTCAGCAGAACCTCGTAAACTTCTCCGATACTTTCAAAAACTGTCTACCGCAGCCATTTTTAATAAATCGTACGCCACCTTGAAATCCACAAACATATAATTTGTTTCGAAAGTAAAAAAAAGGATGCAGCCAGCAGGCGTAGTCTGCTAAACATAACACGAAACAGTACCTTATAGGCGTCGTCGATAGCTATTACACTCGAGATTATGGCCCCTTTTGTAGATAGAGCAAAAGAGGCCAACCTATTATTCATCCACCCAGATCATCCCGATTACGCGGTGCATTGCTTTATACAACCAGTCCCATCTTCCTAATCCCTTAAACCAATCCACTGAGTTATTTTTTATGATTTTTCAAGATTTCGAAGGATAAACTGCAATCATATTTGAGTTCCCAGAAGTCTTCAAAGTTTCACACGAAGTCGTTGAACTATATTGAAGTTTATATGATACTCTGTTTTAGTGGCCGCAAGCTCTACTTTATCGATTCTGTAAGTCACTGTCGATAATTTGACTACACAGAGAAATGAATAATTTGAAGCTAAAACATTGATTAATATTATAAAGTGAGGTCCCTGTATATTTTATGATAACGATATTTAAAACAAATTGAATGACTATATTTAAGGGGGCGTCTGGTGTAGCGCGCTAAAAAATCGACTTCTTTTTATCCGCCTAATTGTTAGTATTGAAGTTCTAGAATAGTCTCCCACAATCTCGGTGGCCTTCTTTTGTTTTAAACAGCCATTCATTTCTCGTACGTATTTGCTGTAACACACGCAGATTTCAATCTATCGGCAACAATTTTCGAAAAACTGACAGCGATAAAAATACAAAAATACAGTGTAAACAATACACTCTAAACAACTTCTACCCAAATTTTCACGAGAAAAATACCCAATGGGTTATTTTCTACAGCGTTTTTTTCCGTGATGCAATTTGATGTAGATGTAATAGCGTTTTTATCGAAACCACGTTTTTCAAATTGGTGACCACGATAACTCAAAAACTAATCACCCAATCGACTTGATTTTTTTTATGAGATGCACAATACGTGTAGCCTGACGATGAACCACAGAAAACTGAATAATTTTTTTTTCTCCCTATTATTTTGAAGAAAAGTGAGCAAATTATGCAGTAAAATATGAGATTTTTTGATTTTCATGAACCAATTTTCCGAAACTCGAACTTTTTTCAATTTTTTTTTTTGATTCATCAAGCAACTACAAGTCTAAGCTTCACAAATCTCATTGAATTTCCTATGTCAGACAATTTCATCAAGAGTTATCGTGTTCACCGCGGCGCTCTTCGACGTGGAAATGGTTGGACGTCTACTCTTGGAACAAACATATCGTCATCACCATTTTTTGGTGATATATACTAAAAAGATTGATATTTGGTATTTGGCAAAAACGGTATTTCATGTTAAGTGCCCTCATCGAAAACAAAATGATATTGATATTTGTACCTAAACTCGTACCGGGTGCATGAGTGCGGTTCACTCGTGGGGAATTGAACCAAGTTTGTACCGAGTACAATGTTGGGTACAGTTTTCGTTTTCTGCTTCACAGTTGAATGTGGTACACGTCCACGGCGATTTTGAGCTTCGTCTATATCCTTCAATGAATTGTTTTTTGTTAGGTTGATACCTTTGTATTTAAACGCATTTCATCTCATGCGCATGCTTCAATTTTTATTACCGGTCTGTTATAAAAAATATTTAAGGTGGAACGGAAAATTGAAGAATCGCTTTCGAGTTTCGTACCATTCTCTTTTCAACCTTGAAGTTTGCTTTTCCGGCGGAAAAAAATATAACAATACCGCCGGTAAGTGCAAGTGATGATAAACACATTATTATTATAAGTTCATAGCGAGGATAGCTTTTTCGAACAAATGTAAAGCACATTCTTAATAGCGATAGCAAAATAAAACGCGAGTTTGATTCAAACGAATTAACAGATAGTTCAAGTAAAACTTTGGTGCATGTCAGCATCTCTTACAAGTATAATGACTGACTAGGCTGCTCCATATAGCGCGCCGGATTGAATACGAAAACAAAATCATGCTTGTTCGTAGAAAAGAAAACAAAGTTTGGATACAAACCGGGGTACAAACTGTTGTTAACAGTACAAGCACATAGCAAAGGCACAAAAAGGGAAACACAAAACCGAGTTCGTGCCGCGTTCAGTGGCGTGCAGTGTTCACAACAAACTTGAACCGAACGAGTGCAAGAGTTCGGTGCGTACGCGTACCCAATATTTTTGCACCGGGTACAAAATTGGTGCGGTTCTAGGGAAGACTGGTAAAAACTAACAAAAGCTCAAGGAATAAAACCGCTTTTAAGGAACACCCTACAGCTTACTTATTTTTAATACTTTTAGATTTCTTGTGGAATGGAAAATATGAAAGATAGACCTTACATGTCTTCAGCGAATTTGTCTAAAAAGTGATGTTGTACAACTTCATTGAAGGCGGTCAATCTGTATCTCAAACTGTTGAAAAGTTCAATTTTAGAACTTGCCAAAATTGGAACTATCCTAATAAAGTGCAGCAACTTTCCTAAACATTTTAAGGCTAAGATAAATCCCTAAGTCAAAACCCCTCCTAATTCTGGACTACCATGTCATGTTTGATTCAAATATTTTTTTTATTCTTGAACAGCAACTTCGAAGAATCATAGGTCACATGACAGTCTTGACCAACCTGAACCTGAACCTCAATTTTTCTGGACCATCCATGGCGAATCACAACATTTATCTTTTTAGCATCGACTTTATTGGGAAAAGCCCTTATTAATTAGAGCGATTGGATTTTCTAGAGACTTAAATTGAAAACTAAAAAACCAGTATCCAAGAATTTGAAAAAAAAAAAAGCGCGAAACACGCTTGAACCCGTTTAAGAATTGAAATTTAACAAAAACCCGTAAATTACTTTTTTTAAATTATGAGAACTCAACCTCTGAAAATTTGAATTTTAGAACTATAACTCGAACCCAAGCGGTTCAGTTATCAATACAAAAATCACCAAAATTCTAAACCCAGAAACTGCAATTATCCCACTTTTTATATTGTATCTATAACGCACTATCTTCATTCCCGACTGTCGGCTGTCCGGAGTTGAAGTTTCAATTTTTTACAAACCGCATTAATTCTGCAAAATATAAATCTATTTTAAATTCTCGGCAACCGGTTGCCCAGAGCAATAAACACATGATAATAGTTATTGGACTTGCATAGAACGTATCACTTATCAAGGTAAATCCAGATTTGTGTAACTCTTTACCCCATCCCACTAACAAAAACTCCTTCCCGTGGCAAACGTGGAGATGCATCGATGGAGGTCTCCATAACAAAGTTTGTTACACTAACATTTCTTTCCTTCCTCGATGACTGTAAGGACGTGGCCGGCGCCGTTAATGGCATTTCAAAGTATATAACTCTCGAAACATGCACATTAAGAATGGATAGCTACTCCCAAGCTCCATTCGTTGATTCTCTGTGCAATTTCGCTTGTTCTGGTCAATCACTACGGATTGTATGGTCATCATACTCATGCTCATGTATCTATAACGCACTATCTTCTATGATAATTCCAGTAAAAGCCGAATATCTGTGGTATTTCAATTGTAAGTCGAGGAATTTTTGTTTCGACCTTTTGATTTAGCATCTGTCGGGCGGTTAAGTCGGTCAGTTAAAGTACTGATAAGAAATAAATCCTCGACTTGCAAACCCAGTCTGCTTCTTCATCTCGTACAGATCAGAAGTAAAAAAGCTTGCAAACAGCATACAAACTAAAAAAATCCACTACCCGCGCCACAGCGCTCCAACGTGTACGTGTAACATATAGACGCCCATTACGGGAGAACCTAATTGCGATTGACTTTTCGCAGACTCGTCTTAGAAATGCAGTGTGCGAAGTGAAACAGTTGATCAAGGTGAAAATGGAATTTGTGCTTACAGAAGTGTCACACACAACTACATCACACGAGACAAGTAGTACTAATAACGTTGAGCTACTTAGCCGAGGTAGAACGCTTCGTAGAGAAGAACAACATGCAACACGGCATCGAATATCAAAACGTCAACACCAAGATCGCTGTGTATATGGACCTTGATTTGACGGAAATTTGTCTACACGATTTGGCATCTTGTACCAACACGGATTTCTGCAATATATACGCGAACGGAGGTCTTAGTGGAATGTACGTAATATTTCAAAGGTTTTCTTCCATTTAATTCCACTATGTTTTTTTATAGTTAAATGCACTTGCACTTCACTATTTAACATATACCGGTATTTCGATTACTACTTGGAATAGTAAATAGTGAAGTGCAAGTGCATTTGCATTTAACTATAAAAAACTGTGCATTTAACTATAAAAAAACTGTGCATTTAACTATAAGAAACATAGTGGAATTAAATGGAGGAGAACCTTTGAAATATTACGGATTTCTGTTTAAAAGATTGATGTCGAAGTATGGAGAAGTGAAACCCGTCACAAACGACACTTGGTGAAACTTCTACTCTGGCATTTTTGACGGTGTTCAGCTTGTGCGAATGTGGCCAAGCTATACCGTCTTACTTGACTGTCGAGTTACAGTACAAAAAACTCTTTGCACATACCCTGGGCCACGTGCCAGTTCTGTAACCGGATGGCACATTACGGTATCAGGAATCAGAATATATTGGCTCAAATGGCACGTTCCCCGTACATAGTCGGGGATTTGTGCCTTGCCGTGTATTTTCATCATTTCCTGAGCGGAAGGAAAGGACAAGGAGGTGTGGGGAAGTAGACTTGGAAGGGTGGGAAAAACAGCACAAAACAAAAAATAAACAACAGGTAAATTAAACTCACAAGTAGTTCAACTTGCCTGCGAATAAGCCTAAAGCTCTTTACCACATTGGATAAGAAACTTTAGTATGTCTCTGAGTTTCAGTCGACCAAACATGGTTTCGTCTATATAAGGACGGCTGAAGACTCGTAATCGCAATTGCGCTAGCGCTGGGCAGTTGCATATCAGATGATATGAGGTTCCGTAGTCGGATTCACAAAGATCACATGAAAAAGACTCAGCGCGCTGAATAGTTGCCATGTGATAATTGAGTTTGCAGTGGCCGGTTAAAGCCCTGGTCAGCATGCCGCAGTGGAGCTTCGAAAAATGTAAGAGATTTTTCGAAACCACTGGGCATGGTTGTTCTAGAAACGCCTTTGTTTGGCGACACGTTTGTAGATTTCTCCAATAATTGCGGTGCTCGGACGAAGCCCAGGACCGTATTTTTTCCCTTATCCAACTTGTCGAAATTGGCAGCGCGGGCTCAGGACCAACGAAGTCAATCGCTGAACCTGCCCTGGCCAATGAGTGGCCGTCAGCCCACTCATTTCCAGTAACACCGCAATGTCCGGGCACCCAGACAAGGTAGATAGTGTTGACAATGCTTAGTTCTTCGATTTGGGTTCGGCACGCGATCACTAGCTTGGACCGGGATTTGTCTGAGCTAAGGGCCTTGATTGCAGCCTGACTATCGGAGCAGAAGTTTATAACTCTGCCGGACAAACTCAGTTGAAGGGCCGATTGCACCCCGCACATAATCGCAAAGATTTCTGCTTGGAATACAGTACAGTATCTACCAAGTGAGTGAGATTGTTCCAATCTCATTTCACGACAGTAGACACCAGCACCAGCACGTCCCTCCATCAGAGAACCGTCAGTGTAACAAACCACTTGCGTTTGTTGTTGTCTTTCCATAAAGCCAGACAACCACTCCTCTCGAGAGGGAATCTTAACATGGAATGTCCTGTAAGGAAAACTACAAGTGAGTGTAATATCGCTGGGAGCAAGAATATCTTCACCCCATGTAACCATTTGTGACCACAATCGTGTATGACTGGTAGCAAGATCAACATGATTACTGTTCCAAAGCCCAGTAACCTGCAGTCTGTATGCACATGATAGTGCTTCTTGTTTTAAGTGTATGTGTAATGGTTTGATATTTAGAAGTGCCTCAAGAGCAGCAGCCGGAGTCGTGGTGAAAGCACCAGTCAACGCCATGAGCGCCATTCTTTGCAGATGGTTTAGCTTTGACTGGACTGTCACCACCTCTCCCCTCTGCCACCACACAAGGCATCCGTATGACAGTATTGGACGTACAATTGTCGTGTAAATCCAATAGATGTATTTAGGTTTGAGACCCCAGGTCTTTCCAAAAGTTCGTCTGCACTGCCCGAAGGCCATGCACGCTTTCCTGACTCTGAACTCAATGTGAGCAGACCAATTCAGTTTGGAATCCAATATGACTCCAACGTATTTGACTTGATCTGCACACAGCAGCTCAGAATCAAAGAACTGCAAGGGACGAACCCCGGTTGTTATTCGCTTCTTCGTGAAAAGAACCATTGAAGTTTTGCTTGGGTTAACTGATAGTTTAACTTGTCGACACCACTGTTCGACAGCTCTTAATGCCTGTTGCATCAAGTCAAAGATTGTTCCGATGCAAAATCCAGTAATTAGTATTTGGTAATCGTCAGCAAACCCGTAGGTTGGAAATCCAAGCTCATTGAGTTTCTTCAACAAGCCGTCAGCTACTAAGTTCCATAACAAAGGTGACAGAACGCCGCCCTGAGGACAACCGCAAATACTCAACTTCCGTATCTCAGCCTGTCGCAGTGACGAGCAAAGTATGCGGTTACTAAGCATTGCGTTTATCCAACCTGAGATACATGCAGGTATCCCATGACCGCGCGTCGCTTCCAGAATAGACTGGAAGGACACATTGTCAAAAGCACCCTCAATATCTAGGAATACACCCAAGCTAGATTGCTTGAGCGAGAAGGCTTTCTCAATGTTGTAAACAACATCGTGAAGCAGAGTGATCGTGGATTTCCCACACTGATATGCATGTTGCATTTTGTGCAGAGGATATTCAACTAAACTAACGTTCCTGATGTGATGATCGATTATCCGTTCCAAAGCTTTCAGAAGAAAAGAACTTAAGCTGATAGGCCTAAAACTCTTGGCTTCTTCATAGCTTGAGCGCCCCCCTTTGGGAATAAATCTAACAGTTATTTCTCGCCATGCTTTCGGGATATACCCGGTAGCAAGACTGGAAAGCAAAATCTTTTTCAAGACATGTTTAAGAATATCAAATCCCTTTTGCAGTAGCACGGGAAGTATTCCACCTTTTCCGGGTGATTTGTATGGAGCAAAGCTGTCAACTGCCCACTTGACCGATTCAGTGGAAACCAATGTGCGTGCTAACGCCCACGAGTCCGAATCACCAGAATGAGATCTGTGAACATTGATCAACTCCGGATCGATACAACCTGGAAAGTGTGTGTCGAAAAGACAATTAACCCATTCATGCCCATGTTGTTTGTGGACAACAACGTTTTTAAACAGCTATAATTTTGGATTGAGGCGAGATTTGCTCACAAAAACAAGTAAGGCTCATTAATGTGATTATTGCCTTTAAATTGAGCAATAAAAGTTACAAGGATCAGCTCTAGAACTGAAGTTATTGCAATTAGTCTGATTGGATTCCGATGAAGCAGTGCTGCCAGGGACAGTTTACGTTGACGACGGAAAATGATTTTTTCATATTTCTTCGTTATGGTGCAATATTATTGAAAACTGATAAAACTTATCAATTTAGACTGTCGTTGGCTACGTTTTCCACGTTATTGGACTATTGTAATTATTCTAGGAGAATTGTATTGAGCATTAGAAGGTAAAAATTGACCAGCTTCTAGCACTGCCATGGAAGCACCTATCTTTATGAAAATAGGCTTTTCGTGTTTCTTGACCCCACCGTTTTCAAGGAAAAATTGTTTTGGAATTCTTCATGCACTAGAAAAAAGGTGGGCATGAAAGGGTTAAAAACATCTTTTTCGTCTGTCACATAAACACCATCTCTGGTTTTCAAGGAGTTCATCTGAAAATCATTCGATTTGGAGAGAATTTTATTTAATCTGCTAGCCTCGTTCAGACTAGAGACATTAGTGCATAGGCTTTGCCAGCCAGCCCGTTCTGCAGATCTAAGACATTTCTTATATGCACTACGAGCTGACCTGAAAGCCCTGGAGTCATCACGCTTCCAAGCTCTTCTCATAACTTTCTTCATTCTTTCAAGCTCAGCCCTCCACCAAGGGGTTCCCCTAGTCGATTTAACAGTACGAAGTGGACAAGCTTCTTCGTAGGATGCTAATATGAATGAGTTTGTCGTATCCACGACGTCATCTAAGTCGTCTAATTGACTAATTGTTGGAAAATATCCATGAAATTTAGTCGCCAAGTTTTCCAAAAAGAGGTCCCAGTTTGTAGATTTAGGATTACGATATGTCACCACATTGAAGGTGACATCAGAATGCTCGAAAAATATATATTTATGATCGGATAGAGACGGTTCAGTTTCATTTGGAACCTGCCAATTTCCCAGTTCATGCAAAATTCTATCAGAGCAAAGTGTTATGTCTAACACCTCCTCCCTCCCAGACCTCGCAAAAGTTGGTCGGTTTCCCACATTCAGAATATGGAGATTTGTACTACTTATGTACTCCATCAGTTCAGAGCCTCTCAGATTGATGTCTGAGCTGCCCCAAATGATGTGATGAGCATTCGCATCACTGCCGATAATGAGCGGAAGCCCATTTCTGCTACAATATGATACAACGCTTTTGAAATCATCAGAAGGAGATGATTCGTTATGCGGTAGGTATGCTGAACAATATATATATTTTTTGTCTACGTTTCCGACAGTCAATGTAACTGTGACAACACAGATATCGCGAGTTGTGAGCTCCGATATGAGACACGCGTCAATAGCCTTATTTGCAAGAATGCAAGCACGAGGCATTTCACGTGGGTTAGTCATGCCTGTCTTGTTGTAAGCAATGAAGGCAGTGTTAAGTAACTTTCCAAAATAGAAGTTTCCTTTATGGAAATACGGTTCTTGAACCAATGCTATGGAAGCTTTACCTTCCTGCATGAGTCGAGATAAATTCATAGTTGCTGTACGTTTATGTTGGAGATTGACTTGTGCTATTCTAACCATTGTTGATTAGAGAACTGTACATTTCATCTCCAACACAAATTGCACAACAACTAGAGGACACCAAGCGAGTTGGGATGTTAACGCATTTAGCGAGCCATATCAGGTTTAAATGGGACATGATCATTTGATTCCCACGATTTGCGAAGAAAATAATGGTCCACTGTGTCAGAGATTCGCATAACACAGCAAGGGCAAAACCCAAAATGCTCCGTACGCGACTGGCATATTTTAGACCCTCCAATCATTAAGTCCTCGGCACGGAACTACACCTTGACTTAGGGTCTCCTACTTTCAGTCGCCTCCTACGACATGGCAGCAGGACTCCAGTGGCTCAATTCTAGGCCGGATACCACACGGCCTCTGGGCAGGTTCATCTGTACACATCGAAATTTGATAATCGAGACTCAACAAAACTTCACCGAACTACCATCAGCCGAGAGTCTCTGCAAAACCCCAGCCAACAAAAATTCGGCAAAATTAAGTGGATCATCGGTGAAAAAAAAATCGGTGTGTAGAGTGAACGTTCCGCTGCGTAATGTAGCATACTGGGGAGTTCGCCCGACTCTTCCCAGGCTCCGTTCGCCATTGAGAATGTTTTAAACCCCCTCAACAATTTTACCCATAGCACGGGTCGCATGACACTATGGAATTGGGGTTCCCTGTTTGGTAGATTTTTACCACTGAAACAGGTAGTCCGTAGTGTAATTCTTAGCCGGTTGAAACAACCACTACCGACACTACATGGCTTATCTAGGCTGTTCGGTGAAAGAAGCTGACATTGAAGAACAGCTTCCATATTTAGATGGGCGAACAGCCGCACGGCATTTTTGACGGTGTTCAGCTTGTGCGAATGTGGCCAAGCTATACCGTCTTACTTGACTGTCGAGTTACAGTACAAAAAACTCTTTGCACATACCCTGGGCCACGTGCCAGTTCTGTAACCGGATGGCACATTACGGTAAGCCCTGCGCCAAAACAACTAAAGTAATTCATCTACTACAACCAACACCACCATGCAGCCTTTGACATCCAAAAAAATTAATGCCGGACAAACAATATTCCACAGTATCCCGAAAGTCAATAGTTAAAATGTCTAGAGAAGAAATAAACAAAAAGGGAGACAACTATACCAAACACACCACAAAATACCAAACATCTAACAGCAAAAATCAAAGCTCTAGCGACGACGACATGGACGCGAACACGAGCAAGCTAGAAAGCAGTCTTTTTGATCAGCAAGCAGCAGAGGGTAAACCTGACCATTGCTCGCCAGCAAAAATATTTGATTCTTTTCACTTTTACTTTTCTTGAATTGTATTTCATATGTCTTTGAATTGTTTATTATTTTATAAAAAGGTGAATAACATTTGGGGTTAAAACCTTAATAAATAAGGTATTGAGTCATTTACGCATAAAATAGTTTAATCCAACTTTTTCTTAGTGAGATGCTTCAAGATGTTTAGAATTTCTGTGATGTTTACAGAATGATAAAAAATATTCCATTTCCTTTTCAATTTTAATCATGCAAGCTGTTTTTGGCAAATTTTTAAGAATCTTAAAATCGAGAAGACTTAGAAAAGTGTAGCATATGAAACAAATACAAAAAAAATAATTTTCTTGCCGAACGATGCCAGATACTGATGAGACGAAATCGAAATGGTAATTCCGAAATTGAACCTTTTTAACGGTTCGAGATTCAGTTTGACTGTCTTCAATGAAGCTGTAAAACAACACGTTTTACATTTCTTATAAAAGAAATGTATAGAATTCGCTCAAACTTTCAAGATTTTTTCCGAGGCCCGGAGGGCCGAGTCTTATATACCAATCGACTCAGCTCGACGATTTGGGACAATGTCTGTGTGTGTGTGTGTGTGTCTGTGTGTGTGTGTGTATGTAACGGACAAATTCTCATTCGTGTTTCTCAGCAATGGCTGAACCGATCTTATCCAAACCAATTTTAAATGAAAGAACTAAAAAACAGTATGAACGCTATTAATTTGTTTTTGATTCTGATGTTTAGTTTCCAAGATATGAATGTTTGAATGCGTAAAAATGGCGTTTTTTGCAGTTTTTTAAATTATCTGCCGAAATTGACACTATAGATTAACAATTTATATGTTTTTAGACAGCTTTAACAAATACCTTTCGAACAAGCTATAGATTGTTGAAATCGGACTATTATAAAAAGAGATATTTAACATTAAATGCGGACGAAAGATTTTTATCATTTTCCATTGCCAGAAATATGACCAAAAACATGTAATCTATTATTAACGCCAAAACGGCTTATTTTAGGTCAATAGTATCTTCGGAGAATTCAATGGAGGCAATATGCCCTTTCTTTTGGTGTTGTGCTTTTGCTGATTAATCCCCCTATGAGTGAGATATTTTCAAAAATTTTCTTGGAAGTGATTATATCGAAATGATGCCTTCAGCAAATTTGTAGCTCTTACTTTTGCGAATAACTTTACTGAAGACTTCAAATATCTATTTTGAATCCTTAAAAAGTTATGGCTTGTTGTTTGTAGATTAATCTTTGTCGCCTGTTTATTGTTCAATATAGTAATAATCCATTGAAATAAGCTAAACATTATTTCGATAAAACGAATTTTGTATTTCATTTTTCTATCTACAACCGCTAGAAATAATCACCGAACACTTCCAAGTTGTCTGGAAGGAACTTGATCACTTATCAGTGCAAAAATGTTCATTTGTGCGAACCTTCTGACTGCAATTTTTCTAACTTATAACCATCGGATCGATCTGAAACATATTGGAAAATGAAAAGCGAAATAAGTAACTCCAAACAACGGGGTAGCCAAGAGAAGGTTTTGGGGTTTAACACCATACAACCCCTCCCCCCACCACACCCAAAAAAAAATATTGGATTGAAGTTTAAAATTTATTGATGCAGACTGATTTAATTCAATATTACAATAACAATTATCTGATCCGTAGATTGACAACCTGTTGTTGTAAACATCATGAGGACTTTTGAGAAATTGTCGGAATGGGGTCCTGATATGTAACTGATCTATTGGTCTTGATTTCACAGTTGTCTAATAGCATCAATATCAAATTCCTGCCTGAAAACATTCAAATAGAAAATTCCAGAGTTCTGTAATCAATCATAATCCTCAGATTTCTTTTCAAATTGAGCTCGCTTTTGTAAAGATGTACTGTAATAAAGGTCTTTATTTAATAGGAAGCGAAGTTAAAATTGATTTAATATCTATGAAACATAGAACTGCTCACCAAAAAAATGCATAACTTCAACATTTGCTTAAAAATGTTTTTGCCTTTCTCATTTACTCTAAAATTCGTCAATCTAATTCCGACCGGGAGGGCTGAGTGTCATATGCCAATCGATTCAGTTCATCGGAAAATGTCTGTGTGTGTATGTGTGTATGTGGAAAAAATGTGACCTCTGTTAATCAGAGATGGCTGGACCGATTTGCACAAAGTTAGTCTCAAATGAAAGGTACAACCTTCCCATCGGCTGCTATTGATTTTTTTATTGATTGGACTTCCGGTTCCGGAGTTACGAGTTGAAGAGTGCAATCACACATCAAATTCCCATATAAACTGAAATGAAACATTTGCAAAATCGAATTTGTATTTTTGATGCCAAATGACTTTAAAATGCATGAAACATTGAGATTTGATGTAAACTCGAAAAAAATAATGTTTGACAAAAATTGACTTTTTTTGACTTTTGCAGATTTTTGCATTTCTCATATAGAAAGGTTATGCAATCACTCTAAAAATCGACAATCATACCGGCCCGGAGGAAGTATGCAGTGAAGGGTTGCTACTTTAAAATTAAAACTAGTTTAAAATTTCTTAACAAGTTGAAAATTTTCGGCAGGACCCGGACCTCCCGGATCTTTCTCCATGATCCGCCGCTGGTTTCAAGCGATGTTTCAGTATCACATAGTATCTCAAGATCGTGGCTGTTGATCCATTGTATGTATGTGCAAATCGTACTGAACATGTACTATTCATTTCCACCATTGTATTGAACATAACCAGCCATGGAATCGTAGTCTGGACAAATGAGAAAAGCACAATTGCACCACTAGGTGGATTAAAACAGGTTTTTATTTTGGGAATGCGTCGAGTTGAGACGAAAACGTAGTATGATTAATAACGAGGATAACACTTTCCGAATGTAGAGAGAAATTTATGAAAAATTACGATTTCCATGCGACTCTAGCAGGTCCTGATCGATTTTGATGAGCATTTGATTTTTGTTGTATGGCCAATTATATGTATAGGTCAAATGCTCAAAAACGGTAATTTAAGGATATCATCATTCTGAAACCGCCAATTTCGGAGGTTTAGTATTTTCGATGAGTTTTACAAACGTTAAACAGCGCTTCATTTGATAAAATAATTCTGACGGTATATCGTCCAAGAAGTATTTATGGTGAATTTTCTCAGGTTAACATTCATGACTACAACAAAGACTCAACAAATTCGCTAAAGACACGAATTCTGTTACTATTTTCTGAAAAATAATTCTGCATAATTTTAAAACTTCAAAAATTATGGTTTCGGAATTATGCCGTTTGGACAGTAAGATCGATTTTCACCAAACCCTCACCAAACCGAATTTCTGGCTACGCCGCTGACTTCAAGTAAGTAGAAACAAAGTCGTTCTACATTCGTTCACAAGAAACTTCTTCGAATGCTGAATATCTATTATAATACATTGAAACCCCGATTTTATCAGCCAAATATGAACACATGTTTGATGGGCTCTAGCAGACGAACAAGACTGAATTCGAGTAAATCCTTTCTTGAGCATGTTTCCTTATCATGAAGATGGAAATATGCAAAAATAAAAAGTTCATCATAATCAGAAACAGTTATCAGACCACATCAAGGGACGGGAAGAATATTTTAACAGCTTAAGTTTATTATAAAGAAAAAAAATTGCCCGATTTAGTCAATGTCCCCATTTTGTCAGCCTAAAATGCACCACGAGACTGATGAAAATGGGTCTTTATTGTATGTATTATTCACTGTGTTTCACATTAATAGGTACATTTAATTTTTGGGGATTTTTTATTGCTTCGAACTACAACAATTTTTAGGTAGTTTTCAAGGGACTATAGACTTCTTCCAAAATTTGGCGAACCTATTCCAATTCGTATACCAATTAATTGGTATACTTAAGGGTTTATATGTTGCAGATAGAGAAAAAACTGAAATTTTCAGCTTTTTTCCTACACAATATTACGAAAGCAATTTTTCCTAATAAGTTTGTGAAAATTATAAACTATTTGAAATTTTTTAATAGTTTTATTTTTTATTTAACCGCGATTTTTTAATAAATAGTGACCAAATCAAGGAAGTCACCTTTAGAAAAAGTCGATGTCGAAGTAAAATTTGGAACTATGCACGCATGTACTTCAGAGATAGCGTGATATCAGGAGCTGCGATTTCATTTCAACGCTTTTTTGTGAAAAGGGCGATACTTACAATTGTAAACATAAGGCTTTTTTCATACATGCGAATGAGGGCTTTGAAACGCAACAAATAAACCTAAAAATTTGGATTCTACGATATTGCTTTCTTAAACTACAGCAAAAAATACAACGGGCGAAACTGTATTTTGTTTGTTTATTTAAAGTTTCGCTCTCCACGCTCCATGCAAACAAACAGGGCGATACTTTTTTGCTAGCAGTTTTGAGGCGAAATTGTTTTTTTTCGTATTTTTTAGGAATATTAAGCTGATACCAGCTGTAAATAGTAACAATGATCGCTATTGAAAAAACCCGCACGAAATCGGTGGTGTAAAACGTTAGTTATTGTAAAAAAACGCAAGGGCGATACTTCAATGCTGATAGGTGGGACTGAAAAGGTAAACAATCGCCAAAGGGGCGATACTATCATTTTGTCAATTTGAATAGCAAAAACAAATTTCAATTTAATAATTTCAAATACTTTATGAAGTTTTGGGCTTCGATCACTGAATCATGCAAGCTAGGATGTCAAAAAACACAATAGTTCTTAAATAGGAAATAAAACCAAGTCTGGAAATATTCACTGTTGATTTTCTTTGAATGGTATCACTGCTAGTATCGCCCTTTTCAAGAAAAAGCGTTGATTTCTTAGTTCTCAGTCGCGTTGGAAATTTGAGTAAAATATAAACTTCAAATCGATTAAAAAAATCGTTTTTTTTTTGTTTCAGTACAATATATAACCCCTTTAGGAAAATTCAGTTTTCCCACCACAATGCATTGATTGAGGAATTTGGATATTTTATTAACAGAGCATTAGCAATAATTCGTTTGTATGTCTATTTTATGGGCCATTTTTTCGCTTTCCCATTGCTTTGGTTTGAGATTTCCAGCACTGATGTTGTCCTATGCTGATTTGAGCGATTCTCTGAGTCCTGCCACTATCCCATGTAGTATGTGTTATCAAAAACATCACGAAGCATCAAGCTCTAAATGTTCTCAAACGATATAATATTCGAAGAGAGTGATAAGAGTTATAAGAAATGTCTCATCACACTGTTAGGTGGATTAAAAGCGTTTTTACTAACATATTCTGTAGATGATTTTCAGAGTTTTTGAAGACGAACAGTTGCTTCTAACACATTGAAACTTTCTATTATTATAAATATATAATTACTTATAAAACCAAAAAGTGATTTAATAAAATCCCTTTAAGAAGTTTATTGTTTTGCTAATCTACTTGAGCTTGGGGGGAAAACCATAGAATTTAAAAAAAATAAATAAATTTCATTGGCCTAAAATATACTTAAAAATGATATGTCAAAATACAGAAAGTGACAATAATTTGTTAATGTTCAAATTTTCACTCTACCGATACGAGCCTTGTGTACATAATGAATGTACTCCAAGCTTAAGCTTTTATCTCAAAATCACTTTTTTGAGCTGGGCGAAAATTTTCTAAATATGACTATTTTTACACACTCTACAGGAGAGATGGTCTGGTTTCATTTTTTTCGAATCGGAACCCGACCTGAACCCCGTGAGATTGAAAATTTAAAAACCCGGCCTCGATCCGAGCCCGAAAGCATAAAATTTGAAAAAACCGAACCCGACCAGAGCCCGAACAATTTTAAAATTGAAAAACCCGAACCCGACCCGAGCCCGAGAATTAAAATTTTGCAAAACACGAACCCGAGAATTTCAAAATTCGAAAACCCGAACCCGACCCGACCCAGAATATTTTTAATTTGAGAAAGCCGATCCGAGCCCGACTTATTATTACGCGGAGAATTAACTAAATATCCCGAAGATTTTTAATTTTAGGCACCAGATCAAGATCCTAGGCTCAGCTAAGAATTATAGAATCTAGCTATGGCAAAACGAATTACTGCCGAGTGGAATCTGCGTTTATTTTTACTATCGTCGAATTTGTAATGTTCTGAGAAATTTATAAATCATCGATATCTTAACCGGAAAGTACGATTATGCGGAAACAAAAGGCTTAATGATGACAGTTTCAAACAACCTTGCCCGTCGCACTTAAGGGGTTATACCACTGTAAAGCATGAAAAAATAGGCATATTTCCGGATTTTTTCTGGACGCAATAAAGGAGTCTAGTCAAATAGGGTGTGAAGTACAAAAAAAAATTTTCTTCAAGTAATTTTGTCACAAGATGGCAGCTCTGCAGCCTTTTCCCGTAGACACCTCTTTTTGGAAAAGGTTCACGGCCGGAAACCTATCTCCCGTAATTTTTAAACTAGAGGTTTAAACTGAAGTTCTTGCGATTTCTTATAACAATCGCAAGCAACATACGTAGGATTTTTTCGATATTTGAATTTTTCACGAAATGGCGCTGATTTCAGTAAAAAATAGTGCTTAAAATGTCATGAAAATCGACCCGAAATTGTTGAATAAAAAAATTAACCAATAAAAAAAAATAAAATCCTACGTACGTTGCTCGAGAAATAATTTGAATATACTGTAAAAAATGCAAAACGAACAAAAAATCATTTGTTCGAGTAACGTTTCCGGCCAGTTTAAAAAATGTGGTTTCGAGGAAAACGCGGTAAAAGTTTTCAATACGCTCGGGGTATACATAAGAGGCGTTGCGACAGAATTGAAAATTTCAACATTTACCAATCATTGTCGCCTGTGGTTTTTTGGTATATCATTCTTAAGACCATAAAGCACATTTTAGACCAATAAAAAAAATCGATTTCTTTTTTAAATTCTACGGTAGTGAAACCCCTTAATCAAACTTTCTTTTTTTATCCAAAACCATACCTGCGAGAGCGGGTGTGTATAATTTATTACATGTTTTAAATTAAGGTTTGGCAATTCGCAATTCGTATTCGACAGTTTACATGACGTCACCCACTTTACTGGTTGGTACGGTCAAACTTGTGTCGAATGGTATCAATTAAGATTCTCTAACGTTTTCTTGATGTCCTCTCATTAGCGTTAAGGCGATCGTCTATGGAGTTTTCGGAATGACTCCAAACTTCTACAAATTCGCTAATGGCTTCAACAGAGCACACAATATTTTTACGATCAATTCGTGAAAATTCATGTATTTTCATGGAGGAATCCGGATCATGCAACGGCTCAGTCCGGGGACAATCTTGTGCTTGTTTCATATATGTACCACTATTTTGATAGTGGTTCTAGTATACCATTACCATATAAGTGCCATCTTTGTTCATGAAGAGACTGGGTGCTGTGTATAGACATTAACAGTGTCAAAGAATGGTTGGGTATGAATTGTTCAACATCCGAACCCGACACGAAGGCGAAATTTTTAAAACCCGCAAAACCCGCAAAAAACCTGCACCCGAGAATTTCAAATTTGAAAACCCGGAACCCGACCCGAACCTGAGAAGTTTAAAATTTATAGAACCCGAACCCAACCCGAAACCCGTCGGGTTCGGGTCCAAAAACCCGAACCCAACCGTCTCTATTCAACAGTGGTGTAATCCCTAATTATTAGAGCCCTCATCACCGCACAGGTGACACGAGACTCGCATTTCATTGAAACTTTTGTAAAAAATGACATACACTCAACGATTAGGTTCATTTTTCAGACTGTTCGTTAACTGCCCAGTTAACCAGGTGTCTTATAAGGATGGCCAACAAAAATCGTATAAGTGTACAATTTTTATCGGAATCGTATAATGGTACATCCTATGTATACGCATTATACAAAATTTATCTTAACTAGTACGTTGTGATGACTCGTTAACGATTCTCGTATATGAGTGCAAACTAAGTCATACAATGTATAAAAAGGTTCGTTAATAGTAATAAGCAACAATTACGACTACACAAATGTGTGTCGGTAATAGCCAAATTAGTCCAAGTATTGCACGCCAAGAATCGTAAAGCAAAGTGCTGGTATACAATGCTGGCTTGGTACCGACTTCTATTCAATCCCCAAAATAAAATACCAGTTCTGTTAGATTTTAGAAATAAATTATGATTTTGGGCGTCCGAATTTGAAAGGAGATTAATTTGCAAGGGAACTGTAGTTGTGGTAAAAATAAAAGCAAATCCTCAAAACCATTCCTCACAGTAGCCATTTTTTGCATAAATCTAATCTGTTTTTTTTTTCTCTTTACAGGTATGTCCATTTTTCTACTTGATCAGCAACCTTATTACTTTCCAGTGAGTAGACAAAAACAGTATAATTTGATTTACCAAAACCTTTACTAGATCATAGGAATTCGTACATTGCCAGTTTCTTATCAATCGAACAATTTCTTGATAATAGTGTTTGTGGATTAGTGTTAATTTTTGATACCCCTAAACTGGGAAGAAGTTATTGTTGGAAAAAAATTGCAGTGAGTGGCCAATATCTTATAAAAATCTTCTTTTCTTTATTTTTTTACGTCACGGAATTTCCACCTGCAAGTTTTAAGAGGGTGGACTGCTTTACGAGCCAAGAAAAAACCAGTTTCTTATAAAGCATTTTTTTAAATGGGAAAGGAACAACTCAACTTTTTGAAATTTTCAGTACATTCTTATACGTATTTGAAGAGCTCGAATAGTTTTGTTAAACATATCACAAAACAGGTCGACTTATGGGATGAGATTTTTTCAAATGGCTATAGTCTAAAAATGACAAATTCCACAAAAAATGTTGTAGGTTGTAGGTTCAATATTTTTATTAAAAATTAGTCAAATTTTTAATAAAAATATTTAAAAAAAATTTCATCGACTCCTACAATAAAAAAATCGATTTTAAACATTTTAAGTCAATATACGAAAAACCCATCTTTGATTGGGATGAAATTTTGTTCCAAGAAAGGTAATTATGATCACTACCTACCGTAAAAAAAAATTCAAGTTGGGCACTTTCAAGGAAAAAAAGTTATTTGAAAAAAGCTTTTCCTTGTCAAAACAGATATATTTTTTTTCAGTGCATTTTTATCGTAAATTAAACCAATGAAAGCCATAATCAAAATCGTGACCGACCATCTTAGATTCCGATGAAACTTTGCACGTTTCACTTTGCACTTCAGGCATGGAAGACTAAACATTTTCCACAGGCAATAGGATTATTTTAACTCAAGAGTAATTTTTTAAGAGGGCGTGAAAGTTTTGTGCTGAGAACGAGTTACAGGGAATGAATACCGAACCGAAAAAAATGCACTGAAATATCGTGTCAATTTTCACAGAAAAATTAAAATTATCGCGAAAAACTTTTAAAAAGGGCATAAATTCACGAATTAATTATTTTTGTTTAAGCAAAATTCTACATATCTCGACAACTATCGTATTTTGGATTTTTGCTAAATGCTTTTTGATTTAAAATGAGACTTAAAATCATATTCTGTAGTAAAATTATAGTTTTGTAAGTCAATTAGTAGGAAATTTTAAAACATGTATAAAGCTATCGTTAGAAAAACTTTTTTTTTCGATAAGTTCTTCATCTTGCAATAACATACAAAATCTCTCTTTTCTCTTTAGATTTTAATTGACAAAATATAAAAAATTTAAAAAAAAATCCAAATGAACGCTAAAAGTGATTGGTGTCTTCGGTATCTAAAAGAGTGTGCAATTTTTATCCATATAAAGAAAAAAAGAAAGTGATCCGATTTGCGCATGACAGCACAACATCTAACTTTAAAAAAATGGATTTCTATGTGTCTACTGTGTCTACTCGGCAGTAGCTGACACCAACATGCTGTCAATTAGACTAGAAATTCATGCTGACACCAAATTGGCACCAGTTAGACACAAAATCCAAACATGTCACACAAAGTATGTGAACGTCTAAAACGACTGGCTAGTCCCGCGATGATGTCACGGGTAGGCAAGCAGTGCCAGCAAGTTGGTGTCAGTTACTGAAGAGTAGAATACATAAAAGTCCTACTTTTTTAAGTTAGCTGTTGTACCCTCTACCCTTTACCCATTTTGCTCTCATGCCAAAAGACAGAGTTCGTGTTTAGTTTCTTGTCAGCGAACCAGAGTTTTCGAGATTGGCTACTCGGACAATCACTACCAGCTAGTTGTTTTAGGCGTTCACATACGTTGTGTGAACTGTTTGAAGTTTGTGTCTAGCCGGTGCCAATCTGGTGTCAGTTTGGAATTCTCGTCGAACTGTGACAGCAAGTTGGTGTCAGTTACTGATGAGTAGAATACGAAGCACAAAAGTCTATCTCTTCTATCTAGAAGAGGATTACTATGATTATTTAGATTTCAAATGATTTCGTGAATGATTTTTTATTAAATATATTTTAATTTGTAAATAATACAAATTTCAGTAAAAAATATTAATATAATAGTAATATCAAAAGTATGTTGATCGCGTGTTCGTTATTGTTGGTTTGTTTCGTTTTGTTCATCATAAGTTCTTTAGGAATAAAGGTTTTGTTCCCAATAGGCAACATATTTGTTGTTTACATTCAATTTTCGAAAATGGTTCAAGTTGTTTTCGAACGGTTTTTACTGTCAAAAAAATCCGCGCGATGATTTGGTTCGTCATTCATGGAAAGCTTATCCCGATAGATTACAAACGAACCAACATTTTTGGGGTGGTTGTTCACTGTTTTGATTTTTTTGAGAAATTATTCATCGGACCAGGGGAAATCTCACATAAAGTTTTTAAACAAATTTTGGGAAATAAGAGATTTTTGCTATTAACACAAAACAGCCAGTGCATACACTTAGTTCGAAAGTAATTGTTTTGTTTTGATAAATAGTCTTGATTAGGTCAAAAGGACTACTTTCAATCCAACCGGTATGCACAACCAGTTAACATACAGCTGTGGAAGCCTCTAAAAGCAGCCATCTTTAAACACGAAAAAGGCAGTTTTTTCGCTATCCCTAACAAAATTCTAATGAAAATCAATGCAATTAATGCATTCGTGGAATCAGTACAGTACTACTGATTGATTTTCATAAAGATATTGCCAACGGTGTGGATAGAATTGCTTTTATCGTTTTTAAAGATGGCCGTTTTTCGAGGCTTTCTCAGTTGAACCTTAGAAGCGAAAAATTCTTTCTTTAAACAATCACCTTAACATGGTACTCAAAAATTCGATGGAAACTGGCTGGCGATAATTTATCTAAGACTTTTTTGATGATGGATACCACCAAATAGGTCTTAGATAAATTATCGCCAGCCAGTTTCCATCGAATTTTTGAGTACCATGTTAAGGTGATTGTTTACAGAAAAAAGTTTTCCGCTCCTTAGATTCAACTGAGATGAGGGAAACAGATCGAAATGATGAGTTAAACGAAAGCAATTATTTGAAGAAAAACTCACCCCAGAGGTAGGATTCGAACCTGCAACCCTTGAGACTCTGGCCCAATGCACAAGTTCTTATGCTATCCCTGGGCTATGACGATGTTCCAGGAAGAAGACATGGTTATCGTATTGGCGACAGTGATCATACCCTGCCTCTAAAGCGAGATAACACCGAACCGCACCTGCCACTCAACACATTTAACCCTTAAAGGCGCAAAATAATTTTTTTTAAATATTCTGAAAATTGTCTCACAGCTTTGATACGTTACTCTGATAATTTTGAGATGGTTTTCGCAATGTTGTTTTAAAACAACATTGCGCATTTAAGGGTTAATCTATTCGATACCCCGCTAGATACCAAAGCGCGGGTTTTATGACAGAACTAGTGGTAACTGTCGATTTCTAGTCCCTATTAAACAAATAGATACACTATCATGAAAATCAATAGATCAAATGTGTTGAATGACAGCTGCGATTGTGTGTGATCTCGCTCTAGAGGCAGGGTATGATCACTATCGCCAATGCGATAATCATGTGTTCTTCCTAAGATGCCATCATAACCCACGACGGTTCGTGCATTGCAGTTCGCCTTTGCACAGTGTTTCCAAGTAGGCAAAAACGTGATCGAAATTGTTTTGACCATGAAAAAACGATTTTAGAGCTATAGTGTCTTCAGCAAAGTTTATCTATAAAATATTCCCCATCTTATTAAAGTATTAGTTTGGTGATTAATTCCCCTAACGCCGAGAAGCAAATTTTTGTTTGGTCATTTATGAAAATAATAAAAAACTGTATTCAGCATAAGGCATAAGAAAGTACACAATTTTTGTTATGCAAGTTTATTTCTATCTCTTATATCTGGAGAGTTGTCGAAAGTTTTGGTGCCAAAAGAAATTTCCTAAATCAGAGGATTTCCACCGAAAACTATACTCCGTTATCGGAGGATGCTTTTGGTTAGGCCAAGTGACAACACAGTCACTGCTATGTAAGCTATGTTAACCCCTCCCTCCTCCTACCTCTCCCCCGTGTAACAACATGCTTCATACTTCCTCCTTTTACCCATAAATGTGTGATGTACTTTTGAAATGGCCTTGTAAAAGAGTTTTATAGTCATTTTTTGAATATACGTTTTTGCATGCAAGAGACAGCATGCGACAAATGGTTATCCCTGGATTTGATAGCGTTTGCTTTATAGATTCGAATGAATATGCCTTTGTCTGCGGAAATTTGCGGATTAAAGTGTTACTTAATACCAAAATGTTGCTTTTTGGCACTAAAACTTTCGATAACTCCACAGATAGGGTGATGTGCCTATTATGGCAGTAGAGCCTATTGTTACCCTATTTCGTACCCCTTGGTTTCGAACCAAGCATATGAGATAATGACACTATCGATTTGGCTAAAGCAGGTGAGAAAAAAATAAGCTCAAGTTATGTTCTTTATTTGTTGTGCACATATGTATTTAGAACTATCCTCTAAATCCAACTTTTAATTAAAACAAAATCACCTTATAGAAATATCTACTAATCCGCCTCACTCACGTAGTGAACCGCAACTGGATGCAACGGCGCTTAGCAAAATAAACACTTACGAGCCAGCATTTACCGCCTCATATCTCGTTATTCCAGCACAAATATACTAAACATTGCACTGATACATACCTTTATTTTAGCTGGAGAATCTTTTTACGATAATTTCACTTTAAAATCACTCGTCAAACACTAGAATAGGCCTAGTGTTATAATAGGATAAAACTAAATACGGGGGTTCCTATTATTGGCATGTTTTGCTGATACACTACCACAATCAAAACCAACTTTTTGTATCCATCATACAGAAAAGAATCACCAGTGCGGCCAAACCAAAACATGAACTTATAAATATAATGTAATGCAATTTCAGGTATAAGTAATCAATTACTTCAAGTTATTCAACTAATTGTTGATTGCAGATATTTTATTTTCATCTGCACATACAATTCGGATCGTGAGAAAGCAATGTGTGATGTGAAACTTGTCATTCCAGTTGCTAACCTTCGAATGGTTTTTTCTGCGTGCGCAATTCTGGGCGCTCTTCTACTAACAGCTGATGAGTTTCATTGATGTGCGTGATGTTTACGTTTGTTTTGATCGGCTGAAAAAAGCAGAATGATTCGTTTTACAAATCACACGTTGGCGTCCATGATCTGGATAGCTAGTTAGATTCGACGCAAATGGAATATGAGGCATTGCGTTTCAACTAAATTGTTTTTCGATGAGGTGGAAATTGGCACACCCATGAGGCGATAATTGGATCGTTGAGGTGGGAATAGATGCACAGAATGGAACATTTATTTTCATTTATGCTGAAAATTGAGGCAATTCTGCTAAATAAGCATTATATAGATGTTTAAGAAACAGTACACTGATACTTTATGCTGAGAAAGGTTATAGATAATATGGCTTCTTTTAAAGTTGTACAAAAAATAGTGCGACCCTCTCCCTAATGGTGCCAAAATAGGCTCATCACCCTATAAGAGATATAAATAAACTTACATAACAAAAATTGTGTATTTTCTAATGCCGAATAAAATCTTAGAACATTTTGAAATTCTAAAACAATCACCCTGAAAAGTTATTTTGAAAAAAGTGGTTTTCAGGGGTGTATCACAGAAAACTCCACAAATGTGTTTTAAAATCAAAAGATAGATATATAGTCTCTTCGGCAAAGTTGTTTCTTATTATATTCCCCACAACTTTGCTGAATACAGTTTTTATTATTTTCATAAATGACCAAACAAAAATTTGCTTGAGGGGGGATTAATCACCAAACTAATACTTTAATAAGATGGGGAATATTTTATAGACAAACTTTGCTGAAGACACTATAGCTCGAAAATCGATTTTTCATGGTCAAAACAATTTCGATCACGTTTTTGCCTATTTGGAAACACTGTGCTTTGGGGTGATTTTTATTTTCAAATAGTTGCTTTCGTTGAACTCACCATTTCGAATTCTTTTGCCCGTAGGATACCACTAAAAAAGTCTTAAATAAAGTAGCAAGAAAACTGTGGCACTTACGTCAAAACAAAAAAAAACTGAATTATTTGGATAATTTATCGTCCACTTAGTAGAGAGTATGGATCAACTGGAAAGGGATATTGTTCTGAAAATGCGGGAACCCAGGTCGAAAGTATCCCGGTTTATTATATTTATTATTCGGTAGTACCCAGCCAAAAATACCAGAAGCTTTAAAGAACATGCTATATTTCTCCTGAGTGGATAAAAATTGATGTAAAAACTATTTTTTGCCTACTAAGGAGAAAACATTAGCGCGTTAACGGTATAAAACCTGTAACTAAATTTGTTATGGAATTTGAGTTTTGACTTCATCTCCTACAACACAGTGCATATTGCATTGGCTTTCTAAGCCAATCCACTTCATTAATTATTTAATTATTTATATTAAGCTTAATCAGAACTACTTTTCATGCGGAACTTCACGCAGCATTAGTGTTTTCGGTTTTGGAGCTAGCGTCAATCCGGCGCTAGCTTAGTCATGTCACTAAGCTAGTGTCGAATTCTGATGAGACGAAGTCGAAACGCAAACTTCATAACTAGTTTATAGAACAAGTACACTGTTTTATTATTTATTCGAATGTATTCAACAGTTAACAATCTCCATGTAGAACCAGTTCAACCCATATCTCGCGGTCTGCAGAATTTATGAATATCGCCCTCTTTGCACTCGTTGCAGTACCGGAGATCTAAGCGTCAAACCGAAGTTCTGGCACAGATCCTCCAATTCAACACTTCTTCAGCGCAAAACCTCTCGTTGCAACTGTATCTTTCATAACCTACTCTAGCTAGAATCCATTACCGATCTTTCAACCCGTTCAACACTTTGATGCGGGAGAAATAGAAACTGGTTCTAGTAAAAGTATGCAACGTATACAGTGTACATACATACACTATGTCAACAGGTAATCTAGAACGGTGCTACCTAACACGTTTTCATCACTCGAACGCCAGTCGGCCTAACCAATTTTAGAATCTGTGTTCTGAATAGCAGCACCAACAACAAAAAGAATCCGAATTCCATCACTCAGTAATTTGTTCGAACATACGGAATGAAAGGAAGTTTAGTCGATTGATTCTAGTAACACTATGCACCCCTTTCAACGGTTATGTTACTCACTGTTAAACAGTATGCTACCTAGCATACTGCTACGTTCATAGTGGCATAAACTGGCTTAAATTTATCTCGCTTCCTAGAGAGATGTGCCATTCTTGCCGATTGACGGACGACGACGACGACGGGTAGAACCGAAAGACGCAAACGTAATCGGTAACTGCAGTTGCGGCAAACCAGTTCTGCGAACATACGGTCTTACCTTCTGTTTTCTGCACATCTTCCGTCTTGCTTCCTCGCTGTGATGAATGCCAAAAACGGAAACTGTTCATGTTGTTCTGCATGCATGTTATGCTCTATGGGGTAGGGATGGATGCACCGAAGCACGAAGTTGGTGCGGAGTGCCGGTTAGGTCTACCGATTTGAGAGGTGTCAGTCAGTCGGCTAGGGTGGTACTGAGGGCAAGTTAACAATGAATGCGTTCTCAGCATTAATTTTGCGTATCTTATGAATTCGGCCAGCAAGCAAAACGTCGTAATACATTTTCAATTTGAACGAACTGTGTGAGTATGAGTATGAATCGCAACGGTATACGAAGGAGAAAACTTTTAATTCAATGTTAATATCTGTTCTTGTTGAGTAATTGTTTCTCCGGAATGTCTGCTCAATGTGAATTCTTACTGTGGGCTTACTGGTTCTATTCAAATAAAACGCGCGCGATTATCTCCAGAATATTGGGGATTCTGCAAAAAAATCACTCTTCTAGAAAGTAGTTTGTGTTCTTTTTTGGGATTATAACTGGTGCCTAGGGTTATTACACCTCAGAACTAACGTATATTAGATTCCAGCTGGCTGAAAGTCATTTGGCCGTATACCGTTTGGCAGAAAAGCATTTGGGCACGAGGATCATTAAGCAGAATACCGCTAAACCAAATGTTATTAGGTCATTTGACCTAAATTACTATTTGATCGAATACTACTCGACCGAATGCCAATTGGCCGAATATCACTCGGCTAAAGGCAATTTGATGGAATGTCATTTTTTGTTATATTGTTTCATTGCCTGTATTATATCGAAGGGTTCAAATCTTCCTTTTGGATGAAAAAAAAACTGATATTAACCCTCAAAAAGGCAAGCGGTCTCATTGGCCCGGCTAGTTACAGTTGTCTAGTTCCAATGAGCTTGCAATTTGAAATATAAATGATCGAGCGTTTTCGGCCTTTCGATTCTATCACTGATACAACGACAAAAAAGAGTTTTTTGATTTAATTGGGTCTTAGGAGCGATGCTTCTTGAAGTCAGAATTTTAGCTTGCCTTTTTGAGGGTTAACACAATCGGTAATATTATTTGAACATAAAGGAATAATTGTTACTTACGTAACAGTCTACACATTACAGTAAACAAACCTTCCTAGAATAAGATACCTAATATTCAGTTGTATGAAGAACAGCTCTTGTTGTAAAAAAGGAAAGATATAATTAGAAATACAATACAAAACACACTGTTTGAATATATGTATGATATAATATATATTTTATACGGTATTTACGATATTGGCCAACGTTAACATACCGGTACAAATATAAGATACATAACACAAACATTTAAAACACACAAACCAAACAAAACTTTGTTAAGTAATCCTCTAGAGCCGTCATATCGTCCTGTCCCCTAAATTCGGCCGATCAAGCAGCTTCTGAGTATCGCCTACTTCTGGATAGCAGCGAGCTCTTTCTCCAACTTCAGAGCCTCCACTAGCTTCTTTTGAACAACCTCATCCAACCTCCACACTTCCTTCATCTCTACGGCCAGTCGTATCTACCAGATTGTGGTTCAGTGGAACAGCAACGTCGATTATGGTGACTTGCCGTCGACCCTTGTCACAGACCAGTATATCTGGGCGGTTGTGGTGTAGGAATGGGTCCGATAGAACAATTAGATCCCAGTACAGCTTGATAAGGGCATTTTCCAGAACATCTCTTCCAAAAGACCATTTGGTTGCGCTAATTGGCATATAGGCTGCGTTAGCTAGTACGCGGCAGCCTGCCATAATGTGGGCAATGGTCTCGTACCCCATTCGGCCTACATACTCGATGTCTTGGAGCCATACATACCTCCTACAATTCCTCGGCAGTAGTATTCTGTCCTGGATAGCCATCACGTCGGCCTCGATCACCAAAGAGAGTTCACTTCGCTTGAACTACAGGTTTGATACAGCCTTGTCGACATACGGCTGTTCCACCTAGTGATGATGGGCACCGTGTACAGTTTTCTGCTTCCACTCCACAATATTCACCTCCGCAGTACGCACAGTCGTAGTTCGTTTGCGCTAGGCGAAGTGCGCTATAGTTGCGGTCCGTAGAACAAACTACTTGACATAGTTCATGTCTGTTGGCATTTCCCACAACGTGTTCTCGTAGTTGATTGCTCTGATCTTATTCTACGCGTTTAGGAAACACTTCAAGACACAGTTCACTCGACTCAAAAACATCTCGGAGCCAAGATTGATATCGGTACGGCGAATCCCGGGAAGCTGTCGGAATCCGAGCTACTTATACGATTCGCCTCGAGCCATATCCCGAATCATCTCGCCTTCGTCGTTCTCTAGACCAAACTCCACGCCGACATCGCCAGTAATCCTTTCGACTAGTTTGATGGCTGCACCTAGTCGTTCCGTCGAGGCGCCACAGATCCTGAGATCGTCCACGTAGAAGGTATGGGTCACCTCTTTCGGTGAGCTTTCTTTATATCTTATCTGATAGCCGAGCCCGTTTCAATTGAGTGCCCTAGTAAGGAGATTCATCACCAAACAAAACCAAAGCGGGCTGAAGAAATTGCCTTGTAATATCCCCCTCAAGATGCGGAGCGTTCTAGACTGCAACACATCTTACTCGCTTCTGAGTTGCAACGCTGTCGGCCACCGTTCCATCACCCGCCGCAGGAACCTTACAACTACAGGATAAATTTTATACATTCCAATACCTTGATGAGGAACGACTGTGGTATGGAATCGTATACCTTCTTGTAATCGATATAGGCCATAGTAAGGTTCCGTTGGTTGATCTTTGCAGTCATGTGTGGTTTTCTTGCATCCTTTCGGCTCCTCTATTAGGATACTATTCTAATCCCATACATACATACATACATACATACATTGAAATATACCTCGTGAGATGTACCTAAATCGGTTTGGACATGCTTCGTGACCCCTTTGCCTGGAGTGCGTGAACGTGCGAAAGACACACGTGGTCTTCGAATGCCCTAGGTTCGAAGAAGTTCGTAGTGGTATGCCTGGTGTGACAGTTGACAATAACGTTGAGATAGATGTGCCACGACGAGCATACCTGGAACGCTGTCAACAGAGTGGTTACGAGTATACTCTCCAAGCTGCAGAGGAAATGGCGAAGGGACCAACAAAGCAGGGCCATCAGCTAGAGAGGCGTCGGGAAATCACAAATCGAGTCTCGCAGGTGAAATTCTTACGCTGGGGAACCCTTCGTCGGTGTAGACTAGGTCCACCGCCGGAGACCTGTCGAGTAGTACGCGATATAGCACTGGGTTCGGGTCGTCGGGGCGCCAGTGAACCGGACATCAGGCTTCACCGGAATCGCTGGACCGACCTCAACATCCTATCGGGTACCTCGTGAATGGACCGCCGGGGATTAGTGCGAGTAGATCGCGTCGAACAGCTAGCAGTGGGTCATTGGGGCGCCAGTGAACCGGAAGCTACGCTCCATCCGGAATCCTCAGCACCTACTGACTGGCCCATGTGTAGGCTAGGTCTACAACTGGGGACTAGATCGAGTAGGTCGGGACGAAGCGGGCAGCTAAATGGCTCACGGAAACGAACATCGGAAACGAGTAGAAATCTACCGCCGGGGAATTCACAGTAAGGTAGATTCGCCACCGTAGACTATCCGACTATATCGTGACAAAAAGGAAGCTTATAGGCTCACAAAACAAACTCCGGTACCGAGAGAAATTCCGCTGCCGGGTAACTCTCAGTCGGAGTAGGGTAGTTCACCGCCGGATTTTGTCCGAGTAGATCTCGAGAGCTAAATGGCTCAAGGAAGCGGGTATCGGTGTTGGGAGAAATTCCTCCGTCGGGGAACTATCAGTCGTAGTAAGGTGAGTTCATCGTCGGGGACTATCCGAGTTGATCGTGAAAAGGCCGGTGCCTGAATGACTCACGGAAACAGGAGCCAAATGGCTCATGTAATCAGCATCTAAAAGGCTCATGAGGACGAGAGCTGTATGATGACGTGATACATGGTGACAAGAAGCAAGAGAAGAGTCAAGAGTTAAATCAAAGCTCAAAGGTCGAGCCGTCCCATGAACCAAGTGAGGCTCCAAGGTACAGCAGAACACAAAGAACCCCCCTTGACGTAGTTCCATGGGGAAGAAGAGCGAAAAAAGAGTAAGTAGTGTTTTAGTGGTTAGACACGAACGTGCGACGTGACTTCCACACAGTGCCAATACATCCATACACTGCAGGTCCGGCTTTTAAAGATTTTTAAATCTTACTACAAATAAAAACCTCGTGGGATGTACAACGATCAGTTACTTGCACCAAAAGTGTTGGACACCGTTTGGTCCATGTGCCACTAAATTCCTAAGGTACCGCGTAGCCTCGCGTACATTATTGGTTTCGACGATGACAGCTGACATCTCGTCAATTTATTAGCCTGCTCAATCCTCTTCGCGCCTTAGCCCCGGTTACACTTCGCGATATTCTGCGGGGCCTCTCAAATACCGGCTGAAATCGGGCTTATTGTGGCTGATTTGATCATAGAACGCTCGCTCGTTATCACTGAACCTCCAATTTTGTTGTCTCCTTAGCCTTTTTGATAAGACACTAGAAAATTGCTGTACTAGTGTGTAGAATTTCTCCGTCAGCTGGTGAGCTCCCAGTATGCGAAGCTCAGTAGACGCAATAATCGCAGCCACATGACGTTATACTCGCCTTTCACGGTGATGTTGGAACGGGTCGCTACTAGGTGTAATGCAGGTGCAGAACATAATGCTATTAGCTGCTGATGTTCCAGGTTCTGCCCAAATTCCAGGTGTATTGGAAGAACGTTAATGTTCATGATCTGAAGTGCGCAGGTCAACTTGAAAGAATACTGCAGCTTCGGGATCCTGGGGCGTGATATTTGATCCATGTCGCGATACTGCCCAACATTCATATTGAAAACCAAAACGCGTAGTAGCTTCCGATTATGTAATGGGTCTTCTGGCAATAACGAGACTTCAGCTGCAGATGCCTTCATCAGTGCTACAGGTTCGCGACCGCAAATGACGCGCTCAACCTTACTGAACTTCACCTCGACACATCGCTTAATCTATTGTTCCTTCATACGCCTTGCGCTTTCAACGTGTTCTGATTCAGACTTCCGGCAAACTCTAGGTACACCTCATCGAACATCTCGAGTATCGGAGGTCGTTCGCTCATGTCGGTCTCAAGCACTGTGCAAAGATAGTAGGTGTGGATCACGAAGTTGTTCATCTCCGTCGTCCACATGATTCTACGCTTCTGTGTTCTCGTGAGGGTGAGCGACTGGCGTCTTCTACTCGCAGCATTCCTCGCAGGTGCACCGTACCTTGCTGTGTTTTTTATTATTTTGATTATAGAGGTTTTAACCTTAGGGTCATTCGCCTTTTTGTCGGGTTAGAGAAATCTCTTTAGAAGGATCTCTAACCCTATGTGCGGGGTTGGGAATTGAACCCAGGTGAGCTGCGTACAAGGCAATCGATTTACCAACTACGCTATCTCCACCTCTTCCTTGCTGTGTGTTGTCCATGGTTGCTCTCTCCGTTTGTTCGTAGCGGTAGCTCATGGGACTCATCCCTCCTGGAAGCACGCTGTCCAACCTCCAGTCTCTGGTCGTTTGCATTGTGCCTCATACTAAGATCGTCAGTAGTTGGGGTACCCTCCGCGGGCGATCGTATGGCCAAAATTCTTTTTGTTCGTAGCTTCATAATTGGGTTGTAGTGATAAGCCGCGCCCCTCGACGTAGGAAGCGGCCCTCATTCCCCTGTCCTTGTCAGCATGTCGTATAAAGATCCCATCCTGGTTGGATACCCGATCTTCACTAAAGTTGCTCGTACCCCATCTGCTACCGCGGGCGTTCTATATCAGAGGGAAATAACCGGTTGTGGAGTCTCGAGTGACACAATAATAGAGCTTTCCAGATTTTTGTTTATTCGCGTATAGAGGTTTTAACTTTAGGGCAACTCTTTCTTCGGATTTGAAAAATCTCTAACAATCTATGCGGGGTTGGGAATCAAACCCAGGTAAGCTACATACAATGCAATCGATTTATCAACTATGCTATGCCCTCCCTCTCCCAGGGAGTTCTTGCGATTCCTGAAACATGTGTCAATATAAACATTAGGTAGGTATGACAAAGAATAGTTTTATGTTATATAATCATTAAATTTTGTCAACTGCTTTGTCGAAAAAAATTACCCTAAGAGTGTGAAGCAAACTTTTTTCACGAATTAAATCCCAGAAAAAGGAACATTTTTAACGAACAATTCTATTTACGAACTCCTTCCATTCTGTTCGATAATGGAGGTTTTACAGTGTATAATAATGTTCTCTCTTTCTCCCTCATTTCCACTCTTGAAAGTGTAATCAAGCCTTATCGAGCTCTCCGAAAAATAAGGAAAATATTACACAATTTGCTTGTAGACATATATTAAATAAATGTACAGAAAGAACCGCTTATGCCAAAAAGAAAGGAAAATTTCCACAGGATGTTTTGACAAATATTGTTTCTGTTTATAGTTTGGCCAGACTGCTGATTCTTTTCTGTGTGCTGGGTGCAGAAAAATTGTTTTGATTGTGGTAGTGTATCTAAAGTAAACGTGGCGATTGGTATCGTCGTATTAGTATAGGTCTACAATAGCGTTTAACGAGTGCTTTTATAGTGCATTAATCATAAATGAACTCTTCAGTTAAAATAAAGCTATGTCTTAATATATTTGTGGTGGAGTAACGAAATGTGCGGCGGTAATTCAAGGCTTGTATTTTTGGTTTTACTAAGCGTTTCTAATTTAAAAGTTGGAACATAGTTTTGAATAAATATGTCCATAGCTAATGAAGAATATAACTTATGTTTGCATTCCTTTTTTAGCTAAATAGATATTGTCATAATCTCATATGTTTGATTCGAAACCAAGAAGTGTGAAATAGTGTCACTATAGGCTTTTCTGCCATAATAGACACATTTCTCGATGTTCTAGAATATGTATATGGAACTCATTTTTTTCCCATCTATCTACATTCCAGTTTTCTAGTTATACCTTACTTTATATGCAAATGGTCGCCAGTGTAACCAAAGTAATCTGCGCTTCAGATCAGGTTGAATCAATGCAAGATGCTAATTCTGGATCAAGAAACAGAAAAAAATCTGCACAAACCAAGAATTAAAATTGATTGAATTGCTATTTTCTTCTATCGACCACAATCTTTAGAGTAGAGCCACCTAATCGATTCGCGTGGATCTCTGCAAGTAGCTAGCAACTTGGCTACTCGTTTCGCTATTGATTTGAGGAAACCAGGTGGCAAAGAAGTACGAGCAAGCGAGCCAACACCGGGTCGGGCATAAAACGATGCATTCACAACTATGCATCAGTCAAACCCCGCGTTAGTAAAGAAAAACTGCGTGTGCGGGGGGAGAGGAGTACAGCAGTGTTGCAAAAATGTTTACAGAAAGGAAATAGAATTCTTGTTCTAGCTGGTTGACTAGTTACCGGGTGCAGTAGGGTTGTGTATCGTACCGGCCTAACAGAAAATATATTGTTTAGGCCAGTCAAGAGTAGATTAACAAGTTCGCTTCAACAGGGTTTCACTTTACTGCCATAGTAACGCAATGATAAACGCAGATAGAAGTTCCGAGCAGTGTTACCAATAGGAAGCTATTCGTTTACAACTCGAGCTGAATACTGCATACATTTACTACAGTATTGTACTGAATTTACCGCCAAATCTCATTTGTTCTTCTAAAAATGTATCTTAGCTATAAAAGCAGCAACTACATTGTACTATACACAGTCCACTATATACAATTCACGAAACCAGTCGGTGTTTATGGCGCGTTTCACTATCTCTAAATAAAATAGTTTAGTTTATCGTTAAAACCGTGCAGTGCTATTCGTTCAAATGATGCTTCCGAAAAAACATAAAGACTTAGTGACCACGCGCGTAAACATATATGAACTGTCAATTAAAGATGATCGATCTAGTACTCTGGAACTTTTATTTACGGACCAAACCGGGGGTTCGTAACTTGAATAAGTTCGTGAAAAGTGTTCGTTATTTGGGATTTAGTTCGTAAAAAAAGTTCGTTGCACATCCTTATTAAAATTCGCTGGTTAAGTAATATTCTCGATGACCCTAACAATTTGTATTTTTAAAATGAGCTTGACAAGTAGATGATGAAACTGGAAAGGATTCTGGGTTCGGTTTATTAAAATGAAAGAAAACATATCCCAATTTTGTCAATGTCCCCATTTTGTCAGCCTAAAATACACCAAGGGGATGTTAAAAAATGGTCTTCATTGTACTCGATAATCCTAGCAGTATATTTTTGGAACACGCTTGACAAGTAGATGATAAAAATAAATATTTAAAACCTTTGTGAAACCCAAGATGGCGAATTTGAATTAAGCAATATTTGCGACGATCCTAACAATAAGGGTATTTTTGAAACGGACTTGGCAAATAGATGTTTAAAGCCATTCAAAAACCCAAGATGACGGCTTCTGGTTAAGTAATATTTTTGATTACCCTATTAATGGGTACTGTTGGAGCTGTCTTGACGAGTAGATGATGGTAATGATAGTTTGGTGCCATTTATAAATCCTAGCCTGCGATCTGCAGTTGAGCGCAATTTTGTATAATCGTAAGCATAAGGGTATATTCGAAAAGGGCTTGACGAATAGATGACGGAAATCCATGTGTGACGTCACTTTGAAGGCCAAGATAACAACTTCCGGCCAAGATAGCAACTTCCGGTTGAGCAAAATTTTTTGTAATCACATCATCACTAATCACTTTATCACTCTATAATTGTCTCATTCCGAAAATATTCATATTGCTGAACTTGTAGTTTTATCCAAACCTCAAGTAGCCGATTTCAAAATGGTATCAGACATCGATTTCGTCTACCCCATTCCGAAAACACTGAGAGATTTATCTATACCGGAAGTCGCTATCTTGGATTTCACAATGATTTCAGGAATGGATTTCCGTCATGTACTCGTCAACCCAATTCCAAAAATACCCAATATTAGTGACTGTTAGCTAAGAATATATTAAGGGAAGCGTCTGGTGTAATGAGCTCAAAACGAAAGTTACTTTGTTTTATGATTTTGAAGGTAAGGTAACAATAGATCTTTTGTGTAATGTTGGGATTGCTTCATCCATTCGTTGTGTATGAAAAAAAAAATATCTCCCTGATCTCCACAGTAGCGATCATTTGCCCATCGTAATTTCAATTGCTAACGGTTCAAGACCATCAGAAACAATCAATGTCTCGTATGACCTCACACGGAACACACGAAACATTGATTGGAAGTGTTACGCGACCGCGATATCCGTTGAAATCCAAGGACTTCCTCCGGAGAAAGAGTACAGGTTTTTGGCTGGCTTGGTTCTCGACAGCGCGAATCAAGCTCAGACTAAACCAGTACCCAACGCGAATACCCACGGACGGTCTCCCACCCTGTGGTGGGATAAAGAGTGCTCAGAATTGTACGCGGAGAAGTCCACTGCATATAAGGCCTTCCGGGAAGACGGGCTACCCGCTAGCTATCAAGAGTACGCGTCATTAGAAAGGCGAATGAAGAATCTAATGAAAGCCAAAAAACGCAGTTATTGGCGCCGGTTCGTCGATGGGTTAACGAGAGAAACAACGATGAGCAGTCTTTGGAGTACAGCTCGACGTATTCGTAATCGAAACAGTACCAACAAGAACTTGGAATATTCAAACCGCTTGATATTCGCTTTCGCCAAGAAGATCTGTCCGGACTCTGTCCCGGTACAGAAAACGTACCGCGCCGCGTCTCTTTACGATACCGCGAACGAAACACCGTTTTCGATGGTGGAGTTCTCACTTGCTCTCTTACCATGCAACAATAACGCCCCTGGGTTAGACAGAAACAAATTCAACTTGCTGAAGAATCTGCCTGACACTGCAAAAAGGCGCTTGTTGAGCATATTTAACAAGTTTCTTGAGGGTACCATTTTCCCTCATGACTGGAGGCAAGTGAAGGTCATCGCCATCCAAAAACCAGGAAAAGCAGCCTCCGACCACAACTCGTATCGACCGATTGCAATACAGTCCTGTATTCGGAAGGTGTTCGAGAAAATGATCTTGTTTCTCCTCGACTGGAGGCAAGTGAAGGTCATCGCCATCCAAAAACCAGGAAAAGCAGCCTCCGACCACAACTCGTATCGACCGATTGCAATACAGTCCTGTATTCGGAAGGTGTTCGAGAAAATGATCTTGTTTCTCCTCGACAATTGGGTTGAAGTAAATGGCTTACTGTCAGATATACAATTTGGCCTCCACAAAGGCAAAGGGACGAACGATTGCCTTGCGTTGCTTTCTACAGAAATCCAAATGGCCTATGCAAACAAAGAGCAGATGGCATTAGTCTTCTTGGATATTAAGGGGGCTTTTGACTCAGTTTCTATCAATATTCTGTCAGAGAAGCTGCGCCAGCATAGTCTTTCACTGATTTTAAAAAACTTTTTGCTAAACCTGTTGACTGAAAAGCACGTGATCTATTCGCATGGTGATTTAACAGTATTGAGATTTAGCTACATGAGTCTTCCCCAGGACTTATGTCTAAATCCCCTACTCCACAATTTTTATGATAAATGACATTGACGATTGTCTTGCTAATTCATGCACGCTAAGGCAACTTGCAGACGACGGGGTGGTCTCTGTTACAGGGTCCAATGCTGCCGATTTGCATGGATACTTTGGACAATTTGTCTGCTTGGGCTCTCCAGCTGGGTATCGAGTTCTCCACGGAGAAAACTGAATTGGTTGTATTTTCGAGGAAGCGTGAGCCGGCGCAACTCCAGTCTCTATTAATGGGTGTAACGATCAATCAGGTCTTCACATTCAAATATCTCGGGGTCTGGTTCGACTCTAAAGGTACCTGGGGATGTCACATTAGGTATCTGAAACAGAAATACCAACAAAGGATCAATTTTCTCCAGACCCAGGAGACCTGATCAGGTTGTACCAAACAACGATATTGTCGGTGATGGAGTACGGGTGTTTCTGTTTCCGCTCCGCTGCGAACATACACTTCATCAAACTGGAAAGAATCATGCATGCACTCGACCCATACGAAGAGTCTCGAAGTGTTGGCGGGCGTTCTCCCGCTAAAAACAGATTTTGGGATCTCTCATATCGATTGCTTATCCGATGCGACATTTTGAACCCGTTGTTCGTTTCCTAGATACTTCTGATTCTGATGTTCTTCGACACATCCATGAAGGAAGAGATTCGTATAATCCCGGATCATATATGCCCGCAAGTGATCCCCAATATATTCCAAGAAGTCGACTGTGACAAAATGTTCTACACTGACGGATCAAATCTCGATGGGTCCACTGGCTTCGGTATCTTCAATGATAATGTCACCGCTTCATTGAAGCTCAATGATCCCGCTTCAGTTTACGTCGCAGAATTAGCTGCTATTCAGTACACCCTTGGCATCATCGGACTCTGCCCACAGATCACTACTTCATCATTTCGGACAGCCTCAGCTCTATCGAAGCTCTTCGTGCGGTGAAGCCCAAAAAGCAATTCCCGTATTTTCTAGGGAAGACGTTGTGTAAGTTATCTGAAAAGTCTTATCAGATCACCTTTGTTTGAGTCCCCTCTAATTGCTCTATACTGGGCAATGAAAAGGCCGACTCTTTAGCAAAGGTGGGGGCATTAGATGGTGACATCTACGAAAGACCAATCTGCTTCAACGATTTTTTTTAGTATTTGTCGTCAGAGGACACTCAACAATGGTGAACTTGGACGATGGCTACATTCCACTATCCCAAAGGTATCAACGAAGTCTTAGTTCAGGGGAATGCATGTGGGTCGAGATTTTATTCGTGTAATGTCCCTACTTATGTCCAACCACTACACGCTGGATGCGCATTTGCGGCGTGTTGGGCTTGCGGAGAGTAGTCTGTACGCTTGTGACGAGGGCTATCACGACATCGAGCACGTTGTCTGGGTATGCGCCGGGTATTTGGACGTCAGATCTCAGTTAAAGGATTCCCTTCGGGAAATGCTGGCAAATCGCGATCTCCTCTATATGTCCCTTATTTATATTTTCATAAAAACGATAAATATCCCAATTTAGCCCCTCTCTTTTATTTCTCGTTTTTGGAAGTTTCCTCCTGCCTTGTGGAACCGATCAGCTCCAGAGTGCTAATTTGTGTCGCTGATCTTCCGTTTGTCCGAAAGCTGCAAGTTTTGCTCTTCTTTCCCTGCCACCATATACGCCTTCTCTCTCCTGTCCTTGATACAACTACTGCTACACCGATGTTGGAAATAAGCCCCCCTCTGAATATCTTGACCAAGCATGAGTCTCCTTTAAAAAATCAAATTTGCATTCTGTATTCCTATTTTCAAGATAGCTGTAATTTTTATTCTTTATTAAAACTATTGTCCTCAATCTTGTAAATAGAATTGTATCGCTAGTTTTAAGATATCTGTGAAATTTCTCATAAAAACTTGTTTCCTATTTTGTGTACTAAACTATATTGTCACTTAGGTCGCAGAACACCTTCGGTTATCTAGTGCTGTAACTACAGTTCTAATAGTCGAATTTTTTAAGAAAACACAATTTTTTTCGAATTTTTGATTCACTCAAGTAGACCTCTTAAGTGATCTTGCAGTTGAAAAAGGTACAATTTTCTGCATATTTTTGAATAATTGAAATAATCTCGTGTACAGACCAATCAAGCTGACATTTCCTTACTGAGCACTGAGCAAACTAATTTATTTGTTTGTTTAGTGTTTATTTGACCAACTAGAAAACGGATCCGCTGAATCTTTAATGCGTGTGGGAAATACGCATGGTCTTGTCTGAGTGAATGATGCCTTTTGAATTATGTATGAGGGATGAGAATTGACAATTTGCAAGAACGATTAAAAACCAATTACCCATTTGCGCAACCATTTCAGCACGAGGAACAAATGTTTTATTGTCATATTTTAGTACGTACTATTTGGAGACGAGTGGTGTATTAATTACGTTTAGGAATGCAGCATTGATATTTTCTGTTTCGTGCCTTCATTGTAATATCGCAACGTTTACTCGAACGAGGTGGAAAAATTGAAGTCACTGGATCTCAATATGCGTATGATAATACCTAGAAAGGATCATTTATAAATTCTGCCACGCTATTAGGGGGAATAGCTATGGCAAATTGTTACATAAATGGGATGGGGAGCATGCCATGTGCTTTGACGCAATCGGTCGTTTTACGCACGATTGTAATATGTGTATAGGAAATTCCATAGAACATGGACACAAATAAAAAGAAAAATTAGACTTATTTGGTTCATATTAGACCAAAGGGATAAAGAACATGGTAATATGAGAGAGAGAGAGAGAGTTAGTTAGTATTGGACAATATTTGCAGTACATAATTTATGAATCGTCCACAATACCACTTTTCTAATCTGGTGAGATTTATATATCGTCGGCAACACTTCCCGATCAGAGACACATAACAGAAATATTTCAAAACTGTATCTCGCATTGTTACTTGTTATAAATTTCTGTTATTTTAACTACTAACGAGACCTAATTTATAACACAATACAGAAATTGTGTTCTGTTATAATCTTGATATTTCAATCTGATCGGGTTCCGACAGCCGGTTGTCCGGAACTCAAGTTGTTTTCGATAAACAAGCTCTCGATAAACGGTTTCTCAGAGCTTAGTCCCCTTAACATCTAGAACATTTACGTACCCTACAGATAATAAAATATTCAAACTTCTTATGCATGAAAATATATTCTCAGTCGCTTGCTTGGGGCGAATCCTGACTAACAACCCATCCACTACCCAATCCGTGGTACTTATGAGAGTGTCACTGAGTCGGGGCCTTCCGTTAAGTAAGTACCACATCAACACTTCCTTTCTCATATCCCAAGTTACGATTGTTCTCAGGCGAAATTCTCGCTTGGACAGGATCAATTGTTATTCCCAAACAATGCTCCTGAAGCAGTCTGGCTGGAAATGAGAGTCATCAGTCGGCAATCTACGAAGTATACTGTGCTTACGCAACGCAACGCAAAACAAGAATTATTCCAACGAACTTAACTTGGTCTACAGCAATAATTTCAGAGTCAAAAAACTGTAACGGACGAGACTCGGTTGTATCCTTCGTTGCGTGAAAAGCACCATTGTTGTTTTATTTGGATTAACTGATAGTTCAGCATGAACATACCATTACATTAGATATTAGGCACATTAGGCCAGCTGGCGTCAATGCAAAAAATGTGTTAATGAGAATACGGGTTATCATTATATGATAATCATGGACAAAAGTATATGTTGGTCTCATTAAGTTTCCTTAGAACCTGAGAACATCTGTAGACACTCAGTTTCCTAATCTTTACTTGTCTTAGCGATTAGCACAGATGTCGGTTGCTAAGCATTGCGTGTATCTAATTCGTGATATACTCCATGACCTCGTGTTGCTTCAAAAATAGATTCAAAAGCACGATGTCAAAAGTGCCTTCATAAATAAGAAAGGAGGTCAGACTGATCGACTGACTGCTTCCAAATAAACAACGCGGCCACCTTTGAAAGAAATACTATTTCTTTCCTACCACGCTAATGGAATGTATTCTGTAGGAAGACTACAAATAAGACCTTTTTTCAAGATATGCTTCATGTGTTCACATCCTTTTTGAAGTAGAACTGTAATGATTCCGGAGACTCATACGGAGCAAAACTTAACAAACAAATACACAAGAATCAAAACTATCTGAAAAGAACTCAGATGAAGTCATCGGTGTTGGCTCCGCGACCCGTCTCTGCATTTGAAATTTCATGCTCTTGTATAAAACTTTTTGAATTTGGCAAGCTCGGCTTGTGACCGAAGGGTTCCCTTAGGAGAACACATAACACGAAATAGACAAGTCCCTTGGTATGCTACTACTATAAGTGAGTTCGTTTTATCCACGATCTTGTCCAAATCACTTGGAGCTTCTATCGCTGAAAATACCCGTAAAACCTATGTACAATTCTGTCAAAGCAGAGAGTTACATCTGACACCTTTTCCCTGCTAAACCGTGCAAATGTTGGACGGCTTCCTTTATCGAGTATATACAGATTTGTATAGATTTGCTGAGCTGCCCTGAATTATGTGGATGGTATTTGTAGCACTGTCGATTATGAGTGGAAATCCATTGCAGCCACAGTAAAAATGCATCCATATCTGTGAGAAATATGTCATATTTCGGTTGACTATTTTAAGAGATCCGTGTGTTTTTAGGTGTCCACATTTTGTCGCGAACATGCTTTTGACTTGCAGATCATTTAATCAAATATATGCAATCAGGCCATAAACGTTGCTCAGAACATCTTTTGGCTTGAAAATCAGTTTCTAATACACCCAGCGTTGATTCACTTGAAACATACGCAGCTAAATCAACAACAACTCGGCTAACCTGTCAGACCGATCCATCACCTCCACCAGATAAGGTACCTCGGATCTAGTTCATCATCAATCTGCTGGCACAGATTGGCGGCACCACAAGCTACCGTACCGTCGTCGTTGTCTTAGTCAACACCGCTCTTGAACCGGATTGCATCAACGCAGCCCGAAGCCGGTCGGAACCCTTCCGACTAGTGCTAGTTTGCGAGAACCAAAAATGACGAACGAGAATTCATGCTTAGAACAGGTGCACCCGGTTCGAGCTACGAAAAACCACTTTCGCAACGTACCGCTGTTCTCGTTGCTATGCAATGCTGTGCGTTTTCACCCTGACTTGAAATGAAAGCGAAACATAGCAGCAGCAGCAGTAGCGGCAGCAACAACAACAACAAAATGGTTCTTAGGTCTATGTGCCAAGCGAATTCCGTTTTGCTCGGCCCGCATTACAGAGCAGAGCACCGCGCGAAAACCCACTTAAAACTTTGCTAAGAACGTGCGGCCAACAAGAACGCAGAACCAAAAACCGAACATCGTTCCGCCGACCGACCGACCGATCGACCGACTCACATATTAGCTTATATCCGATATCAGGAAGCGGGGTTTAGGAAGAGGGAAAGGAAGAGCGAAAAGTGGTGAAAAATGTACACCACTATCCGCGCAATAGTGGTGTACATTAAGTGAGACGCGAGTGCGGCGCGGGGAAGGTTGCCCAATCGATTGAATTAGCTCTCTGCTGCTGGCTTTCCATAAAACAAGTTAGTTTGTCCGGTTCGGCAACTAACTAAGTAAGTAAGTAAGTAAGCAAGTACGTGAATGTTTGGATGGTTGGAAGTTGGTGGTGCGCGGGAAGAAAAACCCCTTCCTTACTACCGGTTTTTGTTGCCGTAAATTCTACGCTGGCAAGTGCAACATGGACTGAGAAACAACAACAACGAACGGTTTGAAGAAGTGAAATCTGACTTAATGAAAAATAACTAGCTCTTCACTGTGTATGCTGGGTTTAGTTAGGCTATGGGTGAGTCAAACCATTTAGCAAAATGCGACACGATCGGTCGTCTGTTTCTTCGATCCGGGCTTGGCTTCGGTTCTGGGGGTTTACTTTGCTGGTGTGCGAGATTGTTTCTGAAGCGAGCTGGTGCCGAACCTCTAGCCTGGCCTGGCCTGGCCCAGCAGTGTTGGGGTTGGAGCTATAAGTTCTGTACTTTAGAACGTCGAAAAGGGGTGCTAGAGTTAATTATTTGAAAATGGAGGTGTGCTTGAAATTTGATAACTCTATAATAACGAAGCTTTGATCTCAGACTTAGTAGTTCGGCAGAAACCTGAAACGATTCTCGACATTACAAGCGAATGTTCTAGACACTTACATTGACGTATTTAAAAAAAAAGTCTTTCGATAACTGGTTTCTACTCGTGTATATGCAAATAAACGTACTAATTAGAGATATAATCTGTACATTGCGAGTTTAAGATCATAAATTGGAACATAGAGGTCGCAGAGAACATTCAAGCTGGATTAAACATAACAATATGCGCCGAGCACGACGAAACATCGTGCGAGATATCGTTTGAAAACTTTCAGTAGAAGTACTCAGAAATTAATGCAATTTTTTCAAGAAATTAAACTTTCAATAATATTTGTGACCAAAGGTCTCTAATTTCGATTCGTGAGTGAACATGTAATCAATAATACTGAATGGAGTAGTAGAATGGAGCCATAAATAACTAATACATCCTCAAACATGTTTGGATGGTTAATTTGTTCCTCTCAATATCAAATAATGCACCCACCCTTTTTTGTTTTCAAGAGTAGGCTAGATTAGTTTACATGCTAAAACGACACATACAAAATTGTTCCCCGAAATATAGCCTTTTATTAAATTCTCATGAAGCTTGCTGAAAATGATGACATCGGTTACGATAAGTTCACAAAGCAGACGGGGAAAAAGCCAACCGTTGATTTCTATTTCGCTTGTTTCGAGATACAAATAACCTACTACATATGGGGAACGTGCCATTTGAACCAATATATTCTGATTCGTGCCTATTGTGCGGACTTTATCAATCTAGATGATCTGGAATGATTGTGATGAGATTTCTGTGCAGCACATCTGTACGACCGTTGTGGACTTCAGAGGTGGTAAAACAAGACCCCCTATTCACGAAGTCCAGCGTTTGCTGATGAGAAGAAGGCGTATCAAAGAATACTAAATTTATGCTATTCAGTTCCACCATATTGAAAATGTTATAGTGAGAAGATTTTAGAAAGAATATGAACTCGTTGTAGCCAGGGCCGACTCGGGGCCCTTGGGTACTGTTGAGCTAAAGGAGCCCCTATAAACGAACAAGTAGGGGGAATTGGGACTATTTTGACCTAGTAAGGGTTTATGAGCTATAGAACTGGAACGTGTTAACCTATTCACAAAAAATATTTTTTTCTGAAAGTCTGATAAATTACGCACATTTATTTTCTAATGCCACTTTTTGCGATCTTTTACCGTATTGTGTATAAATGGATCTGTGCAAAAGTACATAAAAGGTCCGAGTTACCCCAACCTATTTTGGCCTAAGTTATTCCTATTTGATTGTACCCTCTCACAGGTTGATGGGATTGACGGCATTGTAAACATCATCAAGCCACAATAGATTCAATAGAGTTATCTAAATATAAGGACCTTTGCTCTTTTTAGTTTCTATTTGCACCAAGTTCTACTACTAGAGGTTAATTAGTTCTCATGTTAATAATCCACCAATCATTATGACTACTCAGGATTTGATTTATATAAGAAGCCCGCTTCAAGATGTTGATTACAGTACGCCTCGATAGTGGTGCATCGAAGAGGCCGGGAGGGCTGATATGAGCTTTTTTTTTCTGTTCTATACCTTTCCTCTATTTACCCGCTCATAACCAACAGTCAAACAGTGACAAATAGATATTTGAGAAAGGATGTGCTATGTGTGGTGGTTGGCTATTCAAGTATTAGTAGTGTTTGAAGTACCAATGTATATCTTTCATGTGATGATCATAACTTAAGCTGTATCTTGTAGCTGTCTAATCTATTATGTCTTTCATAGATTGTCTTTTATTTCCTCTTTTCGAATCCTATACTGCCATTCTACACCCGCCTTCAGCTGAGTCAGCAAAGATGGTGATAGTGATCGTCTTAACACTCACACATTCTCAAACGTGGTCTCAAGCGGGAACCTACAAAAATGACCTCACGCACGCGATTACGAATCGGTCTCGTCCGGAAGTCTGTCCTTGATCCTAGAAGCCTGGGTCCATGCCTTCAGCTGGATCGATATAAGGGATCCCAATCTCTGCCAGAGTTTTAACCGCACACCGAAAATTTGATATCAGACTCACGGTTCGAGCGACCCTTTAGGAACACCCGCAAATATGAGCTTGAGCTTGTGCGACCACCCCTGGCTGTTACTCCGTTATTGATCGGGACTAGCTGAAGTTGTACAGGGAATCAGTAGATAATTATGCTTGGGATTAGCGAAACATCTTTCAATGTGCAACTCCTGGTAATCCTAAAGTGTTTCTGATCAATACCGGCGCCGGCCAGGCCCGAACGTAGATCGCGGAAGGAAATGAAAGGAATTATTAGTCCGATACTTGCTTTTGCTAGAGGCCGTATATACTACTGCGCACTCCACAAGTATCACGGGAGGAGGATATTTTTGTTAGTAGAGTATAGAAGTTGGATATACCTCTTCTTTACCGACGCCAGAGAGGTGATTCCACTACCTGGACTAGATATCGATCCAACAATTCCATGGACCGGGGACCAACGGCTTTACTTCCCTTCCGAAGGAAGACGTGATCACAGATTTTTTCACCTCAGAAAAATCTCAACGACCTCGGCTGGAATTGAACCCAGGCCAACTGGAATGAGTGGCGGTCACGCTTACCACTCAACCACCTGCGCCGTCCCATTCAGGAACACCCGCCAATATGTTACAAAATCACGTCAGCGTACAAACGTTAGAGCCCCTCGCGATTTTCCAAGCAACCTACGCCCTCGAACTCGCAAACATGATTATACCCCGGTGGTAAGAAGAACGTCTTAGCACTCATGAACCTACCAACGCGATCTCAAGACTCAACCTATAAACTCCCGCGTTCGCGCCATCATCAGTCGGGATTGTTCGGAAGTCTCTATCCTCGGTTCCAACAGTCTAGATGCATATTCATTAATAAAAAAAAATAAAATTGAAAAATTAAGAAAAAAACTCCCATATCCACTAGACAAAACGTTCTATGGCGACATGACTAGTAACTCTAGTGATATGGGGTAACTCACTCCCTGTCAGAATGTGATCCGTACACCGAAAACTAAATGAATGACGGTCCTCGAATATGTGAATGGCCGCAGGGTTTCAAAATCGAATTTATACAAGCGAAGTCACATACACGCGAGCACACGCGACAAACACGTCAACATACGAACGCTTAAGCACTTCGCGATCAGCCACGCACACCTAAGCACGCGATCGCGCATACTTGATAACACTCCGGTAATTGTGTGAACGTTTTAGTACATACGAAGTTACAAACGCGGTCTCAAACGGGAACCTGCAAACGTGCGAGATCATGAATCGGTCACGTTCGGAAATCTTTACTCGTTATTCTAGCCACTTAGGTCCATACATTCAGTCGGACCAATCAAAAAATAAAGGTCATATCCACCACACGTTCTACTGCGACATGACTGGGAACTCTAGTGATATGGAAGAACTCACTTTCTTCTAGAATCTGAACCGTACACAAAAAAATAAGTATAAGATTCACGGTCCGCGCGCGATCATTCTAGAACACACGCGAATATGCGAAAGGGACACGATTATCAAATAGAATTTATACACGCGGAGTTACCTACACGTTAGCACCTGGGACATACAAACACACACGCGATCGAACACGTTAACGTACAAATGCTCGAGCCTTTCGCGATGATACACGCGATCGCGAGTCCCTACGCCTGCACATACCTGAACCGTACAATGAATATCACATTCAGAATCACGGTCCGCTACAATTCGCCTAAAGCAGTGTTTTAGTGGGCGCCATTCGCCTGTCTCGTCTGCAAATTGTAGTATGTGATTCTGACGGGGAGCCCTTCCGAGAACCTAGCTCAACAGCTCCAGTAGTACAACTCTCGAAAAAAAATTAACTCGTTGTAGCCAGGGCCGACTCGGGGCCCCTGGGTACTGCTGAGCCTAGGGGGCCCCTATAGTTGAACAAGTATAAAGTACTCAGAAATTATTTTTTTCGAAATTTGAGTCAAATCAGTTAACCATGTTGAATTTTTTTAAACAAATTGTGTGCGAATCGAAATATATAAGGAAAAAAATAATTTCAGATTTCCTACACTAGGTGTCCTTGTAAATAAAGATGATTTTAGTAAATCAAACCGTGACCCAGGCGGTGTAATCTGACATTCATAGTCATATGATGTTGTTTGAGGATTAAGAGGGCCTACGTCAAGAAATAGGAATGGTGGAGTAGGGCGGGTTAAATACCCGTTGTTCAGACTAGTACAAATTTCTTCGTAAATACTCCATAATGTGGAACCTTAAACGGTGCGAATTGTTGTTAATACTTCCTGTAGTTTTCAAATGTTAAATTTGAATTTCTCAACACTGAGGCTGTTATATGTTAGTAGCTATCAAACGCTGTTGACAGACAACAATTTCAAGGATATATTTAACTTCACCACTACATTTGACCTGGCATTACACAATGACAATCTACGATAACAAAGTAGCAATTTGCCAATAAAGTTAAACTTGCAAATACAGATGTTTTTATGATCAAAACATGCTTATGATATGAAACAAATGTTTTCAGCTAAATAAATCTTTAAAAAAGCCTTTAATCCCTCAAAAGCCGTTGAGATATTAATGTGCAAAATTACTGTGCGTGTTCATGATTTTTTGCAGAATTTTTAATTTATTCATCAATGCCTGGGAAGACTTGACCAAGCGAATTTTGAAAAATCATTGCAAAAAATAATGACATAAAACATACTGTAATTATTTTTTTCAATATTGTCGAGATCTTTAGGTAGCAGTATAAAAATATAGAAGGGTTGCATTTCATAAATTTCGATTTTTTAATGCATTTCTTTTTAAGGATTAACTGTACTGCTTACACTGCATGCTCACACGTCACGAAATCAGTCATATTTCTGCTAACTTTGTTTACTAATACTAAATTACATAGACTGATGTTTGAGGTGGGATTTTTTCTGTGGTGTCATTAACATCAACAGTAGTTACCAGTGGCATAGTAAATATCAGTAATTTTGTATCCTTCTTCAGCTTATTGCCACTTGGTCAAGTCTCCCCAACATTAGTTATTGCGTTCAATATCGTGCAAATTTTAGTAATAACTATTCCAATGTTCCGATTTATGTAAAATCATTTCACTGCTTCATAAGGAATAAGATGATGTATGATTACTTTAATAGTAATTAGTAGTTTAGTAGATATGTCCATACAAAATTTGATAAAAAATTACATCATTCAATGCAAATTTACTAATTACGGAATATTTTCTATAAGGAAAAGATTTTTCATTCCAAACTTTTAAAATTACCTTAAGGGATCGAAACAATATTTTTGATAAAATTTTAAGATTCCAATAGAAGACGTCATAACCAAAAGTAGAATCATGCTCTTTAAATACGGTCATTTTATACCCTTGCACTAAATCTCTGCATCTTTTTTATCTTTATTCGGTATGTTTTTTTCATTTTTTTTACTATATCTTTAATTAGATTTTAACGACATTCAATTAGTTAGAGATTACTGGATAGGGAAAGTTAGAAAAATTAGAGCCATAATACTTGAGTACTATGGCTCTAATTTTCATAACTTTCCCTACCCAGTAATCTCTAGCTAATTGAATGTCGTTAAAATGTAAAAAAGAAAATGTGACTAACATAGTTAAAATAAAAAAAGAAAAAAAAATCTTTAATTAGACTTAGAGACAAACGTACAAATGGTCGTAGCCTTCGCGGTAACACAAATCTGGTTACAAACGCGAACATACAATTGCAATCATACACACATACTTACGACCGCGATCTCGCCAACATTAAAGCACCTCCGAAATTAAGTGAACGCTTTAGCCCCTAAAAACTTACAAACGCGGTCTAAAGCACTCACCGCTCGCGCGATAATGAATCGATCACGTCCAGAAGTCTTTACCCTCGGTCCTAGCAGCCTAGACACGCCTTCAGTTGGGCCATCTAAAAAATTGACGCTCATAATAATTAGACAACATGTTCCATGGCGACATGACTGGAAACTCTAGTGATATGGGAGAACTTACTCTCAAGCACCCGTTTCACGGCCCGCGCGCGATTGTTCAAAATACACGCGAATGGCCATACGGTTATAAAAAAGATTTTATGCATACGAAGTTACATACATGTTAACACACGCGACAAACACGTTAACACACAAACGCTAGAGCCCTTCGCGACCATTCACGAACACCTGCACCCACGATCTCGTAAACAGGATAACACCACGGTGACTAAGTGAACGTTTTTACATTTCTTATAAAAGAAATGTATAGAATTCGCTCAAACTTTCAAGATTTTTTCCGAGGCCCGGAGGGCCGAGTCTTATATACCAATCGACTTAGCTCGACGATTTGGGACAATGTCTGTGTGTGTGTATGTAACGGACAAATTCTCATTCGTGTTTCTCAGCAATGGCTGAACCGATCTTATCCAAACCAATTTTAAATGAAAGAACTAAAAAACAGTATGAACGCTATTAATTTGTTTTTGATTCTGATGTTTAGTTTCCAAGATATGAATGTTTGAATGCGTAAAAATGGCGTTTTTTGCAGTTTTTTTAAATTATCTGCCGAAATTGACAATATAGATTAACAATTTATATGTTTTAGACAGCTTTAACGAATACCTTTCGAACAAGCTATAGATTGTAGAAATCAGACTATTATCAAAAGAGATATTCAACATTAAATGCGGACGAAAGATTTTTATCATTTCCCATTGCCAGAAATATGACCAAAAACATATAATCTATTATTAACGCCTAAACAGCTTATTTTAGGTCAATAGTATCTTCGGAGAATTTAATGGAGGTAATATGGCCTTTCTTCTGGAATTGTGCTTTTGCTGATTAATCCCCCTATGAGTGAGATATTTTCACAAATTTTCTTGGAAGTGATTATATCGAAATGATGTCTTCAGCAAATTTGTAGCTCTTACTTTTGCGAATAACTTTACTAAAGCCTTTAAATATCTATTTTGAATACTTTAAAAGTTATGGCTTGTTGTTTGTTGATTACTCTTTGTCGCCCATTTATTGTTCAATATAGTAATAATCCATTGAAATAAGCTAAACATTATTTCGATAAAACGACTTTTGTATTTCATTTTACTATCTACAACCGCTAGAAATAATCACCGAACACTTCCAAGTTGCCTGGAAGGAACTTGATACCTTATCAGTACAAAAATGTTCATTTGTGCGAACCTTCTCACTGCAATTTTTCTAACTTATAACCATCGGATCGATCTGAAACATATCGGAAAATGAAAAGCGAAAAAAATAACTCCAAGCAACGGCGTAGCCAAGAGAAGGTTTTGGGGTTTAACACCGTACAACACCCCCCCCCCCCCCCCACAACACCCAAAAAAAAAATATTGGATTGAAGTTGAAAATTTATTGATACAGACTGATTTAATTCCATATTACAATAACAATTATCTGATCCGTGGATTGATAACCTGTTGTTGTTAACATCATTAGGACTTTTGATAAATTGTCGGAATGGGGTCCTGATATGTAACTGATCTATTGGTTTTGATTTCACAGTTGTCTAATTGCATCAATATCAAATTCCTGCCTGAAAACATTCCAATAGAAAATTCCAGAGTACTGTAATCAATCATAATCCTCAGATTTATTTTCAAATTGATCTCGTTTTTGTAGAAATGTATTGTAATAAGGGTCTTTATTCAATAGGAAGCGAAGTTAAAATTGATTTAATGTCTATGAAACATAGAACTGCTCACCAAAAAAATGCATAACTTTCAACATTTGCCAAAAATGTTTTTGCCTTTCTCATTCACTCTAAAATTCGTCAATCTAATCCCGACCCGGAGGACCGAGTGTCATATGCCAATCGACTGACTTCGTCGAGATCGGAAAATGTCTGTGTGTGTATGTATGTGTGTATGTGGAAAAAAATGTGACCTCAGTTTCTCAGAGATGGCTGGACCGATATACACAAAGTTAGTCTCAAATGAAAGGTACAACCTTTCCATCGGCTGCTATTGAATTTTTTATTGATTGGACTTCCGGTTCCGGAGTTACGAGTTAAAGAGTGCAATCACACAGCAAATTCTCATATAAACTGAAATGAAAAATTTTCAAAATCAAATTTGTATTTTTGATGCCAAATGACTTTAAAATGCATGAAACATTGAGATGTTTGACAAAAATTGACTTCTTTGGACTTTGGTACATTTTTGCCTTTCTCATGTAGAAAGGTTATGCAATCACTCTAAAAATCGTCAATCATACCGATCCGGAGGGAGTATGCAGTGAGGGGTTGCTACTTTAAAATTAAAACTAATTTAAAATTTCTTAACAAGTTGAAAATTTTCGGCAGGACCTGGACCTCTCGGATCTTTCTCCATGATCCGCCGCTGGTTTCAAGCGATGTTTCAGTATCACATAGTATCTCAAGATCGTGGCTGTCGATCCATTGTATGTATGTGCAAATCGTACTGAACATGTAATATTCATTCCCACCATTGTATTGAACATAACCAGCCATGGAATCGTAGTCTGGACAAATGAGACAAGCACAATTGCACCACTAGAAGGATTAAAACAGGTTTTTATTTTGGGAATGCGTCAAGTGAGACGAAAACGTAATATGATTAATAAGGAGGATAACACTTTCCGAATGTAGAGAGAAATTTATGAAAAATGACGATTTCCATTCGACTCTAGCAGGTTCTGATCGATTTTGATGAGCATTTGATTTTTGTTGTATGACCAATTGTATGTATGTCAAATGTTTAAAAACAGTAATTTAAGGTCAAGATAACATCATTTTGAAACCGCCAATTTCGGAGGTTTAGTATCTTCGACGAGTTTTACAAACGTTAAACAGCGCATCATTTGATAAAACAATTTTGACGGTTTATCGTCCAAGAAGTATTTATGGTGAATTTTCTCAGGTTAATATTCATGACTACAATAAAGTCGCAACAAATTCGCTAAAGACACGAACCTTGTTACTATTTTCTGGAAAATAATTCTGCATAATTTTAAAACTTTTAAAATTATGGTTTCGGAATTATGCCGTTTAGACAGTAAGATCGATTTTCACCAAACCCCCGCCAAACCGAATTTCTGGCTACGCCGCTGACTTCAAGTAAGTAGAAACAAAGTCGTTCTACACTCGTTCACAAGAAACTTCTTCGAATGCTGAATATCTATTCTAATACATTGACACCCCAATTGTATCAGCCAAATATGAATTGCCAAATATGATTTTTTTATTGCATCGAACTACAACAATTTTTAGGTAGCTTTCAAGAGGTTGTTTTATAGACTTCTTCCAAAATTTGGCGAACCTATTCCAATTCGTATACTAATTAATTGGTATACTTAAGGGTTTATATGTTGCAGATAGAGAAAATACTGAAATTTTCAGCTTTTTTCCTACACAATATTACGAAAGCTTATTAAACAATTTTTCCTAATAAGTTTGTGAAAATTATAAACTATTTGAAATTTTTTAATAGTTTAATTTTTTATTTAACCGTGATTTTTTAATAAATAGTGACCATCGCTTCACAACGTAGTCTATTTTTCATGGCTTGCGGTGAGTACGATCTCTCGAATTGCTGAACTGAAAATTATGGAATGGAAAATAATTTTTAGTGTTCTTTACAGATTTAACTCGCCGCGCAGATAGCTCTGAATTAGACCCGTTGGTGCCCTAAGACGATTTCGCTAGATTTTCGGAGCACTGTGCACCCAGTGCATTAACGCATGTGACGGAAGGCTATCGAATAGTTTCGTGAAAATGAAAATTCCAATAATGATGATGATTTCCCCAAACGGTTCGTTTTCGAGAGGGGGTACTACTGGGAAGTCACCTTTAGAAAAAGTCGATGTCGAAGTAAAATTTGGAACTATGCACGCATGCACTTCAGAGATAACGTGATATCAGGAGCTGCGATTTCATTTCAACGCTTTTTTGTGAAAAGGGCGATACTCACAAATGTAAACATAAGGCTTTTTTCATACATGCGAATGATAAATAAATAACCCCTTTAGGAAAATTCAGTTTTCCCACCACAATTTGGATATTTTATTAACAGAGCATTAACAATAATTCGTTGGAATGTCTATTTTATGGGCCATTTTTTCGCTTTCCCATTGATTTGGTTTGAGATTTCTAGCACTGATGTTGTCCTATGCTGATTTGAGCGATTCTCTGAGTCCTGCCACTATCCCATGTAGTATGTGTTATCAAAAACATCGCGAAACATCAAGTTCTAAATGTCCTCAAACGATATAATATCCGAAGAGAGTGATAAGAGTTATAAGAAATGTCTCATCACACTGTTAGGTGGATTAAAAGCGTTTTGTACTTATAAATTCACAAACGCGGTACCAAGAGTAAAGTTACAAAGGTCCGTGGTCGCGCAATCATGTATCGGTTACGTCGGGAATTCTCTACTCTCGGCCCTAGTAGCTTATGTTCATGCCTTCAGTTGGACCAATCAGGAATAGATTACACTCATATCCACTAGACACGTTCCGTGGCGATATGGCCGGGAACTCTAGTGATATGGGAGAACTCACTTTCTTCTAGCATCAGCCCCGTACACTGAAAATTAAGTATCAAATTCAAAAACACGAGCGAATAACCATGTGTCCACATAGTTATAAAATCGAATTTATACACGCGAAGTTACATACATGCTAACACACTTGTTATTCAAACGTCCACGCGATACACAAACGCCTACGCGATCAAACGCGTTTACTTACAAACGCTCGAGCCCTTCGCGATGTTACACAAAGGCGAACATGTGATCGCGATCATCCCCGCACAACTACGACCAAAATTTCTCAAACTCAAAAAGCATCCCAATGATTTAGCAGATGGTATAGCACTTATAATCTGATTAATGAGGTCTCACGCACACACAAATAAATACTCATTTCAACACGATCGTCAAATCTCTACGCCCGCACATCTGAACCGTACACTCAATGTTACAACCAGAATCACGGTCCGCTGCAATTGACCTTAAGCAGTGTTTTAGTGGGTGAAATTTCCCGTCTCGTCTGCAATTGTAGTGAGTGTTTCTGATGAGGAGCCCTTTCGAGAACCCAGCTCTACAACTCCAATAGGACAACTCTCGAAAAAATAACAAATATGTCAATGTGCTACGAAAAAATTGAAAAATCCAAAAAGACTGCGGTGGCGTCACCTGCCGCTGTGAATGCGTTTTTTCTTAAAACACCATTTCGCATGTCGTGCGATCCAACAGCTTATCCTTTTCGAATGGCGTCAAACTTAGAGGGTGTCTTTATAAGGAGTGGAACGATAAAAAGATGTTCGACTTAAATTTTTTACAGCGCTGTTCAAAATTTTTACCGCCACCACCCCTCACTGCGTAGCTGTGTGCGTACGGAATGTTGCCTCTATGTGATTTTTGCCACTTTCCATTCAATTGTCAAAATGGTGTTGAAGCAAGAGTAACAGTAACAAAATTTTCTGTACGCGACTTCCAAACAATTTCCAGGTCAATAGTTTTACACGGCTACCGAAGAAGACAACGGTCAAGATAAGTTTAGGCAGGAAAAGGTTTACGGAAAAGTATTTAGTTTGGTAGGCGATTTGCACAGGCAGTGCGGTAAAATATCAATTTCAAACGAAAATAATCGTTTCAAGTGAAACTTCGAGCCTTTCACTGTAAACATACCACCACTATATCAGTTGAGTTCGGCTGCCGTCTTCGTTTGAGTCACTCAAAGTTCACTGTCAATTGAATAACAGGTTCTAGTAATTTGACGTTTTTGCCTGTTTAGTTTCTATTGAACACCAACATCACATTAGCACGGTCTCAGCTAATGGAAGTCAACCATTCCAATGAACCACTCACAAATGAATATGAAGGAACACTCACTGACATAAAAATAACTCCGACCAAGATAATAAATAATATAGGGTAAAGGCTATGATAAAACGAGGCAACTCAAGACGGATACAGGTACGAGCATTTTTTCTCTGCATGAGTAAGGTTGTATTTTTTTTCGATGAAGCTGATAAATCAGGAGGATATGAAAAAGAAAAGAATGAAACAAATGACGTAGTGGGCTTTTCTGCTTAACAAATATAAAACAAATGCACTCAAAAATGACAAATGTTCCGAACCTTTCTTTCTCTTCTTCTTGGAGAGTTTTCTTTCCTTTCTTGTGCCCTGGTGAATAATTGTTGACAGATGACTGTATGCAACTAGCGAGGTTGGCAGTGCAGCCAATTTCTTTGTCATATTTAGATATGTTGCTATAATACACATAATAATGACTGTTTTATTAACTCACATTTCGCCAAAATATATCTGGAACTAATCAATCCAAGATTTTTATCATATACTACATGTTTCTAGCAAATTTGGTCAGCATAACAGCCTATTCATCAGAATCAAATTTGCCACAAACTTTGAAATAGAGATGGACGTACTACCAAAATACAGAAATATACAGAAATCGTATTACTAGTTGCTTTATCTTGTCTTAGGTGTAAACGGGCGAACTCGTTAAAGGTCCAAGATGATAGATAACGGAAATCGATGGTTAGTCATTTTAAATGAAGGCGTAGTTGGTTGAGTGGTAAGCGTGACAGCCACCCATCCCAGTTAGTCTGGGTGCACTCCCAGCCGAGGTCGCTGAGATTTTTCTGAGGTGTAAAATCTTCCTTCGGAAGGGAAGTAAAGCCGTTGCCTAGCAAAAGCAAGTATCGGACTAACGTTCCTTCTGCGATCTACGTTCGGGCCAGGCCGGCGCCGGTTTTGTTCAATAAAAACTTTAGGATTACCAGGAGTTGCACATTGAAAGATGTTTCCCTAATCCCAAGCACTACTACTGATTCCCTGTGCAACTTCAGCTAGTCTAGATCGATAACGGAGTAGCAGCTACGGGTGGTCGTACAAGGTCAAGCTCGATGGTTAAAGTCATTTTTAAATCAGAGATGAGGGCAACATGGATACCATTTGAAAGGAGGTTAGGCCATTTTGAAATCCAAGATTGCGGCCTATAGTGACCAAGAAACTGTGAAAACAACTATCAATATGGGTATCATTTAAAATAATCATAAAATACCGTAATTTATGAATTTAGGCCATTTTGAAAACAAAGATGGCGGTTTCGGGTAACCACCACAGTAAAAACCATGATCAATATATATCTATATCGCTTTTGCAATGATGGTCACTAGATGACGGAAACTGATGATTGAGGACATTTTGCAATCAATCAATCCAATATGGCGCCTTTTGGTTACCTCAAATCAATAAACCCACCTTCGATATGACCTATTTATAGCATTCATATCGAGCAGAACCTTTTCGAATTCTTTCTGAAAAAGAAAAGATTCTCGTAGACTATAGACTGTGCTCGTAATGTGTTCTTATATAACCAGTGCGGAAATGTTTTACCTCTTCACCATGTCATCGGAATTGTACACAGGGAACTATTGGTAGAGGTGCAAATAAATAGCTGAATTACATATTTGATTTTAGCAATGAATTTGACAGCTTCGTACAATTATGATAGCATACTGCGGCTATCATATTTCTTTTTCAAATTTTCTTAAATTCGCAGAGTTCAGACGAAAATAATGAATCTACTAATAACAGCTTATTGAAACTGGTTGCAATGAAAAATGTTATTTGGTAGTACGTTCATCTCTACAATATTTTTGTTGCAAATTTGATTCTGATGAATAGGCTGTTATGCTGGCCAAATTTGCTAGAAACATGTAGTATGTGATAAAAATGTTGGATTGATTAGTACCAGATAAATGCGAAATGTGTGTCAATAAAACGGTCATTATTATGTGTATTATAGCAACATATTTAAATATGACAAAGAAATTGGCTGCACTGCCAACCTCGCTATCTGCATACACTCATCTGTCATCTGGCACAAGAAAGGCATGATAACCAAAAATACGAAGCCAGTTGTCTCTTTTTGTCTTAGGTTTACCCGGATCTCATTTGACTGGTGCTCACTCGGGAAATTGAAAGCTGATCTATCCATTTGAGAGGATCAAACGAAGGAGGTTGAATATGAATTGCGACTCATTTGAAAGCAGCGGTGAGTGAAGTGCCATGAACCCAGCTTCAGATTAACAACAACTGATGCGTTAAATGAATGTGAATGCTACTGCAGACGACTGATTGACTGCGTTCATTCAGTTTCGATTGAATGAAATGAAATTTTACTGCACTGTGCACAGGTCACTGTCAAATCAATATATTTATGTCACTAAATGTTTGTAGAAAAGATTGCTGCATTTTCTGAGAAATACAGTTGTTCTGTGTTGTTTTGACAAGACCTAGCATCCTGCGATGGCGGTAAAACGGCGCGGGAATGGCATACTTCCAAAAAAAGTTCCAATCGTACCCAAGGACGAAAACCATCCAAACCAAGCCCAAAGAAAAATATTCGGCAATCGTTAAGCGGAACTAGTATTGGTTTAGAAAAAGTATCACGAGTATCAAATTTTGGCAAAACCGGAGCACGTTTGGTGTGAAATTACTGTACATTCTTATTGATATTTAGAATCGATCAATATTAATTATTATGTGCGTGTAAATATAATAAATACCCCGTAAAAGTGAGAAATATCTCTATTCTAATTATATTTTTTGATCTTTTCTCTTTCCAGGTATGTTTGACATATATTTCCAAATGGCAATCTATAGACAAGTAGGTAATATGAACTGATCAAACTGAACACTCATGAACGCACCTGGGGTTCGTAAATCTCTAGTCTAGTCTACACATACATAGCCAATACATGTAAAACGCACCTGGGTTTCGTAAATTCAACTAAAATACTAAAGCTGGTTCCATTTATAATTTAACCTAAGAAAGTGATATATTCCTCCAAGAGGAAATAACATTCAAATCGCTGAGTGTATTATTTAAATTAGTTATGGAATTTCCGTTTCGACTTCGCCTCATCAGAATCCGACGCTAACTTAGTGATAAAAATATTAAACTAAGTCTTCGTCAACTTTTTGGAAGAATTCTTGAGTTATTTTTTGAGAACGGGCATAGCGTAGTTGGTAAATCGATTATCAGGTACGTAGCTCACTTGAGTTCAGTTCCCAATCCCCGCACATAGAATTAGAGATTTTTCTGACCAGAAAAAAGCGACGGATGAATCTAAGGTTAAAACTTCTATAATTGAAATATAAAAAACGGGTGCGCGACGTTTGGCATAAATACGTTAGGCATAAGTACGTTAGGCATACATACGTTAGGCATAAGTACGTTAGGCATAATGGACATTAGGCATAATGAACGATTGGCATAATATACGTTAGGCGTAATGAACGATTGGCATAATGTACGTTAGGCATAATGGACGATAGGCATAATCCACACAAAAATAAAAAAATAATCGCAAAGCTTTCGTTTTTATAGAGATTTTTTTCAGATTAGAAAAAAGGACGCCTTGCTATACCATACCTTCGCATAACTTTAGCGAGAGACTCCAAAATGAAAAATACCATGAGCGATATTTTACCCTTGCAAGTGTAGTTTTTTTACTATTTTTTCTGTAGACGAGATGAAGAAAATATCCCATCATTTAAGTGAATAGTTTTGGTACAAGCACATTTCAAGCTTCTTAGATTTAATAGTAATGCAGTTGCATCCAAATAACAAAAAAAAAACAAAATAATGAACAGACATTAAGTTTTGGCTCCTATGGAAACTGGCAGTGTCATGTACAGGATCAACATTAGGCTACGGATTCTACGTTTGTGATGATACCATTTTCGTTTCGGTAACTCGTCACTGTACAGGATTAAACTTTCGCTCATATCAAAGAGATTCCGTAGTTCTATTTGTGATGGCCTCGAGAATACAATCATTGTGCTTAATAATATGGGAGACAATCAATATAGAACCAGCAATATTCGTACATTCGTTGAATGAATAATAAAATGCATCATTCTTTCTTTCATGAGCTGTTCTTCAAGGTTATATATTTTCTTCTTGGGCAATCTTGCATGCATGAAAAACTAATCTAAGTTAACCCTTACATGCTCAACTTTTTGTAGTGTTCATAGAGTTCAAGAAACACGAAAAACCCGCTTTGAAAGATTCTTCTTTCGCAGTGCTGGAAACTGCTCAATATTTACCTTCCGGTGCTCAACACAATTTTCCTAGAAAATTTTCGATATTCTATATGCTAGGAAAAGATAGTCGAAGACGGTTCAAATTGATGCGTTTTATCAGTTTTCAGAATTATTGGAAAATAATGAAGATATATCAAAATTTTATTTATCAACTATCTCTGGTAGTATATCAGACTAATAGAAATAACTTCAGTTCTAAGTTCTAACAGTACCAGGTACTGATCTTACTTGTTTTATTGAGCAAATTCTGCTTAAATCAAAAGTTTTAGCAATTTAAAAATGTCGTGTGCAAAAATCATGGGCATGAAGGGGTTGATGTGCGCTATTCATACCTTAATACAAAATAGACCGATTTTAAACAAGTATTAGTCTATTTTAGAGATGTGCAATTTGTTTATTCGTTCGTTCGAGGTGCATTCGTTCTACATCTCTTATTTGAGTTTAGCTTTTTTGAGGTATTTACAATACAATAAAATGTTGAGCGAGTTCTATCAGCTTCCAGAGTAATTCTACAACATCAAAAAAAATCAAACACTTGCGCTTTTACCACCCGATGCTGTCACCACCAAAAAGTTATTTTCGTAAAGGATACTTCAACATGATAATTTATGCCTAACGTCCATTATGCCAATCGTCCATTATGCCAAACGTCCGTTATGCCTAACGTATATTATGCCTAACGTCCATTATGCCAAACGTCTTTATGATTAACGTCCATTATGCCTAACGTACGTATGCCAAACGTCCGTATGCCTGACGTATTTATGCCTAATGTGGTACACCCATAAAAAACATTTCGCTGAATACCTCTCATCATCTCTTTCTTTAACCTATGAGCTAATTTTTCCGTTATAACGGATTTGGACATATCTGTATTTTTACGTTTAGCGAGTTAATAATTTTAACCCGGGATTTCTCTATAGCGTACTTTAACGTAACACAAGGAACCGTGCTAGGGAGCATCTTAGGGACCATTCATAAATTACGTAACGCAAAAATTGCCCAAAATTGACTCCCCCCTCCCCCCATGTAACAAATTGTCACAAATTTCTCCATCCCCCCCTCCCCTATTACGTAACAAATTCCCAGAAAATTTTTTTTTTCTTTGATGAAAACATGTTACGTAACGAATTAGCTAACTCCCCCTCCCCCCTATGTCACAACATGTCACAACTTGTTGTACCCCCTCCCCCCCCCTAAAAGCGTTACGTAATTTATGAATGGTCCCTTATTTGAGGGATTATGAAACATCCCTCAAATAAGATGCTCCCTAGCACGGTTTCTTGTGCGAGCAAGTTCTTCATTGAATGTCCTGTTGGGGAGCTAGTTAGCCTGCCATGAGTGAAAATCTTCTCATAGACAGATTTTTTTCCTGTATCAGTATCATTCGTAAGTCAAAGGTCCTAAGGGTAAAATTTAATCAATATATACTTAACTAATACATTTTGAAGGGGAATCAACCATTGCCCACCCAGCAACATTTTGACAGCGTTGTCTTTTGCGGCCCAATCATACTTTACCCGAGTAACACAATCTCTAGTGCGTCACTGACCCCATCGTTCGTCTCTTGACAACGTTCCTGTCAGCACATCCCGTTGCGCGCACTCATCAACGCATCATCACCGTCCACCCATAAGTAATCCCACAATGAATCGAGAAAACACATTTGTATTGTGTTCCCACTCAACATCCCTCTCCTTCTCCTTCTCTTCGTCAACGTCTTCGCAGTCGCTGCCGGCCTTGACCTACTGATATAGAAATGGAAAGTGTTGAAAATAACGCAGCAGCAGCAGCAGCACCGACCGAATCGCGCTCGCTCCCCCGGCGACAGACAACAAAACACGGTGTAACTTCTTGCAGTTGTGGTGTGATTTCACTTCGCTGCTGTGACGCATCATTTTTTATCGCACGTCGCGTCGCACCACGTCCAGGCAGTCGGTCGGTTGGTGGGTTGCTTTTTTATATTATCTTTGTGTAAACCATCTGATATTCGGGTATATTAAAGACAACGCACTTCGTTCGATGTCTGATGGATTCCGGTTTTTTTTTTTAATTTAATTTGGTTATACCCTCTCACTTTCCATCAACACTTCAACATGATAATCACCGTTCAACGGTCAGTTGGACGGTTCCGAAATTATGCAAAACGGCGCAGCGAACCGAATTTTAAGCGATTTCATAATCGTTCAGTTTGAAGGTCTCCAAGTTTAACGATTGGAGGTGTTTTAAATGAATATGGGTGAATTAGGATAGATTTCATTCCGAAGATAGCTTCTATTATTGCGTTCGCCAGATTAATTTTCCAAATATTTAGATTTTTCCAATTTAGTTGGATTTTGCTCTGATTTTTATTTTTCCACCTTATAACAATGGCTTTACAACTAATACTTTGGAATCAGAATCAGAGAGAAGTATTTATATCTACACAGCTAAAAACTTATAACTTTACATCTCACGAATTGCTCCTAAAAATAGCATCCAAATTCACATGCCAATTCCAAAAAGTTTATTTCAAAATATAGGAGAAAAGAGAAAACGACCGAAAATAATATTTTTCATGTATCGTTATAAATGGAATACTTTTCCTTTTCTATTTTCGGGTTTAGATTTATATGGAACGAAAGTATTGTAAGATCGAGGGCGACTGTTTGAAAATTTCCAAGCTCTCAGCTACATCAAATTTCCAGGGATTGGATATTTGTCATTGAATTTTTATATCTAGGTAGTTAGGTCGTATTTTTTTGAAAAAGGCGTGTTCCGCTACCTTAGATTTGAAATGGTCTATCTTTATCCGATTCCCTAGAAGCTTTAGTAATTTCTGCTATGTGTTCCTTGAACCGAATTTCTAAGGCTCTATGTATAAAAGGTTGTAGCAATAGCAATTTTGTTTAGACTGATATGAACACTGAAGAAGACTATAAGTAATAGTTGAAATACTAATATGTGATTGATGGTGAAAAGCAATTATTTTCCATTATTATTATTATAGCGGAATTAAACGGAAGACATCTGATCGCACAGTATCGATCTTACAATATTTTATCAAAAATTTAAAAAAATATTTGCTTTGAGATGTTCAAAATTTTATCCCGAAGATTCTTTGGATGAGAAGATCCATTCAAGTCCACGATATTGAGACACCGTAACGGCACTATTCAAAAAACTACATTCAACGATAATCACGTTTAAAGCTTTGCTCGTCTATACTTATGGATACAACCAACGCGCTCGAATCTGAATTTTTTTGAAGATTTTCAGAAGGATGTACTTTTAGAAAACGCTATAAAATAAATTCGAGTTTTTGTGTCCCACCTTTAAATATAAAAAAATATAACTTAAAACACGTGTGATCTGTTTAGTTTTCGAACATTTCGAAAATTCTTGCGAGATTCTGTCTAAAATATACAGATTTTCGAGACATTTTTGCAATTGTGTTTGTTATTCACTTTTGACTAGCATGATCAAGCATATTCAAACTATACCCCTTGAAACGACCTACTTTAATGTATTGGCTCAGTATAATGCTAACCTTCAGGCGTATACTATGAAAGAACGCGAGTTCGAGCCTGGAAAGTATAATTATTGTGAATGAATTTGACAACTCTGGTCTACCTTCAGGCGGATAGTGGTCTTACATTCAATGTTGACCATTCATTATACTACTCGCGTTTTCAACACATTCGCTTAACACTGCCAATTTTGCATGGGATGCATGCATTACTGGTAGTGTTTCGTTTTTGGTTCGTGTTGAAAATAATTATATTTTTGGAATGGCCAGTCAAAAAATTATATTTATTGCGGAGCTGACAGTTTACAGCAACGTTTTGAACGCGGGGATAAAATTCATCCTCTTTTGAGATAATTTAATCATCTCATGAACCGCTAGGCTATTTTTTTCCGCGTCCCTTATCACCTATTTTATAATGGGATTCATCAACAGTGTTATCTTTGAAAATGAACTGTCTTGGTTATGCAACTGATTTCCCTGATCGTATTTTACTGCAAATAATTAAGTAGGTTTTATTTTATTATATTCAGAATTGCACATATTTTGTCGTATTTAATTTTAAATGTTCTTTGATTTAATGACATTGTAAGGGAACACGTATCCGCCGGTTGATGCTAACCGAACTAACATTTCTTTGGACTGATCAAACAAATTTCTTTGTTTGTTTAGTGTTTATTTGACCAACTAGGAATCAATCCACGGGGCATTTAATGTGCGTGGGGACTACGCATGTTCTTGTCTGAGTGCCGGCTGCCCAGAGCAATAAACATATGATAACACTTTTGAGAGTTGCATAGATTGTATCACTTATCAAGGTGAATCCAGATTTGTGTGACTCTTTACCCCTTCCTTTTAACAAAAAGTCCTTCCCGTGGCAAACGTGGAGATGCAGAGGTATACACGGTCTCTATATCAACGTTTGCTGCACTAACATTCCTTTCCTTCCCCGATGACTGTAAGGACTTGATCGGCGCCGTTATTGATATTGCAAAGTATAGAACTCTCGCAATGTGCACATTGAGAATGGATAGCTATACTGCCAGGCCCCATTCGTTGATTCTTTGTTCAATTTCGCTTGTTCTGGTCAATCACGGAATAGCAACTACGAATTGTACGGTCATCATGCTCATGCTCATACTCAATTGAATCATCTCATGAACCGCAAATAGGCATTCAAAAACAAAAAAATACTTTTAAAATACACGAGATGACCCAACACTATTCTAGGAAAATTGGTATTTTATGATGATTCCAACAACTTTCACCATGTCTCGTAGTAATGATGTTTAAGGGGAGGTTCTTTTTGTTTTTGACGAAACTAAGGCAAAGTTTGTTAATTTTTTATGAAATAATTAAAAGGCGTAAGAACTTTTGGGTTTGATGGTTGAATACGTTTATTATTCAAGACTTCGTAAAAATCAGTTTACTTCAACAGACTGCAGGCTCGTAGTTTTCGGACCATGGCAGACGGAAATCGCCATTTTGATGCCGCATTTTGAGTTTCACCCAGATAATGATGTTAACGATGTCTTGAATAATAAACGTATTCAACCATCAAAACCGGAAGTTCCTACACCTTTTAATTATTCCACAAAAAGTTGATAAACTCCTTAATGTCGTAAAAAAAACCTCCCCTTGAAAATTTATTTTAAAAAATAGTCGTACAAGGGTTCCCAGAACACCATTTCTTCGAATACTATTTTCCGAAAACCACAGTCAATAGTATTGCTCATTATATTTATTCTGAGAAGACCTACTATGCAGTCAAGTGTGTTCTAGGAGATGTTATTTGAAAATAGGTTTGAAATTTTCTTGATTTTGAAATGATTTAATGTATCTATGATTTTTTGTTTTTTTTATGTGTGAATGATTCTATGAAAATATTATTGAAAGAATTGAAGTATTATTAATTGGAAGTTCATTAATTAATTTATTTATGATGCATATTTTACGTTTTAGATTTTAATTGTAATCACGACTATTTGTACTATTGTGCCTTTTTTGAACATGAGCATTTTATTGAAAATATTTTCGAAATATTCTTAAGTTGGGAGTTTTTTACTTTGTTATCGGGCTCACATTGAGGTTTTTTTTGCAAATTTTCACAATGCCTCGAAGAAAACCGTCCGAAAACCTTTAAAATGCACATTTCACCGGCCTGGAAGAGTGAAAATTTTCCAGTGTCATTTTAACTCAAGAACGATTTGATAAAAGCGCGTAGAAGATTTTGCATGCAGCATTTTTCAATAAAAAATTTCGATTACAGTATTTTTTGCAGCAAAATCCTCTGAGTAAAAGTTATAGGTAGTGACTACTTCTGGACGGGAAAAATATTCATTGAAAAGAAAATTGTGACTATTTTCATAAAATTAAGAATATATGTTAAAAATCAAACCGCCAAACAATTATTTTTTATCCTTTGTTAACAAAATCCAAAAGAGAAAGGAAGCATTGTAAATAAATTGTATGATGGAAAAACTGTCAGTGAAAAAGTTTTCACATGTTTTTAAGTTTCATACAAATTGACAGACAAAACTACAATGTTATTGTAAAATATGATTTTAAATGTCATTTATAATTAAGATGCTTTTAACTAAAATTTTCCAAAATGTGGTAGGTTTGGAGGCATTTGGGATTTGGTTTCAACAAAACAATTAATTCGTGATACTGTCAATGTAAGCCAATTGCACAAGGGATCTGCCATCTTCCGGGATTGAAAAAGGATTCCAAAAGCATCGGGAATGTAAAAGGTGAACACAAACTTATTGAAACATAATGATTGTGCTACAAAATCTCTTGTATTTATCGAATAAATCATTGGAGGATGGTTGGTAAACTTGTTGACACTTCCACTTCACACTACCCATAATAGCTTGCACAGTCGTATCCGCGGTACTTTACCCCAAACCATTTACATTACTTATATTTCATTGCTACAAATTTCTGACTTCTCGCTTCATTTTGGCCTCGAAAATATCGGTTTTACGAAGTTCAGGGCGATTCTATAGATTTGTTCCCTTAACCCTTTCATACCCAACTTTTTTCTAGTGCATGTAGGATTTCAACACTATTTTTCCTTGAAAACGGTGGGTTTACGAAACACGAAAAGTCATTTTTCATAAAGATAGGTGCTTCCCTCGCAGTGCTAGAAGCTGCTCAATTTTTACCTTCCATTGCTCAATACAATTCTCCAAGAATATTTACAATAGTCCACTTGCGTGGAAAACGTAGCCAAAAACATTCTAAATTGATGAGTTTTAGCAGTTCTCAATAATATTGCAACATAACGAAGATATATGAAAAATTCAGTTTTAGTCGTCAACGTTAACTGTCCCTGGCAGCACTGCTTCATTGGAATCCAATCAGACTAACTGCAATAACTTCAGTTTTAGAGCTGATCCTTGTAACTTTTAGTACTCAAATGAAAGGCAATAGTCACATTTATTAGCCTTACTTGTTTTTGTGAGCAAATCTTTCCTCAATCAAAAGTTATAGCTGATTAAAAACGTTGTTGTCCACAAACAACATGGGCATGAATGGGTTAATGACAAAATGCACCGAATTATATCATATATCATGCCAGCACGCTGTTGGAATAGCAACAAGAAGCTAAATAGTTGCTTATCATTGCTCCGCCCCACAAATTGCAAACGACGTTTTTGGAGACACTTTGTTTTAAATGTCTCAGTGGTTGATGCTTTTTGAGACGAATTTTTTCGTTTTCAAGAGGTGCAGATTGCCTGCCAAATAAGGTATTTTGTTGCTATTTTGGACATGTTCTTTATTTTGTATAGATCGTCACCTACTGAGGTATCATTTCGGTGTTCAACCCTTATTCTGGAGTTTGCTGAAAGTCTGCTTGAACGTGCTGACGTTCTCGTTGCTTAGGAATTTGCTAAACTTGTATACACGCAATTAATATCTTGACCTTCTGGGCGTAACGTTGAGAAAAACCTACGTTTTGGGCAATATTATTTGTTGAAATGTTTGGAAGTTTGATGAAATTAACTTAGGCATTTTCCTTAGTCTTTTTACATATTGCTCCCATTTTCCTACCAGCTCCGTGCTAGTGATCTAATGTAAACCGATTCTTCAACCTTTTTAGTACTTTTGAGACGTTTGAATACCAAATTTTAAATATTTATTCTAATGCGCGGGTTTTATCGCATCTCAAATTGACTCATGCCCTTCTTTGGAGCAACAAAACAAAGAATGTGGAATTTCACCGGTTGTCAACAATACACATCAACGAGAAACTGTAAATCCGGGATTCGAAAGCTTAGTTGATTTCTTCTATTTTAAGAATTGACACTCATGAAAAATCTTAATTTTTAAACTATGACACTCGGACCCTCAACCGTGGTCGAGTCCAGAACTTCGCAGACTTAAAATAAGCTTACGATCGCTGCGTAGCCTCGAACAAATCCGACTATCGTCAAGGTTTCGTAAGCGACGGTTCGCCTACCTCCAACCATTTCATGTTTGTTTCTGAATAAACCGAAAACTTGGGAAAATGCATACTGATAGATTCAGTATATATTGATTTTCCGAGCCTTTTGATAAAGATCCATATAAACTGACTTTAGTGAAAATGCATCACATGGATCTCCCACAGAATGGATGTACTCTAATTTGACCGGATGATAAACATTTGTGAAAAATTGATAACTGATAATTGATAATTGATAACTTACTAGGGTTTCACTCTAGCCCGATCAAGATTCCATCTGGTGTTCCACAAGGAAGCCGTCTTCAGCCCTTGCTAGACATATTGTTCGTTAATGACATCTGCAACATCATTGGTTCTTGCAAACTACTGTACCCAGACGATTTAAATTGACCCTGTATAGTCCTTAATCGGTTGTGTTCTTCAAGAAGACGTAGGTGCTGTATTGCAATTGCGTGATTAAAGCATGCAGTGCAAGGGTTTGTTCGTCGGAACACTACTGATTTCGAAGATATATACGCATTGAAAAGGCTGTATTGCGCTTTAGTGCAAAGTGTACTGAAATACGCAGTTGAGAGTTGGGTTTTTTGGACCACGCTATAGAGAACACATTGCCATGATTGAGAGTATACACAAGTCTATTCTAAAATACGATCTACGTCGACTACCAACATGATAACATTTTCTTGTTAGTTTACTCAAAAATTCTCGTAACTTCCCCAAAAAGAACGGAACGTGATTATCAACCTCATTGAGCGTAGAGCTGCAATTGTGCTGAGACTATTAGTGGGGATGAAGTAATGACTTGGGGGTAATGTATTAAACTGTACTCAGGTTTTTTTACTCGGCGGATACGCGCGTGAAGAAAAAAACGCGTGAAAAAACCGCCTTAATTCAAAAGTCCGCATTAAAAAACCATGTAAAACATGGCGACTTTATATTACTCACTGCATCTTGAATAAAATTTGGAAAGGAGCTGGCATTACTAGCGGGTAACATCGCGACTAGAACCGACAAATATCTACTTGTTAAAAGACTTTTTTACACCCCAGCTCATAACGATACATGATTCGTAGTTCTTCGAATGAGCTTTAAATCTTCTCATCGTGACAGTAGCGATGACAAGTGGGATAGCATGTGTAAGTAAATGTAGGTAGGGGTTTGCCCACTACTCGGGTTTTTGTTTGCCCGGCGAACCCTTCTTTTCAGGGCGGCCTAGGTGCCTCTACAGAATTTCGGATTTTCGTAACAACAAAAAAGTAAACACGAAAAAATAAGTTACTAAATTTACCGACTTTTATTCCCCTCCTCTTCACTGCGTTTCTTAAGCTCCGCTGGTGCTGACGATGGCGGGAAGGCGGACGGTTTCTTCCGACCGGCCTTCGGTCGTATCTTTGTTGGCTGCTCCGGCAGCGGTCCTTAACTTTTAGCCAGGGAGGTGAGCAAGGCTCATTTGTTGGAATCTCCCTAGCGACGTCTACTCGCCGTAAACGATCCCGGAAGTCACCGCAGTGAACTTCCCAGGGAGAACCTTTGTCCACCCTGCTTCGTTCTCCTTGACGGTTAACTGTAGAGGAGAGCTTGGCTCGTTTGACTGATCCTCCACAGTGAGAACGTTACTGGTGTCACTTGGGTCCTTTTTATTTATCCGGAGAAGCGAGCGGCTCCTTGGCAATTAGCTTCTGTTATCCAGCGACCCAATATGTGATACACTGTGTAGCCAACAGCATGTAGCTATGAGGTACGGTGTTGTATTGCACAAATATGAGATTGGTTGAACACTAACGAATCATTTATAAGCTTTTCGCTTTCAAGTTCAAGAGCGTCAAAAACATATGCATTTACGCTCCCGATGCTTCATTTTGGACTTGGCGGATATATAGTAGTTGGTAAGTTGATTGCCTTGTAGGTAGCTTACCTGAAGTTCGATCCCAAACCTTCGTACATACTGGTAGAGATTTTCTAACCCGAAAAAGAAGCAAATGACCACTATAATCATAATATAAACATAAATTGTAACTATTTAACAAATTGATGTTACTCATGGCGAATTTCGTGCCAAATCGTATTCAGAGCTGGCAGCACCCTCTCAGATTTTAATGAAATTTTCTGCACATGAAGGCTTTGTCACAAAAAGCCACTTTGCATACTTTGTTTTTCCAAAAATGATCTAGACTGTCTTTTGAAAAGGGCCAAACTTTTTTTTACCAATTATTTTCAAATGATTATAGTCTGAAAATGACAAATCCTACAAAAAATGTTGTAGGAGTGATTTTCACAAAATTAATCAAATTTTTGAATAAAAATATTGAAAAAATTCTTCATCGACTCCTACACTGAAAAAAATCGATTTTAAAAATTTAAAGTCGATTTACAAAAAAAAAACCATTTTTGGTTTGGATGAAATTTTGTACTAAGATAGGTAATTATATTCCCTACCTACCGTCAAAATTTCAAGTTGGGCACTTTCAAGGAAAAAAAATTATTTGAAAAAAACTTTTCCTTGTCTAAACTGATTTTTTTTTTCTTCGGTGTATCTTTATCGAAAACTAAACCAATGAAAGTCATAATCATCTCAGAATCCAGTAAAACTCAGTTTGTGAGAAGATATTGTCTAATTTAGCAACTAACTATATTTTTATTAAGGGGATGCATACCTTTTCATTTTTCATAAAATCGAATTTTTTTGTTACTTTATCTGAAAGTACAACTCTTCAAGAATGTTTTCTCAAATTTTTATAGAGATCCGAGAAATAGATCGAAAGCTAAAGCGCTTCCAAGCACGTTTCGTCTACCAAGAGCAGTGGTAATTCGAAATTCTTAACTCGATTATCTCGAAATGTCGTTTTACTAAAAATGGTTTTTCCGTGATCACGATATCCGGAAATCTACTCAATCGATTTTCTTTATTTTTTCTGTTGCTTCTGAATTAGAATACCTTTTCACCTCTACTTTGCCACCAGGAATAGGTACAACACTGTGGAATTTCTGAGTGCCAGATATTGTTTAGGCGTTATTATACAGTTATTATACAGTTCTTCGAGTTCTTCTGACGTTTTGTTCTAGTGTTCAGTGGATATGTAGCAGAAATTTAATTTTTGATATTTTTATCAGTTTGTTCAATTGCCCAGTTATATAACTTTCGGGGAGTTGTTGTGGTACTTTCACAGTCGCGAGCAAGACTGGCTCCTTTTGCAATTCGCTTGAGAGTGCCACCAATAGCATCGCAGGGTCCTTTTCCATGCGATGTTGAAAAAATGCCATTCTGCAATTAATTCATACTTTGACTGGAATCTACACAAGCTTGCGAAGTTTTCCTTATTTTTGTATTGTGCAGCTGCTCTATCAGCCATAAAATAAATTTTAGAAAAGTTTGTCAATTGTTTCATAAAATTTATCATTTTTGAGATGAAAAAATGAACTGCAGTCTTCCAGTCTTCCAATCTTCCAGTCTTTCAGTCTTCATTCAAGTTTGTTATGAATATATACAAAATTCGTTGCTGACACTTTTTGCATGTATCAGGCAACTAGCAGTTGGGAAAATGTATTCTGAGATGATTATGACTTTCATTGGTTTAGTTTTCGATAAAAATACACTGAAGAAAAAATACAGTTTGGACAAAGAGAAGTTTTTTTAAATAACTTTTTTTCTTAAAAGTGCCCCACTTGAAATTTTGACGGTAGGTAGGGAACATAATTATCTAACTTGGAATAAAATTTCATCCAAATCAAAAGTGGAGTTTTTTGTAAATCGACTTTAAACTTTTAAAATCGATTCTTTTCAGTGTAGGAGTCGATGAAGATTTTTTTCAATATTTTTATTCAAAAATTTAACTAATTTTGTGAAAATCACTCCTACAACATTTTTTGTGGGATTTGTCATTTTTAGACTACAGCTATTTCAAAAAAATTAGTAAAAAAGTTTGGCCCTTTTCAAAAGACAGTCTAGATCATTTTTGGAAAAACAAAGTATGCAAAGTGGCGTTCTGTGACACAGTTCTCATGCACAGAAAGTTTCATTAAAATCTGAGAGGGTGCTGCCAACATTTGTTCGAGTTGGCGTGAAATTCATCTCATGGTTTATTTTGTAGCGTATTAAAAGTTCACACCACTAAAATTTTAATGCATGTCGAAAAAAAAATTTATGGGCCTTTAATATTATAAAAACAATATATAAAAAAATTGAAAGTCGGAAAAATAACTCAAACAAATTGTTTTTGTTTGTTTTCTTATGTTCAAGTAAGATTTTTTTAATGCCAATTTTTATTTTTAATCAACAATTTGCCGATTTTAAAAATATTTTCAGCGTTTTTTATGAATTTTACAAAATATCAAAATATCTAAAAAGAATGTATGTCGCTTTCTATCGTTCTAAAGAATCAAAACCATTTTGGTTTTTGGCTCTGTGTCAAAAATCACGGGATATAGATTTCCGACCGTGGACCTCTCCTAACACAAACGTGGACAAATGCAGTCACCATCTTGTGATAAAATTACATCAATTTATTTTATTGGGTAAGTTTCGCGCTCCACTTATCAGCATATATCATCTGTCATACATGCCATATAAACGTTTGTACTTGCTATTTGTGTTTAATAATTAGTATTATAAATCTCATGAAATAGGAATCCGATTTTTTTTATTCCGCCAAGAAAAACTCTCGATATATGCCTATTTTTCCAACCTAATGAATCAAAATGTATTGTTTGTACCAGCTTTCCAACGTAAATAAATTCTCAATTGCCAAATAAAATTTTAGTTTTGTAATTCGAAATAGATTTAAATGCCTGCATTTTTTTTATATTTAATTCACTAACGAAATGGAAATTGCCAGTTTCCTGTACAATATAGATTTAACATATTAAATCGTACACGAATCTATTACCAAAGGTCGCATATCAAATGGTCAAATAATCGAAAGATCAATGGTATCAAAAAGAATGTGAAAAATAAGTTAAAAAATGGGTCTCACAAAAGTCAAATGTTAACGAAAATAAGTGTGCGATTTATATGGGTCGTATGACAAAATAATTTAAGAAAACATAATGTGTCTAATAAGGTATTTATTGTATAGACAAATGTTTAATGAACAACTCATGCCACGAAGAAGGAACAGTTTCAAGAGCTCGATATTAAATCCGAAACATTCACAATATTTATTTGCAGGGCCGGCGGAAAGCGTGGGTAGTATGGGTAGTACTACCCACTCGAAAATAACCAAGTGGGTAATTACCCACTCGAAATTTTGAACCATTTCAAAAAATTTAGATATGCAACGCGTGTATTTCGCACTACTCACATTTGAAAATATTGATGTACCACAATTCCATTTGCATAAACGAACGTGATTCAATGTGAATGTAATGTAAGCGTGTGCATTGCGAAAAGGGAAAAAAATCCTTACTAATGGACCCCTCACCCTATGCTTTCTACCCACTCGGGCGTAAAGTGTTTCGCCGCCCCTGTTTGTTTGCATGGTTAAACGACGGCCAAATCAGTCTATCTGCTACTGATGAGACGAAGTCGACATACACAAATCCGACCTAGTAAAAATATGGTAGTAACTTTTCAAAGGTATTCACAGTGTGCAATACTTACCGGAAATCTAATAGTAAATTTGTGAATGCCTACTTTTCGCAAAGGTATCAGATATAAAAGTCCAGGTATAAATACTATGCAGTTTGAGCATCACATTCATTGTGCTCATTCGTTATTAAACGCTGACATTTTTTGGGTCTCAAGAAACATCGTTAGTTCAACGAAGTACTATCATTTGACTGATTTCTCACAGCGGCAGCAAATACTAAGCCTGCGGGAACCCTCACACATAGCGAATAACTAGACTACATGAAAGCAAAAAAAAAATAAATGCCAAAAAATAGACACTCGCACCCAACCAAAACACGCATTGCGGGAGTTAAGCCCCAGTACCCGGCGGCATCCCTGGAAAGTAGGTCACCACTGATAATCTTATCATTCATTTGTTGCGCTCGCTAGTGTGTCAGTTCGTTCGGTCGTTCGTCAATCGGTACCTAGCCATAGCTACCGGCTGTGCTGTTCTTTGTTGACGCGAGTAGGTATGTCTGCGGATGCGCGGATGTGCATGTGTATTCATGCGTTTTTTCTCCGATCCCGCGTAGACATCTTGAAGAAAAAGGGGGAACAGCTCAAAATCTTCCGGAAAGTAACGGCCGAAATACACTACTGTTATTGGGTGAACTGATTCCGCTTGTTGTTATGCAACTTTTTTTTGCCAATTCGCATTTTTTCGGTCACCCAAAAATTAAATGTCTTTTGAGATAAGAAAAATAGGTCAATTCGCTTAATACGCGCAACGATGGTTTATTTATAAATAATCATTACCAACGTTTGTTTTTCTATTGACAAATGAGCTACATATTTCCTAGCTAAAAACATATTAAACAAATAACAAATGGAGCAATGGTTTCTAAATTATTATTACCCCTCATCGACCTGTGTAGGTGTGTTATCAGGTACTCATTTCAGACCGAATTGTGTTAGGGTTATCATAAAACTTTTCAACATCCGAACAAACAAATGCAAGTATCTGTATGCCAAACGACTTTGAATTTCATAACTGGTACCGGTTTGTCTTAATTTGTCAAGCAAAGGACGCGAAAAGAAAAATAACTTATCGCCGATCAACGAACACATTTCCCATTTGTTTTACATCGTTAGAGTGTTTATGCAGAGTACAGACTATCGAGAAAAAAAAACATTCTGTGTACGTTCAGTGCGTGCTTTTTTCGAGTTGTACTAATTTGCACCTCAAAACCATTGTCGAAGACCGCATCGAATTAGCAGCGTTCGTCTCGGTCGCGCAATTGTTCGATTGGGGGGTTGGCTTAGTATTGTGATGCAAAAGAAGCCCCCGACTCCGAACGAGCGACGACGACCAATGGTACTACTACTACTACTACTATGGTGACGAGTGCCTACGACGGAATGCATGTACCGCGCGCGGCGTGCTGCGATGATACAACAGCTCTGCTGCTGCTGATGGTGTAGTGGCAGTACAGTGCAGTGCAGTGATGGTGGTGGCTATGCGATGCACTAGTGTGCGCCGCTCAAATTTGGTTCAAGGTGGACCGTATCAATCAAAGAAAAAAAAAAGTTGTGCTTGCACACCGGCAACTGAAATAATGTGTGCATAGCAGAGTGGTTGCCGAAGGGGGGAACGAGCGAGCGCGCGTGGATGAAGCAACAAACTGGAAGCTATCGATATTTATAGAAAGATGCTGATTTGGTTGTGTAGCTTGTGAGATTGGTGCTTGCGGGCAATCTACTTTTTTCGGTGGGGTTGAAACTAGTTTTTTTCCTCTGAAGGTTGATTTTATTGACGACAGTTTCGTTTTTGATTTAATTATTTTGAATTTTGGTTTTGATACAATTGAGTGTACGGAAAAGAATTGAGCAAACACGGTTGTACTACAACACAAATGAACATTGAACTTGAAAATTCTTTCGCGTCAGATAACATTTGGAGGCTTGTTGCTTTTGTTATTTCTTGAGACAGACCCCAATATACAACAAATTTTTAATAAAGTAAAGTTATAGAAGATACATTAATATCGGCGACTTTTAACAAATCTGTGTCTCGTGAATAGATTTGATCAAATTTATGAGAAAATGATGAAGAATAAATTTTACAGATGACTCAGTATTGAACCTCCAAAAGTCAGCACATACTCTAGCACGTTTAGGAGCATTTGAATCTAACGTTTAGTCATTAGGGTGTCCCAAAATGACATCATGTTAAAAAAGTCATCGGGCTCACTTTTTAAATGAAAGGTTAGGGTATTAGGACCACTTTCTTCTTCGGAGTGAATTTGCTAAAACGCTTCCTACTGGTGGCGAATTTTGATTTTTTTTTTAAAATGATCCGATTTTGGATAAAATTTCCAATTTATACCTGTTGAAGTGGTCCTGAACTGTCTTAGATTTTTTTTCAGCATTTTTTTATTTTTCTGCTGATCCAAATGGAGAAATTTGGATAGTTAGTTGGTACAAATTTTGTATTAAAAGAGCGGCAGAGCCATTAAAACATAGAAAAGTGAAATTTTTGGTACTTTTCAGTATTTTTTCTTCAACACTGGGTATCTACAAAATTTTAAAAGTATAGAAAACACATTATATAGTCGAGCCGAATACAGGGGCGTAATTTAGCTGAAGAAAGTGTATAGCTACGCCAATGGGGTATGAGTTATTTAAGTTTTTGTTAGATAACCTTTTGACACTTTTAGCAATTCATCAAAAATACTTCTGTTCCTAAAAGTAAATCAGTTCAAATGTGATTTGACCACACATTGTTTTTCGGAAATAGAAGAACTTAAATTATAAAAATAATGATCACTTTAATGACACAAATAATGACGCCAAGTCTCTAATTATTTTTTGAAGAGTTGATTCTCCATAATTACTTCTAGGAGGCATCTTCAACAAAATAATTGTGTCAGAAGGTGCGCTGTATTCTGTTGTAAAACTTTTTCGAGGATATTTACCCCAAATTCGACTATTTCGGAATTATGTGACCTAAACAGTAAATATCAGTTTTTCAACACTCACCTCACTCTTCTGCATTTTTCTCAACTTTAAAGTTCCTAACATGGAAATAAGACCTTATATACAAAATGTGAATACGCCAATCAATTCAGCCTTCAAATATACGCCATAACTTGCCATTAACTCGACATATTTGTTTAATTTTAGTGATTTTCAAACCCGCTTGGTGGCTAGTAGTATACAAAATAATTTAAAACAAAATCGTCAAATGCTCATAAAAACCGATTCTGATGTACTAGAGACAAGCGAAAACGCCATTTTTCATCATTTTCCTTTTATTTTCCAAAAAATAATATGCAGACTAAGCACACTTAAGTTGTTTTATTTTGTAGAACAGTGTTATTTTTTGATGAATATCATAAAATGTCAAAAGGTTATCTAACAAAAACTTAAATAACTCATACCTCATTGTCCGTAGCTATACACTTTCTTCAGCAAAATTACGCCTCTGTATCCGACTCAACTATATAACGTGTCTTCTATACTATTAAAATTTTGTAGATACCCAGTTTTGAATAAAAACTACTGAAAAACACCAAGACACTTTCTACTAAGTTTTAATTACTCTGCCGCTCTTATAATTCAAAATTTGTACAAACTAACTAACCAAACTTCTCCATTAGGACCTTCAGAAAATAAAAAAAAAATGCTGAAAAAAATCTAAGGTCGTTCAGGAGCACTTCAAGAGGCATGCATTTGAAATTTTATCCAAAATCGGCCCATATTTCAAAAAATCAAAATTCGCTACCAGTAGGAAGCATTTTAGCAAATTCATTCCGAAGAAGAAAGTGCTCCTAATACCCTAATTTTTCATTTAAGAAGTGAGCCTGATGACTTTTTGAACATGGTATCATTTTGGGACACCCTATTAATCATGTACTAAATAACATTTAAATAATAAGCGATTCTTATGATGAGAGCTTACGATTTTTATATTTTAACTAGAACAAGTTTTATAAATGGCAAGGCTTTAAACTTTAGACAGTTGGAACCATTCATAAATTACATAACGTAAAAATTGCCCAAAATTGACTTCGGCCACCACCATGTAACAAATTGTCACAAATTTGTTTTTCCTCACTCCCCTATACGTAACAAATTCTTGAAAAAAAATCTAATCTGTAAGGACATACTACGTAACGTTCTAGCTTACTCTCCCTCCCCCATATGTCACTGTTGTGACTTTGTCACAGTTTCTCGAACTAACTCCCCCCCTCTAAAAGGGTTACGAAATTTATAAATGATCACTTTCATATTTCGTTTGCATGTCAGTATCCTGTGTTTTTGATAAACACACCAATCACCATATTTAAAAATAAAAATAGTACATATTTCTATTTGCCAAGAACAGAATAGCCCAGCAGGCAGGGTTTATTCACACGTCATTTTAACCCGATACAATTTAATTGACACCTGCACTTATTTTTATACAGGGGATTTAAAACAATCGTACAATAAACAATAAAAACGTGTCAAAGAACGGATTGATAAATTGATAAAATTCGGGCTTACTCAGATGCAAATGTAATAGACACTCTTCTATTATTAACAGTACTGATATAAAATAACGTGTGCATCAACAATCGATTTTTTCGTTTATTTCAATCGAATACCGATTGCTGTTAGTCAACTTGTCTATCAATTTTTGCTTTCAATTTTGCTCTAGGGTTCTGTTCACACAAGGAACTCAATGCTAAAGCATTTAAAGAGAGCGACTAAAATGTGGCGACTGGTTGCACCTTTGAGTCGGACAAGTTGGGCTTAACGTTTCGATTTCATTTCTTCAGTATGTAGTAGCTAATTTGTTCGCAAACATCTTCATATTATTTATGATAACGGAAGCAGAGGTAATCAAAATAAAAATCTGCGATAATTTGACATTCCCGGAAGCGCGCAAACGAGCTGATCAGCAAAATCACGGAAGTACGCCCAGGCTGCAGCGCAATCAAACGAGATCCTAAATAAATTGAAAGAGTTGGAGCTTACTATGAAGAAGAAGGATGAGCAGATCGTTAAACTTCTGGCAGAGAACAAACGCAAGGACGAGAAAATTGAGCAAATGATGACGTATATAAAACAACAGTCCGCCAGAACGCAGCACAGCAAAGAACAGAGGCTAACGAACCAGGCAGCCGGGCCAATTATGAGATCCAGTAACAACTCACCAGCGACTAATACGGATTCGAAACGAGGAAGACCGCTGAAACAACACACTGCGTTCAGCAAACCCACGACAACCTCACCGGATAGCTTGAGCCCACCACCAAAAAGAACCGCTACTACTACCACCAACGAAACTATGAGTTATTCAGACGATGAAATTGAGATTACCCAGACGCTTTCTAGTCAGCCTCTTCGATAATTCTCATTTTCATCGTCGTTTGGATACCGAATACAACCCACGTACGAATACTGATCACGAGATAGATCGGTTTGGAAGTGAGGAAAGTGCTGCCATCTGGCGACCGAGGTCACCCTGGTGCGCTCGTGGGCTCCTCTATTTCCACGTAGCTCGAAGCACTCCTCATCTTCCCGGATTACCAGCCCGACTGGCATCATTTGTTTATTTGTTTATTTGTTTATTTGTTTATTTGTATAAAAAAAGTCCAACTGACAATTTGTCTTAATGAACTATACTAAACTAAGGTAAACATAATTAAAATAGTGACAATACACGACGACGAAACTGCGAAGAGTTCATGACGAAGTCAAAAATTTCAGCAAACTCATTGAAGCGACGACTCATTGCTAAAATTGGACTATTGGCAGCGTAGTTAGTGCTGCGCATTTCAGAATGCAGCAGGGCTCGAGGGCGAAGAGAACGGGTAGGCGCGTAGAGGTTGATTTGCGCTAGTAGCTCCGGATCATCATATTCAGCCAGCAGAATCTTTGACACGAAGGTAGCTTGCGCTGCATGTCTCCGGCGTGTTAAAAGATTTAGTCCTAAAAGACGACAACGGTCCTCGTATGGTGGCAGGTTTAATGGATCGTTCCACGGCAATTCACGTAACGCATATCGTATGAATTTACGCTGGACTGCTTCGATCCTAAGGCTCCACGTAGCTTGATACGGGCACCAAACGACGTTTGCAAATTCCAACTGCGGGCGCACCAATGAGCAATAAAGAGCCTTGAAGCATAGAGGATCCCGAAATTCGTTGGATATTTTGAAAATAAATCCCAGCAAACGATTGGCTCTCTCGATGGTCGCTGAGACATGATGAGTATACGTTAGCTTATCATCAAGAATGACTCCTAGATCCTTCACGTGGTCAACGCGTTGTAGTAGAGTTCCTGCGATGTTATAGTTGAAGGTAACCATATTTCTCGTTCGATAATAGCTGATGATAAAACATTTTGCAACGCTAAGGACCATCATGTTTCTTACACACCAGCTATAAAAGGTGTCAATAAGATGCTGTAGCTCACGGCAATCGGCTTCATTCCGTATAACAAGAAAAAAATTTAAGTCGTCGGCAAAAAACAGCTTTCCTCCACGGCTTAGAACGACAACCGCATCGTTCACGAACAGTGAAAAAAGTAGTGGACCTAGCGTACTACCTTGAGGAACTCCGGAAGTGTTGAAAAAGGATTCTGAAACAATATCGCCAATTTGAACAACGCATTCACGGTGCACAAGGTAGGATCGAAGCCAATGGCAGAATCTAGTAGAACACCCTAGCTTATCAAGCTTTGTTATCAGTATCTCATGATTAACTCTATCAAAAGCTGCCTTTAGATCGGTGTAAATAGTATCCACCTGCAATTTCTTAGACATTTGTTCCGTGCAAAATGACGTAAAGCAGACGAGATTCGTCTCGACTGAACGTCCTGGGAAAAATCCGTGCTGAGATGTACTAATGTAGTGTCGACAAGCAGAAAATAACGCCTCGTTGATAATTGATTCAAACACTTTAGATTCGACTCCTAGCGAAGTGATTCCGCGATAGTTCGCTATGTTGCGTTTGTCACCTTTCTTGAATACCGGGAACATAACTGAGCATTTCCAATCCTCAGGAAACGTTTGCTGCTGAAGCGATAGGTTAAAAATATATGCAAGTGGTGTTGTTGTCATGCTCGCTATCACGCAGGATGCATCGTGTGATACCGTGCGGTAGGCAGATATCACTCTGAGGCACATCACGCGGTAGGTGCTCTTCAGTTTCTGTAGGTAACTGGTTACCCTCAGTGCTCTTGACCATGACGGGCCGCCGTACTTGAGGATAGATACGGCAACGCCTGCCAGTAGCTTAAGTCTACTGGCGCACACCTTTGAGCTGTTGGACATCATCCTCGATAGTGCCGCAACAGCAGTCGACGCTCTCTTGCATGTATAGTCGACGTGGCTGCCGAAGGTCAGCTTGTCGTCTATAATGACTCCGAGAGACTTCAGACTCCGCTGTGAGGTGATCACGACTTCTCCCACATGGATAACTGGAGATTACAAATATCTTTTGAAGTTTCACTCTCTTTCCCATCCAAAGACATTTTTGATGAGAAGTTGCATGAATTCAACATAGTTTTGATGTAATTAAAAAAGTTTTTGGGGCATGACTTGATCTCATTTTCAGTTTTTGCATTATATACAGTTAGTGCCGAAGAAATAGCCAAAGTTTTTTGGTAACGAATGTTGAGGTATTTTTCCAAAGTATCCTGATTATTGTGTTTCCTGTAAATTTTGTAAGCTTTTTGCTTCCAATTTTTTAAATTAATAATTTCCTTGTTGAACCAAACTGGATTTTTGGATCCATGATCTCGTCGTTTTTTCGTGAGGGGAACTTCCTCGCGTATTATTTGCCATAAAATATTATAAAAGATATTCACTGCACATTCATTGTTCTATTGATTCTTTAAATGGACTGCCAATTTGCACAGCTTAATTTATATTTAATATTTTCAAAATTTGCTTTTCTATAATCGAACACGTCCTCGAAGTCACAGTCAAAGGAATTATCATTCTTGCGCACAAAAATCGAGAATTCTATTGCTGTGTGAAAGGTTTCATTTTTCCATAAGGGAGAATGAGATTCATCAACACAGAAATCTTCATTAATGTTTGTTAATAGCAGATCTAAATAACAATTGTGTTGATTTTTATATGGTTTATTTGATTGAGTCCTAGAAATGCTATTTTCTAAAGCATATATTGTAATGTTTCGTTGTCACCGACTACAAGAAGTAGAATACTCTCATTTTCAGAGTCAGGAATAAAATACAAGTTACGCTGATTAAAATCACCATAAATATGAACTTTAAATTCTGGAGGAAAATTGGAGATTATTTCTTCAGTCGCTTGAAAGAAAATCTCATATGTTGATTTGCAAGCTAGATCAGTGTGCGTTCGCGATATGTGCTTTAACCCATACATGTTCAAATTCTTTGAATTTTGGTGAAACTATAAGATCGGAATTAAATATTGATGAAACTGCGATGAGAACTCCTCCGCCTGACATTCTTTGTGTTAGTCGTAAATCACGATCATCTCCAAAAAACATTATCGTCACTCCCAAAAACCTCTTCACTTTTTATATCCTCATTCCAACTTGTTTCGGTGCCTAGAATTATCGAAAATGAGGAACTTAGTATATTCTTATGAATTTCGTTCATCTTTACGGCACTCCTCATTTTATTAAAATTTTGACAGTAAACTAAAATTTCAGTGGCTTTCGAAAAAGTTGGTTGTGATTCGTAATGCGAAACAGTATTATCTAAAACTATTGTACTGTTACCAGCTGCGTCATGTTTGTCCTGGTCTGCCTCCGAGAAGTGCGTTAAAATTGGCGAACACACGAACGTTCACAGGAGCAAGATGAACAATGATTTTGATTGTTGTTGAGTCCATTGTTGTTTCTGTTGTAGTTATTGTTTCTGTTGTTATTGTTGTTGTTTTTGTTGTTGTAACTGATGTTATTGTTGTTTCTGTTGTAGTTGTTGTTTCTGTTGTAGTTGCTGTTTCTGTTGTCGTTGCTGTTTCTGTTGTCGTTGCTGTTTCTGTTGTCGTTGCTGTTTCTTTTGTTGTTGTTCCTGTGGCTGTTGTTGTTACTGCTGTTAATTTTGTTGCTTTTATTTCCGTTGTTATTTATGTTTTGCCTGGTTCTATTGAAGTTGCTGGTGGTGTTATTGGACTTGAATCTACTGTTTTTGTTGTTATTGTTGTTGTTTCTATTTTGGTTGTGGTTGTGATTATTGTTATTGTTGCACTTATTGTGGTTCCTGTTCTTGTTGCTCTTGTTGTCTTTGTTGTTGTAGTTGTTATTGTTATTACTGTTGATTTTGCTGTATCTTGTGCCCTGCTTTCTTTTCGATTTTTTACTCTTTGTAGCTTTATCTTTCTCTTTTTGTTGTTTAATACGACGCTGTTTACGTAAGCCATATTCTGACCAGTCAGAACGCCACTCTCTTTTCGAACCAAGTGTGCGCCATCCATCTTTTGCCACATGATTATGCTGCGAACCTGAGATAGCAGTTTAAGTTGAAACGACGGTCAATTCGTCAATCAGACTGGGGCGAGACATGGCTGGTGCCAAACGAGCACTATTAACACTGGTCTCAAGGGTACTAATTGTTGCGGCTATCGCCCTTACTTCATCTAAAATATCATCACGGGCAGAAAACGACTGGTTACCGGTATGTTCGTTACATTGAGATGCCATGTCAATGGTTATGACACTCAAATTCTGAACTTCGCTGCATATTTTTTTAGCTCACGGTGACTTGACCCGGTGAGCTCCATCACGCACTCCTCAATGCACTTCCTTGTGGATTCCATAGATAATAATGCTTTCATTTCCCTGTCGTCTTTGTCCGCTATATCTGCCTTGTCATTTATGAATGTCTTTCCCATAAATCCACACTTGCAAAATTCAAATTTGTTTAGCTTCCCATTTAATAAATTTCCGTCCTCGAAATAAAAAAAATCATAGTTTCCTTCGTCCAAATAAAAAGAAATCATAGGTGTAATTTTCAAATTTTCCCTTTTTAACCAAAATAAAACATTAAATTTGTCCTTTTAGATTAATAATTTGGTTAGTTCAAATAATCTTCCTTGTATTTTGAATTGTTCCCAAATTTTAAGTTCATGATTATCAAAATAATTCCAAGAATTAATTAAAAAAAATAATTAAAATTTCATAGTTTTAAGAAAAAAATTAAAGAATCATAAAATCCCAACTACCGCAATGTGATTTGACAAATAAATAAGCTATATAAAAAGTATGAAGCAGGCCGTTTTAAGGACTCCGGATGTAGCGCTGTTGGCTTCCGAAACGGATAGCAGCTGGTGCTCATATATGGTTCTGTTAGTATTTCAGACGTGGTACAAGTTGCTGCGGCTGATGGAAAGATACTTGATTGCAGGAAATTGAGAACAGTTTCACTTGAAAATAGAAACAACTTGACAAGCTTTTTTGGATTAAATTGCTCAACTAAGTTCTCAATGAAAGGATTAATCTACCAGTTCCTCTTTTTATATTACCCTTAATGACTTTCATTTTAACAGCATTTTCTTCCTTCCTTGTAACATTGAAAAAAAAAAACAACTGGCGACCTCATCTACGAGAATCAGTGGACATTTCTATGATCAAATAAGCTCTATTTTGGATCAGATACCGAAGATTCAAGCTTGTTAGTTACGAAGTTGTTAGATACGAGCCAAATACAAAGGAGGTTTCTGTTATTTATTTCTTATCTTCGGTATACACCGTATAGACACATTTTAAAACTATATATTTCTTATTAATAACTGATATCTATGCTTGGAAACGTTAAAATAATACACTGAAGAAGCTTCGTTAACAACATCTTTCCAGTGGATTATTTTGTCCATATGAAGTACGGTGTCTAGGGATCCACGACAGAGTGGGGTTTAGAAGAACACGAGGAGGCGCATACAAATTAACACCCGAGAGAAGATCGGGACTGTCGATATTACCTGGCAGCAAGTCGAAAACAAAAACTCTTTGCAGGAAGATACGGCGAGTCGCCAGAGTCTGCAGACCGAGTAGCACACATCTATCGGCATAAGGAGGCAACACAACTGGATCATTCCATGGAAGTTTCCTGAGGGCGAATCGCACAAAACATCTTTGTACACGTTCTAGTCGGTCAACTTGAACGGCATGGTATGGTGCCCACACTGGCACAGCATACTCCAGGACACTTCTGATCAGGGCAAAGTAAAGTGCTTTTAGTGCATAGAAATCATCGAAGTCCGTTCCGCTTTAAGAAGCCCAGCATTCCGAAAGCCTTAGCAGTTTTTGCGGTGATATGGTCGGAAAAGCTCAACTTCCTATCGAAAAGCACTCCCAAGTCACGGATCGAGTCGACACTTTCAATTGTTCTTCCTTTTAGGCTGTATTCATAACGTCCTGGAGTAAGCGAGCGTCCGAAACTGATTACTTTGCATTTATTAACGTTGACTTCCATTCCGTTCAGCGTGCACCATTCTTGAATAGTACAGATATCTTCTTGAAGCACTACGGCGTCAAGTTCAAAAGCGATAGTTCGGATAGTTTTGAGATCATCCGCGTATAGCAATCTCCCAGACTTGATCCGACTACAGATATCGTTGATAAACAGTATAAAAATAAGCGGGCCAGATGACTGCCTTGCGGGACACCTGTGGGTGTTCTGAATGTGCTTGAACGCGTGTTTTTTATATTCACGAATGCCGTGCGATCGGAAAGATACGACTGCAACCAGTTAATCAGCCAGGTGGGAAATCCCAATTGGTTTAATTTCAGGATTGCGATGTTGTGCGGTACTTTGTCGAAAGCTTTTGAGAAATCGACGTAAATTGCGTCCACCTGATGACGCTTCTCGACGGCGGAAACAACTTAGAAGTGTAAGCTATCAGGTTAGAAGTTGTTGATCGTTTTGTGATAAACCCGTGTTGATATTCCGAGATAATGTGGGATGCAGCTGCATACGTGACGTTGTAGACCAGCTTTTCGAGAACTTTGGAGAGACAGTTTAATAATGAGATACCTCTGTAATTTTCGACTTTGTAAATATTTCCAGCCTTGTGAATGTGAACGATAGCAGCTTCTTTCCAGGAGATAGGAAAAATGCCTTCAGCGAGAGAGCGATTGAAAATGATGCACACCGGAAGAGACAGCACGCGGGCGCAGCTTTTTATAAATTGGGGCAAGCGATGATCGGGGCCAGTCCCTTTTGACGAATCAATAGCAGCCAGATCTTTCAAGATGTCAGCTCGACTTACAGTGGGACGGGCAGATTTATGTTGTACGATGGTAATGTTTCCAAATACTCTTCCGAAGAAGTTTCGTTGGAGCAGAGAGTTTCATCTAACAACTTTCCTCTTCCATATATTGCAAATCTTCGGCTATATCTAGTCAGTAGTATTTGTGAATGTGTGCTACTAATAGCTGCTGGATTCGATAGCCACACATATCGAATGGAACATGTTTTCATGTGTTTTCAAAAAGAAAAATGCGTGAAGGTAGTAAACATTGACGGCCGTTTTCCCTAAATGTCTTTTACATAGCGTTTGCGGTGACCAAGATATCTTGACACCAATCCTTTTAAATCAATTGTTAAATTAGATAAAGATTTCAATTATAATAGTTTTTCAAATTTCAAGCTTCCTGGTCATAAAACTAAAACCGAACGAAGAATCTTACCATATGGCAAAAGCTTTGTTTTCTATTTGCAGCGTGATGTTGTTCCCAAATAATGTCAAATGTGTTTGTTTTTGCCTACATCATAGCACAGTTGAATCAGCCGAAATTTCCCCGAAAAAGTGAATGAAATAAGGAGGAACCTCTATTTTCACGTTATTGCGTTTTATCACTAGTATTTTACTTGTCACTGTCGCTGATGTGAGATTTTTTTGAATATGAGCAATTAGCTCGTGACGTAAACTCAAGCGAAGCACAACAATTCTTAAGAAAATTTTTAGTATCACGTGAAATTCAGTGAGTCTTTCTTTTCCTGCTTTTTTGCGATAATTACGGGTCCAACATACAACATTTCATTAATTTTCCAGATCGAAATACAAGTTAATAACGAAAGAAAAAAATAAACTGAGAAAATAGCTTATGTTCCATTAAAATATTTCCTCAGAATTGACTGTATAGTTTATTTCTGTCCCTTGTGTGCGAATCGATCGACAATAACATTAAAATTCTGCTATCAACGAGCTAGGGAGGTTTGAAATAGGTCCGTCACCCCAAAACGTGTTGTTTGTACTAGCCCTTATCAGCATCCGCTTGCGTGTATAAAAAAACACACTAATTTTACCGTGTCCTTCAAACCGTCTCAAGCATCCAAAAAGATCATAAACAAAGCGAAAAAAAAACTCCGCGACCTCATCCGTCACTACGTCCGTTACTATTTCTAATCCTGCCTACGGCAAAAGTGCCGCCATCAGCGTAGAGATTTCCACATCAAAGAAACAAAAACAACCATTCACCTCACCAACCACAATTCAATGCCGAATCACGGAGAGACAGAGCCAGTCAGTCAGTGTGAGGTAAGAAAACTTACGAAATTTTCCGATCAAAATTATCCACTTACTGTGCACAGCACTGGCTGCTCTCGAAAGACCCGAAAGATGTCCGCCGTGTTTTTGTTTCTCCTCTCGACCGAGATTGGAGCGGTGGATGCACGGGTGGGTCCATCGATCGGCTCGACGACGATCAACAATGCTGGGAAGAATAAGAAACTGCTGCTGCTCAGGTATGCAGCAACCTTGGTCACTCCGAAATAGAGAAACTTAAAATTTAATGGCACTCGGCAACTACTAACCACGAAATTAGCGCCGTGCGGTTTTCTCAGGGCCATCTTTGAATGTTTGTGTGTGTGTGATCAAAAGAGGGGTGGTAGGGATAAGAAAAGGGAGTTACACTAATTAACGAATCATGTTTTGGTGAAGTATTAGCGCATGGTGGTGTAATCAAGTTTGGTTGGAAAGGTCCACAAACGATGCGTTACTGGACGACCTTATTAAAGATGGTTCAAATGTGTTTCAAAAACGATTACCAACAGCTGCAGTAGATAAACGCAAATGCCTGTTAGAAATTTTAAAGCTGAATTACTCAAACATATTTTCATTGGGAGGGGGAAGAATTTCAATAAACTAAATTCGTTTTACAGACTAGAGGTGAATCAATGACAATAAAATCTGTCGTATTGGAGTAATTCTAATCCGCCCTCTGACCCTGGATGAACAATTTAAAACAGGCATTTCTACTCCCACTGTCCTAATCGCTGCGGGGCCAGCACTTGTTAAGACAGTGTTATACATTTTGTATTAATGCCATTTGCACCTGAAAATCAATTACCCAACGACTCTACTTAATATGGCCAGTGTCTCACCCTACAAAATCCCAATGTTTTCTGCGAGTAACTTTTTGGGTTCAATTTAGGACCTATTCCAAATGACGGAGCCGGTGGTTGAGTGGTAAGCGTGACCACCACTCATTCCAGTTGGTCTGGGTTCAATCCCAACCAAGGTCGTCAAGATTTTTCTGATGTGAAAAAATCTGTGGTCACGTCTTCCTTCGGAAGAGAAGTAAAGCCGTTGGTACCCGGTCCATCAGTTGATGGATCGATATCTAGTCCATATAGTGGAGTCACATCTCTGGCGTCGGTAAAGAAGATGTAAAATCCAACTTCTATACCTACTAACAAATATCTCCTCCTCCCGTGATACTTGTGGAATGCGCAGTAGTATATACGGCCTCTAGCAAAAGCAAGTTTTGGACTAACGTTCCTTCCGCGATCTACGTTCGGGCCTGGCTGGCGCCGGTATTGGTCAATGAAACTTTAGAATTACCAGGAACTTTAAATAAAATTTTAGGATTGAGCACATTGAAGGATGTTTCGCTATTCTAAAGAATAATTATCTACTGATTCCCTGTGCAACTTCAGCTAGTCCAGGTCGATAACGGAGTAGCAACCAGGGGTGGTCGCACAAGCTCCAGCTCAAGCTCAAGCAAGCTCTATTTAGGACCTATTACAAATGGTTAAAACCTCACCTCGATCTTTGAAACTATATATTCGTGCTCACGGTTCGATGCTGGAGGAAAAGTTAGTAAACTGAAACAATTTACAATTCGTGTTTGTGTGTGTTTTTATAGAGCAGAAAACATGTTCAAAAACACCCTGAGCTCGGGGAACGGGGTAGGGCAGCCACCTCCGACACTACTCATTACGGCATTACTTCGGGGTGGGGTTATTTTATAAGAATAGCACCCACGGTAGTCTAGCTACTTAGTAGTTAGTTCTTTCAGTAGGGTTAGAGCACCACTCCTCTACACACCATCAGTTTTCGATCATCCATACAAAGTAGGTCATTTCTGTATGGCAGTAGGGAAGCTAACTGCGGGTGTTGAGAATTAGGGTTCTTCCGCTACGAGGACAATCTGGGAGGAAAACTGCAAATTGTCCAATTCACTGAGTCCGTCGGCCCCCGTGTGCCATTTATCATCACAACTTCACGAGTCGTCTGGCACCCTGTCCAGTGCCATTCAGCACCGCAACTCCTTTAAGTCCTTTAGCTCCTTGCTCATGCCATTTGGCACAACTTTCTCGTTAAGCCATCCAGCTTCTGATTTGCTCGCGAACTACTCGGTCTAGTCCCCGAAGGTGGACTTAGACTACTTCAACGGAGAATTCCCTGGCGAGAGAAGTTCTCCCGATACCAAGCCAACCAGCCAGGTGCCGAGGTAGGTCCGGCGAGTCTGGTGGAGGTGGGCGTCCGGTTCGCTGGTGCACCGACGACCCGCGACTGGTGAGCTACTCAATCTAAGCTCCGGCGGCGAATCTAGCTTACGCCGACAGTGAGTTCCCTGACGAATGAAGTTCACTCGGTACCTATTCTTCTTTTGCTTTCGCCATATTTCGCCGATGCTAGTTGGAGCGTGGTATCCGGTTCGCTGGCGCCCAGACAACCGGTTTTCTGTCGCGGTCTACTCTGCTGGTACCCGGCGGTGATTCTAACCTACTCGAGCGGAGTTTCGCGGCGGCGATAGCGCTCCCGAAACTGTTGCTCCGGGTCATCACGCCCTTCGCGCTTTAAGACGCTCATGATCTGCATCACCACTGCGTTGACCGCGTTCTACGTGCTTGCGTCGCTTGTCGTTTTATAGACGACATTATCCGGGTTGGTCCACCTGTTCCGAGCTTTGCCCTGCGTGTAGCTTCGAACCTCGGACATTCGGAGACCGTATGCTCCGGTGTCTCCTGTAGGCGCCGTGACCCGACAGGAGCTGTATCAGGTGGAAGTTCAACTCTCCATGCTTTCTATTGACCCACGTCGATAGGTTTGGTCCACCTTCCTTTTTCCGTATTATTGCTTTCCTGTTGCCACCTCGCCATCGAATCGATTCTCACCGTTTTCCTAGCGTTTCTGCTGTTTCTCCGATTGTAGCATTCGATACCCTCCGCCAGGGTGATGCAGATGGGGATCATCTTACTACCTCCGACGATATTGTTCTGTGTGCGCTCGCGATTCGTACGGTCATCAGCCGAAACATCATGTTCAGCTGTTCGCTGTTCCGCTTGGTCTTCAACGCCGCTCCCCAGACAGGACAATTTCACATCGCAAAAAATCGCAATTTCGATGACAAAACACTAGCCAGCGGACGTCCTGCGCTTCATCTCGGACCACCGACATTCGGCATGATCCTCGCTATTGCGTACGTTGCCTTCGCCAACTTTTCGCAGATGTAGTCGACGTGATTATTGAAGCTCAACCGGTCGTTTATCATCACTCCCAAATGCTTCAGTACACGCTCCGATGCAATCACGTGTCCTCCAACGTCGATCTGCATCCGCTGAACCGCCTTGCAATAGCTGACCAACAACATTTCCGTCTTAAGGTGAACTATCTGCACCTTGACCCCGTTCATCCAGTTCTCGATTGCGTCTATTGTCTCTGTCACCGATTGATTATACATGGTTGTTAGCTCTAGTCCGTGATCAAAGAAATGCGGAAGTATTGCTAGAGTTTACACTTAGAAACGTCACATGCGTCGGAAACTTGGTTGACATGCCTATAGAAACCTGAATACGGTCTGGTGCAAGCCACCTGTCAAACCTTCGATTCGCTTTTGATCCCTGTCAAAATTCTTTTGATTACATAAATATATCAAAACATTCTTAAGAGTCGAAAAGTTCAAAGAATTTTTTGGCATTCTCCAAGAGCCGTGATTTAGTCTCAGCATTCCTGCACTGTCCTCTGCGTTGTGAATCCGACTTATATCTAAGATTGTTAGACATTACTCCTCGTATTACGAAGTCCGTACACCCGATTTCTCAAGCCATTGACCTCATTGACCTGGGCCCAGGTTCGTAAGACAGTTGATCACTCCCTGGCCCTTTTTCTATTGAAAAAGCTGTTCTTTCCGACTCATTTACAGACCGAACTATTTTCTTCACGCTTCCATCGGCGTGCAAAACATCATCGCGGACCCTTTATGTTGCTGATGCAGAAAGTTAGGAAAATTTCAACAGTTTTTCTAGCTAAGGGAGCAATATTTTATTTCACAAGTTTTTCGTAATAAGGTTGAGCTTACTATGAAATGCTTTAAGAGGAGGTTCTCATTCAAAAGTTTCAAATATTTGATTTTTTTCTTTCCATTTTTTGAAAGGAACAAGTGTCTACTATATTGTGCTAAACGGGTTTTTCGATCCGCACATCAAAAAAGTTTCTACAGGAAACGGCATTCTGGCCGCCATGAGACGCTCTCGGCTTGAGTCGTGCGCCTCAGGTAAAAACCTTTTCATGGCATTATGCACGTTCCCGGAGTGCGTTTCACTGCACATGTGTACAGATCTCGAGAACGCATTTCATGGCTTGATCTGTAGAGTAGAGTGACAGGAAAAAAAATTACCACTATCGGCAAATGCCTCAGAAGTTTCCTAGTCCCACCAGGAGTACTTGCTCCAAATTTGAAGCAAATCGGACAAGTCTAACTACCGGACCAACGTGCCTGAAGTTTGTATGGGATTTTTCAACAATTTACATGGAGAAAACCCACTAACTCGCATTTTCGCCGCTAGGTGGCACTGTGTGCATCGTACTATCACTGTAAGTGAAAATAAGAAGGATAATTTAATTGTCTACAACTTTATCGAAGACTGATAGTGAATCCGAATTTGTTAAAGAAAGTTATTAAACTTCTAACGAAGTTATATCTGCGTCAGTTTTGCATGGGGCGTAGCAGCGCAAGGTTGTATATCAGTACTTAATTCGCTCGAACTAAACATTTTTGTGAAATAATGGTTAGGTTTAGGTCAATAGTATGTTCAAAAGATTTATAGTAAGTAATACGAGTCATGTTTTGGTTAGAAAATTTTAGTTCCACATTTTACCGCATAGAGGGCGCCAACACTAACTTTTCACCGGAAAGAGATAGAGATTAGGTGTTTTCTACAAAGTTGTAGAACAAGCATTTCCAAATAATTCTTCCGAACATCTCGATATTCTATCTCACTTCTATAAAAAGTTAGTGTTGGCGCCCTCTATACGGTCATAGGTGGAACTAAAATTTTCTAACCAAAACATAGCTCGCATTATGTACTACACTTCTTCTGAACATACTATTCAGCTAAAAGTAGCCATTATCTCACAACAATGTATAGTTTGTGAGAATCGAATACCGATACACAACCATGCACTGCTAGGCCCCATGCAAAACTGACTCAGACATCACTTCGTTAAAAGTTTAATAACTTTCTTTAACAAAGCCGGATTCGCTATCAGTCTTCGATAAAGTTGTAGACAATTAAATTATCCGTCTTATTTTCACTTACAGTGATAGTACGATGCACACCGTGCCACCTAGCGGCGAAAATGCGAGTTTGTGGGTTTTCTCCATGTAAATTGTCGAAAAATCCCATACAAACTTCAGATACGTTGGTCCGGTAGCTAGACTTGTTCGATTTGCTTCAAATTTGGAGCAAGTACTCCCAGTGGGGCTAGGAATCGACTCAGGGGTGGGCCGATAGAGTTTTCAAAAATTCGTCATTTTTCTGGGCACTCTACTGTAGAGGCATCGCAGACTAATCATAAATGATCAAACAACATTCAACTAGCAAGAGACTGAAAAATGAAGTATATTTTTCAATATTAAGAACCATAGTACTCAAGGGAGACCAAGGAGTTGAAGAAAGAAAGTTTTAGAAAAGCGTGGAAAGAGACCGGAACCGACAGCATGAAGTAACAAGTTACTTTACGCTCGTCCGGACGTGTCGTAGACTCAAGTGATTCGCATTTCTAATGCCAAAAGATCCTGACTCCTGTGGTAGAAGACAAAGGGTTTAGTCGCCGGTAAGCTCTAAGCTTGCTCATATGACCCTTTCCACGCTTTTCTAAAACTTTCTTCCTTCAACTTCTTGCTCTCCGTTGAGTACTATGGCTCTTAATATTGAACAATATACTTCATTTTCCAGTCTCTTGCTGATTGAATCTCGTTAAAAACATAAAAAATACAATAAAGGAAAATTGACTCACTATCAGGCGTTAATAAAAAAGGAAAAAAAAGTTATCAAATAACTACAGAAATCGGCGAAAAACGAAAAAAATTTAGTTAAAATAATTAAATTTACATTTTAGTCCGCCATATTAGAAAAGCTATTTTTTTTATTTTGATACATATTAAATCAAGTTCGTGTTTATAAATCACAAAAAAAACTATTGTTCTACATTTTAGCTGAAATACCACTTATTTTTAGTGTAGGTCCGCTACATTGGATCGGCCATTTTGAATTTCGAAAAACTGACTTCAGATTCGTAATCAGCGATGCTGAAAACCCATAATTACGTGTAATTGTTACAAATTATTGATTTCTACCATGAATAATTAATCGAAAGTGTTCGCAAAACTTTAAACGTGTTTATCTTAAAACATGATTTTTAAAAACTGCGTGCAATCTCATTTGAAAACGGTTCAATTAAAAGACTTCATCTTTTGACCTCTCGAAAAAAAAACTCTTTCCATTGTAGGAATGTCCTAAAAATTATTTGTATTCACTATTTTTAGTGAATCCTTTAAGTGGAAAAAGGGCTAAAAAATCGATCTCGAAGTTTGAGATCGCACCATCATGTCAAATTTGAAGTATTTTACCAGTTCTTAGGTCTTTCCTCCAATAAATTTAGTTTACTTAGAACCTCATTAATAATTTTGTGTTTCAGATCGATCCTGAGGCAGCATGCTGTGCACAGTTTTTGAATTCCACACGCACCTAAACTTAGACAAAAAGTCACCACGGGCGCCATTTTGTTTTTTTTCGTCTTGAAAAAATTTGGAAATAAGAACGAAAGTATAAGCTTTTTGAGTCCTAAAACTCTTTCCTTCTAAGTTTTTTCATTGGCCTACAAAAAAGTTCCAAATTTTACTTACTTTTTGATCATTTGAATGAGAACGTTCCCTTAAGATGATTATTGCGTTACTCATCGATAGTGGTGCATCGAGGAGACCGGCTTATGAATCTTTTTCATGTTTTATGTTTTTTCATACACATACACACGAATGTGATGAACAAAATGTAAAATTGGATTCCATAACACCATCGTTGTTCTCCGGGTCAGCTAATTATTTGGTTTGCACTTTTCTTCTTTTTATCAACACTGCATGTGTCTATCACTCACTCTGTTTTTAAGCATTGTTTATCGCAGCAACGCTCCTGGCTGCTTTTAACGCCTGTCGGCGCGATTGTTTTTTATGGATTTTGTATAATACTAGTAGGAATTGTGCACCTACTAGCACCAATGTTAACCATAATTTAATTTCACTCTGTTCGAGTGTATCGGTATGGTTTTCTAAATGGTTGATCACCTGTGTTTGGTGATCACCAGTATTCACTACTTTTTTGAGTTAAATAGGCCCATTTTAAGGCAGTATCACTGTCACTTGGTCATTCATTTTAAGGCAGTATTACTGTCACTTGATCATTCATCTTAAGGCAGTATTTTTGTCACTTGGTCATTATGGATAAAAAAAACTTTTCCCTTTTGCTTTTCTCGCTTTTGACTTTTGCTCCTTTCTCTGTTCAACCTTAAGGCCGTATCACTGTCACGGTCGCCATGTGGCGTTTTATCTCTTCCTAAATAATTTTACTAGAACGTCACCGGGATGTCATCGAAGAAAGACGTACACCCGTTGTTAGTTAGACAGTGAATGTTTTATTCAATTACCTTGTCTACAATTCTTCCTACTGGAGGCGCTTGGAGTCAGTTATGTATATCTATTATGTAAAGAATGGTCAATGCAACGTAAGAGAGAATAACCTGAAAGAATGGGAGAGAATTCGGGGAAGGCAGTTTGCGCGGAATGCGCTTGGGAACTAAGAGTTGGAATATGAGCAGGACACGTTTTTGTCATGTCAGAATTCTTGAGACCTTTGGGTCTTTACCCCGCTTGCGCGTGCATTTGCATTTGACGCGTAAGCAGTTCAATATTGTGGGAATGAATTATTTTCTCACAGCATGGTTCAGCTAGTGAGGTCTTTCAGGATGTATGGTTGCTGTGGGTTCGGGAATATGTGCTGTGCACATATCACACTTTGCACTAGCTTAAACTAACGATCAATCAATAAGAAATGTGAAAGAAGAGCCTATTAGAGTTTGTGTAGTAATATTAATAATAATAATAATAATAATAATAATAGAAATAATTGTAGTTTTTAGTATTAGTGCAATTGTTATGTGCTAGTCGTATACGTGTTCGTCAGAGTATGTGTGACAGCTGAATCAGGGACTGGATGCAGAACTGGCGTATGTGATAGCATAGTGAATAATTTATTGTCTCGCGCGCAATTTCTTTCCTTCCTTGGATTTGTTGGTCTATGTTCCGGTGGGTGTTCAATTCATGTATTCGATTCATTTCATTCGGGAAGATCAGATTGGATAAATTAGGGTACAATTAATTTACTGAGGCACGTGAATCATCCATTCCAGGTCAGCATAGCATGATAAAATTCTAACAAAATGCACTTGTCGTAAATGGTAAATAAATATCATATGCTGGTATTTAGACATGTTCATGTAGTTAGATTGCATGTTATATGTGTGTACTTTTTTCTACTTCATTAGTTTGCTTTTGTTGTACTTCTATTAGTTTGTTTTTCCATAATGTACTCATGTATACCAAAAATAATATCGGTCCATTTATACCCTTCCACTGAATCTCTTTGCATCTTTTTGATCTTTACTCAGCATGTTAAATAAGATTCATACTAACACTCATTAATACAATCAATTGCAGATTCTCTCATAAACACTTACAATTTCTCTGTCATTCAAAACGTACAAACACTCGTGGCCTTCGCGATAATACAAACCTGGTCACAAACGCGAACATTGTCATCACCCACACATACTTACGTCCACGTATCACGGACCCCCTCAAAATCACCCTGAATTGTTGCGGATCTCGCGGCCTTACATCGATTTTGATATTTATTTTATTTATATTTAGCACGACTCAATGCGTTAGCAAAAATTAGCCGGGAAGCTTTCATGTTTTTTACACAATGTAAAAATAAAAGAATAACACAAAGCTCCCGCGGACCGGAGGATCTTGTGGATGCAGCTTGCTGTTGCGTGTTGATAACCTGTTCTTTGGCGGTAAAGCATTAGCTGTGTTATCCACCACAACTTCAGTGTCAGCCCATTTACCTTCTCTTGCGTTACGTTTTCATACATCTCTTGATCGGTACAGCTTTCATGATGTTCGAAGTCTTATTTGTTTCTTGCTGTTACGGGTCGCTGTTTTAAATCCGTGTTTATCGGCATTTATTGTGCTGATTGTTGGTTTGGAGACACGCGACAGGTTCGATATACAAAGCTCATCAGTTATTGATTGGCCAATTGATTGTGTTTTTTCAACATCTGGTGAAAGCTTTTATTTAGAATTGGTTATAGTAAATTAATTTTCTTAGCGAATTTAAGTATTGTTTGTGACGGAGTCCACTTCCCTATATTTTGAGATAAATCTTTTAATGTATTCTGGTGTCATGCGAGGTGCTAGGTCATGTAGGCGCACCTCAATTTTATCATCATCTTTATATTCAAGATCTACACTACCAGTCAAACGTTTAAGTTCACTTGCTTTTTTTATTTTACATAATTGAGTGGGTTTCTCAGTAGACAGTAGTAGCACGTGCGTTTTACTACACGCTACTGGTCAGAAACGTAGATCACAACCAATCTTGTTATGACAGGTTGTATTCTTTTGATGCGTCGAGTACATAATACGTGTAACATCTTAGTGCTACGAGATTATATTCTAAATTGTTTTGTTATATTTTTATTTATTAAAAGGTAAGTAGAAAAAATTTTATATTGAAAATCGTAACTGTCAAAAAAATGTCTATTCAAATTGACCTAACTCGAAGATTATGATCTCGTTATTGAAAAAGTGAAAAAAACTACATATTTTATGTTTCTATCGTAGAGAAATGGATCGAAAAATAATTATGAATAATAATAATTAATAACAATAAATGAAGAAAACCATAGCTCTTTGATTATTACAATAACATTTTAGGGTGAACTTAAACTTTTGACTGGTAGTGTATGTGTTAAAGGAGTCATATTCGACGCCGTATTGCATGTTATTCTTCGCAATTAAGTTTTCTGCCCGGGTTATCGTTATTTATACACAGTTGCTCACGTGGTGTAACTGTATTCCTTAAGATTCAGATCCGTTTTCACCGTTAGTAATACTTCAACAGTACATGACTGTAGGTCAAAGAAGATTTTGATTAAAGTCAATCGAAATTATATTTTCCCGCATTACGTCACTTTTATTATAGTGACTGGTTCATTTCACTGCGCAACTGTAGGCGATGATATGACACTGTTTGTGCAAAATCAATTTTGTTTGCTATCAATATATGTTGCAAAAAAGCTTTAAATTTAATTTTATATAACCGCAAAAAATATCAATATTTGCGGACCCCGACAATCCTTTTCAGCGGATCCCAGGTTGAGAGTCACTGCACTAGATAACATAGCGTCACAATCGGGAACTCTAGTGAAAACTAAGCATCAGATTCACTGAAAATTAAGCGTCAGATTCTAAGTCCGCGCGATCAAACAAGAACACACTCGAGTATGCGAATTGTCACACGGTTATAAAATCGAATTTTTGCACGCAAAGCTACATAACCGGGAAGAACTCTTGTGATATGGGGAAACTCACTGTTTTCTAGCATCTGACCCGTTCACTGAATATTTAGTATCTGATTCACGATCCGCGCAATCATATAAGAATACACGCGAATATACAAAAGGCCACACGGTTATAAAATGGCATTTATACATGCGAAGTTACTGTCACGCTAGCACACGTGACAAACACGTTAAGATACAAACGCTCGAGCCCCTTATGATTATCCTTGCAGAATTACGTCCGCGATCTCACAAACAGTCTAACACTTTGGTAACTAAATGAACGTTTTAGCCAGTCTTCCCAAATGAACATCGTACACAATGTTCACTCGGGTTCTGTGCTCATAATAAACCCACACTTCGTGCACGAACTCAAACCTGCTATTTCGTACCAAAACAGGTGAACATGTTCGCCTGCACAACCGAACCCCATGCACGTACACCGTGCGTACACATAGGTTCGTGGCACCAGTTTTCTCTTTCTCACTCTCATCATCACTAACGTTGACTCTTTTTGCCATGTGCGAATCGTTCTCGTGTACGTACCCGGTGTACGTACACGGATGTTTGAACTAGAGTTTGCACATCGTTCGTTTGGGTTCGATGTTCGAGGCGAACCTGTACATCGAGACGAAGCATGTTCGAACGCGTGCACGAAATTTTGCACACAGATACAAACTTGTCGATGCTCATGGGAAGTCTGGTTTTAGCACTTAAAAAATACAAATGTGCTCTCAAGAATGCACCTTCAAACGCCCGTGTTCGCGCGATCGTGAATCGGTTATGTCCGGAAGTCCCTACTCACGGCCCTAGCAGCCTAGGTTCAAGCTTTCAGTTGGACCAATCAGAAAAAAATACGCTCATATCCATTTGACAACACAACCCATGGCTACATGACCCGGAATTCTAGTGATATGGGAGAACTCAGTCTTTTCTAGCATCTGAACAGTACACTGAAAACTAAAAAAAAACAGAATCACGGTCTGCGCGATCATCTAAGAACACACACCGCATATTCATGGACACTTGGTTATAAAATCGAATTTATGCGAAGTTACATACACGCTAGCACACACGACATCCAAACGCCCACGCGATCGACCTCGTTAACTTACAAACGCCCGAGTCCTTTGCGATGATACACGAAGACGAACATGCAATCACGATCATCCACGTACAACTACACCCAAGATTTCGCAAGCACAAAAACGTTCCCATGATTTAGTGAACGTTATAGCACTTATAATCTAACTAACGCGGTCTCAAGCGCGCACAAATAAACGCTCATTTCCACGCGATCAGAAAGTCCCTACGCCTCCACATCTGAATAGTACACTCAGCATCACAATCATAAACACGGTGCGCTGCAATTGGCTTTAAGCAGTGTGACAGTTCTCAACACTGTCGGTAGAAAAGGCTACACCCGAATGCAGTCAGTGCTGTCAGTTGACTTGCTACGAAATTAGAGTGTGAGAAATTGAATTGAAACAACGTAGGTTTAAATTGTAGTAATATTAGCAATAAAAATCCTCTTTCCCATTTGAACCGTCGAGAGGAACAGACCGCGAATAAAAGTTTTTCCGCTGTACTAGTAGTGCGTAGTTATTCCTCGTGAACCATATTCCATCGGTATCCAGTTTTCTATTGTGCCTTCACGAGTCGTCCGTGTGCGAGTCCCGAAAGCTCTAACCACCGGAAATCACGATCCTGCCTCAATACAGTGTTTTAGTGAGTGACATTTCCTGTCTCGTGTGCATTTGTAGTAACTGAGTCTGACGGAGGGCCCTTCCGAGTATCTAGCTCTACTGTTCCAATAGGACAACTCTCAAAAAATATAACGAGAACATTATTGAGCTGACAAACAAATGAATTAAACTGTTTTAGACGTTTCATCCAATCAACTTTACCATTCATTGAATCAAACACAAAGGGTTTCGGCCAAAACTAATTACGGAAGTTTAGGCCACTCTATCTTCACAGCGCCTTCATAATTAGTAAAATTAGTGGAATCGTTCAAGATAAATGGCGCAGCGCATAACGCGCGAATCTATACTGAACAATAAAGTACACTCAGGTTTACGCGGTATTTTTTACGCAGATTTTTGATATTGCACGGTTTTTAAAATTTACGCTGTTTTCATTTACGCGGAGTTTTGAATATACACGGCATCCATTAACGAGGTTTCCATCAACGCTGATTCTTGAATTTACACGTATTTTGAAATTTACACGGTATTCATTTACGCGGACCCCGCTTAAAATAACCTGAGTGTACATTTTTAGCGCACATTATTTCACAATGTGTACGGACTTAAGCAACATTTTATAGTGGATGAACGTTGCGATCATTGTCGTTCTGTTAGTGGTCGATGGAGACGATGACTAATTTGACACCCAGTCGTCCGATTCTCATAGATACATAGAGTTGCCTGAGCATAAAATAGGAATGACTTAACTTTTTGTCGGTTCCGACAGCATGAAGTAACAACGAGTTACTTTACGCTCGTCCGGACATGCCGTAGACTCAGGTGATTCGCATTTGTATTGCCAAAAGATCTTGACTTCTGCGGTAGCAGAAAAAGGGTTAAGTCGCCGGTAAACTCTAAGCTTGCTCATATGACCCTTTCCACGCTTTTCTAAAACTTTCTTCCTTCAACTTCTTGCTCTCTCTTGAGTACTATGGCTCTTAATATTGAAAAATATACTTCATTTTACAGTCCCTTGCTATTTGAATGTCGTTAAAAACATAAAAAAAAATTAAATAGGATGGTTAAATTCATTTTATATACTCGGTCTCTGTTGTCTGGATCTCCTCCAGCTGTCAAATGTAAAGTAAATTTTTTTATAGATTGATTCATTCTTCAGCTCCGAGTTTATCACAACGGAAACGAAAGAGCGGTGATAAATTACAAGTTACGATGAAAACAAGCGTTCCACCAGAAGATGAAATCCGTTAGCTGTAGCGTGTGCTAGGACACGTATTTGTTCAAAACTCGCAAACACTCGCCATTCCGTGATGGTAAAGGAGCTATTTACGCCACCAATTAGCAGGTTCATCACGTCACTGTAATCGGTACGTACGATCCGTGTCGCCGCGGCGCGGCGGCAGTAGCATTCAGCATCGTGACAAGTCTGTGTGTATTGTGTGCTAGTGCACGGAACCGCTATTATGCAATTTTTGTGTTCTTTTGTGGATGGTTAGTAGACGAGGGTTTAGTGTTTAACCCAAACGCCAAATGCCTGCACATAGAGCGGATGGTCGAATGGTCGAGGGATGATCGGGGTTCGTCGAACAGATTTGCACATGTTTGCCAACCACTTGTCACAACATTTGAGTAAGACAAATAAATCATAACAGAGCGACCGGCGGGTTTCCTTTGGCTTCTTTTATCGCTTGACTGGGCCTGCAACCGAAGCCAGCCGCGCACTACGAAGATGGCGATTTCGCATCGGTGCCGTAAGTGGAATGCTAATTGCTTGGGAAATTCAGTAATCGGGTCATACACGAAAGTGATGAGTTGAAGTGTAGACACGCAAAGTGCGACCGTCATAATTGATTTAGCTAATGTTTGTCTTTGTTTTTAACGGATTATGGTGGAGGTGCATCATGTTTCAACATAGGACATATACCAACATTTACCTTTCTTTTTCTCTTCTCTATTTGCAGGTATGGCAACATTATGACCGTTGTGTTGTAGTAAGTATAGCGTGAAAGCGAGTTTGAGTAACCAAATCACAATGTAAATGATTTAGATAAGTCAGAACGAACTCACTTTCTGAACTCGGAATCTTCTATAGATAACAAACTAAAGAACATTTTTCAAAAAAAAATTTATTTAGCTAGTAATTTAAAGTCAGAAGTATCTCTTTTCTCTATACTAGTGCAATAGTCTCACACTATTTTAGTGGAGAATTACAATTAATTCATTTCGAGTAAGCGCCCTTTTATATTGTTCACCAATGCTTTTCAAAGCTATTTCTGCCAAGCTTGACTTCTAACTTTGCCCCACCTGTATCGTAATAGACCGACCAGGCAACTCGATAGACGCCAAACAAAAACATACCTTGTGTTCATGAACGAATTTCTTCTTTTGCGGGGCAGCATAAGAAAGAAGTCGTTTAGTGACGAACACAAATAGTGCTTCCCTCTTATATTAGCGTCAATCTGGTGCCTAAGTCAACTACGTGATTCTGATGAGACGAAACCGAAACTTCAATTCCTTGACTTGGGAAGGTTAATGGTCTTCAATTTTCTTCTTTGGAGTAAAAATAGTGGCTCACATAAAGTATATAACAAAAATGTGTATTATAAGAAAGTATAAAAAATCAATAATACATTTTAGAGGTCAAATTAACGAAAAATGTGTTTTCTTGTTGTTTCTTTTGAATCAATACTCAATCAAAAAACAAACTGTTCAAGAAATACTAATGATGCAGGAACTATAAAAGAAAAAGTTAATTGAAGAACATATTTTTATATATAACAGAAATGTTCGTCATTTACTAGAAAAAATACACATATGTCAGACCAATTTTAGAATATTGCAGCGTAGTATGGAACAGATACACTGTTCTGTACCAAAAACGCATCGAATCAGTCCAAAAACAATTGCCTTTGTACGCACTTCGTAAACTAAACTGGACGACATTTCCTCTTCCATCGTATAAAGCACGTTGCATGTTCATTAACATGCAAACACTCAAAGCACGCCGCGAATTTACCATGCTCTGCTTTATCAACGCTCTTATTTCTCAACGTGTTCAATTCGCATCATTAGGGGAGAGAGGGTAACAATGAAACACATTTTTTCTACAATTTAATTTTGATGATAATACATGTTATTTGTGTAATCAAAAGTGATACATAGTGCCACTATGTTGTTAACTAATACATATATTTTTTCCAGCTGGTAAAATTCACGGGAAATAACATTTTTTGGATAATAAACAGTTGGTGGTAAAATGTATCAGTGTGCCCCATGGGTAGGAACTATGAAACACGATGTCATCTATAGTGAAATATTCTACTTATAAATTTTATTCTTTTGTTTTGACGAAGAATGATCCTAACGCTTTGAATTAAAGTTATATTGAGGCGAAAATCGTTTGTTTACGAAAGAATCCACTATATCATCGCGTAACATCGAACCACCATATATGCATATTAGCTGCAATCCTGAAATAAGAGACAATTTCTACAAAATTTGGCCAAATTTACTAATTTTGCACTATATGAGTAGTATTTAGTGTGGAAAATCGGAACCCATTGACATTTTGAGATAGACCACAAAAACAAACAAAAATCACTGTTCCCCATACGCCATCGTTTCACAGTTACCCAATGGGTCTATTCATGAAAATTGTGAAATCACACAGAACCATGAGTAGTTACCAAAAAACTTTGTTCGCGGCAAATGTTGAGCATAAAATTTGCTATAAATAGCAATAGACTAAACATTTATTCAATGAATGGTAATACATAAAGATGGAATAATGTTTATCATTGCAAATTTACTCTGGCTATCACAAAACAAACAAATATCCATTAAAAGAGATAGAGTTAGCAGATCTCTTCCAAAATATAGCAACACGTGTAAAAAATTAGAAATTGTGAAATATGAGGGAATTAGACGATTGCGATCATGCATTGTGATTTTATTGCGAATGTTTCATAGTTCCTGCTGATCCACTGTTACCCTCTCTCCCCCTTTCGCAAGTAAAATTTTATGTACCTAGCCGTCAACTAAGAACTCGTAATTTATTTCAAGAACAATCTTTTAGGACAAACTATACTTCAATAGAATGTTGCGTCATTATAGTAAAAATTGTGAAATAATTGACCTTTCCATGTCTAGGAAACAAATTAAATTTGAACTTAACAGTTTTGATTTTTATTTCTCGGCTTTTCGGTCTTTCAATTCAGAACGGGTATTGTATACTGCCGACGTTTCGGCCACTGGTTTTGGCCTTTTTCAAGGGAAATATTTTATCGTCGGGCAGTATACAATATCCGTTCGGAATTGAAAGACCGAAAAGCCGAGGAATAAAAAACAAAATTAATAAACATTATCCGGCCGTATTTATATATTTGAACTTAAATAATGTATAGTATATAAGCAAAAACAAGAATGGCGTCATGCTGTTATTTTAGGAATTTGTGTAATTAGGTTTTCAAATTGATATAACCATTGCACAGTGGTCCAGAATACAAATTTAGCAGTAATTTTTGACATTTTACTAAAACTAAACAGCTTAGT